>NC_044402.1:38845892-39156616 GCF_006542625.1 Nomascus leucogenys | reverse complement strand
CTGAGCCCTCAGGGATGACCCACAGGGAGGGGTGAATATCCAACCTAGGTCACCCAACCTAGGCCTCCCAACCCTGGGGAAAGGGTCTTCCCACACCAGAGCCATCTCACACACTAGCTCCTGTCCTACAATACAGTATGGAAGGCATAAAGGGCCAACCACTAGGCTCCAAACCTTGCCTGATACACAGGTTCCAGCTTCTGTCTCTTTAGGCCAGAAGGGAAATATGGAAAGCATTCCTCCCAAGGAACTCTTCCCTTCCCCTCCAGGGAGTTAACTGCCTGGCTCTCCAAGATAATATCAGAGCCACACCCACTTTGACCAGAGTGGTATGATGGGCTATCCTGCTTCTTTCTTAGATCCAACTGCTCATTGCCTGTGTGGCACAATGGAGAAAAACTCAGGCAAGACCTCTCTCTCCCTGCTCTAGAACTTGATCGTCCAGATGCTACGCCAAGCCACTAAGCGTGCCACCATTCTGGACATCATCAAGGATCCCTGGGTTCTCAAGTTCCAGCCTGAGCAACCCACCCATGAGATCAGGCTGCTTGAGGCCATGTGCCAGTTCCACACCACCACTAAACAGCACTAATCCTTGGAAATTACGATCTGAAAATGGCTGAAGGAGGGGGCTAAGAGAGGAGCAAAGCAGGAGATCTTGGGCTAAAAATCCTTTATACCAAAAATAAATCTAAGTCTGATTTAGTTTCATCAACTAGGGTCAAAGACATTCTTTTCTCAAGGCAATCTTATAGCAGGGAACACTGCTGGGGTAAGAGATTTCTGCCCAGAGCCTGTAACCAATAATCTTGACACTGTGTTAAATCAATAGTGTAATTCATGATGTGGCTCTTAGGGGATGGGGTGCTCAGATTAACACTCTATTTTGGGAAGCTTTATTATTCAACTCAATATATGCTCATTATTTTACATCTTTGTGCTGTTTAAATGCTCAAGCGGTGGGGTAAAAGCCCTGGTTCTTCCACTTTGATTATGGCTCTGCCTGTCTATAGTCCAAAGTGATGGCACTGTTAGTTCTTTTAGAAATAGGTATTCGAGCTGGGTGTGGTGGCTCACGCCTGTAATCCCAGCACTTTAGGGGGCCGAGCTGGGCAGATCACTTGAGGTCAAGAGTTCGAGACCAGTCTGGCCAACATGGCAAAACCCTGTCTCTACTAAAAATACAAAAATTAGCCGGGCATAGTGGCACCTGGCTGAGGCAGGAGAATCACTTGAACCCGGGAGGCAGGGGTTGCAGTGAGCCGAGATCGTGCCACTGCACTCCAGCCTGGGTGACAAAGTGAGACTCTGTCTCAAAAAAAAAAAAAAAGAAAAGAAAAGAAATGGGTATTCGGGTGTATGAAGTACCTTGGTTCCTTTTCCCTCTTCCAGTGTCACCCTAACCACTACTGACACAATAGCAGGGAGACAAGGCTTCTCACACTATTGTTCCCAGACACGGAATTCAAACCAAGCCTTCTAGTAGTGAAAGCTACTAACTATGGGTTCTGGATAAAGGAAAGCTACTTGCTCCTTCCATTCCAAGTAGCAAAGCTATTTGCTCCTTCCATTCCAAGTAGCAAAGCTATTTGCTCCTTCCATGGTATTCTCCCTCCTTGTCCTTGAAAATGGGCTTTGTAAAAGAAATTTGGGGCTGTCTTGGCAGAGGCACGACCAGGGAAAAGCAACTAGGGAAGACTCAGAGATGCCTCCACATGGTTCTAAGTGGTAGATGGCAGTTTCTTCAGCTTCAGCAACTAGGCAACTCTAGGACAAACTGACTTGAAAGATGAAACAGTGTTTGCCTGGAACATAGGTTGAGATATTAGGAATGCCCATTTATTCTATGTTCCAACCCCTCTTCTTTGCTCTAATTATTCATTGCTTGAAATAAGGCTCCAAGGGCCAGGGGAACAGCTTCAGGGGTAGACAAGGCAGTATAGACACTAGGATTCCATCTGCCCAGTTTTATTGGGAACAAGGGCATTATAACTGCTATCAAAGAGAAGGGAGCCCAAGGGCTCCTTCTGTAGCAAGATCCTTCTTCAGAGTTGAGCCAGGGCTGGGAGGGTAAGAGACCCTTTTTTCAGGCAGGGTCACACTACCACCCTCAGCATGACTTCCCCAAAAAGTTATCCTCCTTTAGCTCAGCACTTGGCACTTAAGGAAAAAAGGATCAACAAAGGTAGCATTAGGAAAACAAGCCCAGATTTATCAGGATACCCACTCAGCCAACTGCTTTAGTTCTTCTTCATCTTCATCCACTTTTGGAGCTTTGAGGACAAAGATACCCAGAGAAAAGAAAGGAGAAGCAATTAAGGTCTCAGCAACTCCAACCGTCCCCTGCTATGACATTCAGAGCCTGCTGAATTTTCTCTCCCCAGCAAAAACCCTAAAGGTGTGGTCCTTCTGCTTGCTAGGCTGCTGTTCAATCCCACAGCACCTTTGTGCAAATTAGAAAAAAGGTGCCTCTTGCTCCTGCCATTTACAGCCCTAAACCAGGGTACACGGCTTGTTGAGTGAAGCACAGGCTAGGTGGGTGCCTATATGCAGTCAACAACCTGCACAACTGCAGCAGCAGCCCCTCCTGTGTGGCTCCTTTGAGGTAGGATGGATGAGGAATAATCTTTCCCCATATCTCTCCCACCCTCTTAAGTCCTCAAGACAACAGAACAACCCTGCATACCTGGCCCTGCCGGCAGATGAGTAGAAGGTACACTAGGCAATTTGACTGGGGGTTCTTCCCCCTTGTCGCCCACATTTAACAACTCCTGGGCCAATTCCTCCTGCTCCAGCTCCTCTAGCTCCTCCAGCAGTTCATCCTGGATAGGGAAGACAAGACCATTTAAGATGAAGAAAAAAACTTCTACCTCCAAAAACATACTACTTTTGAAGTTCCCTCCCAAACTTGTCCCAAGAGCCTCTCTTGGGTGTTCCTTCTGGCCAGTCCCATACTTTCTCCAATATTCCCTGACCCCTCACCCCCAATCACCTCATCCACATCATCTCCAAAGCCCATAGGCCGAGAAATGGCATCTGAGATCTGCTGGGCCACCTCCTGTTGTTCCGTGATGTCAGTCATCAGTTCATCTACCTTGTCAATGTCCCTGAGAATGAGATAGACAGCTAAGAAATCAGGCAACAATGCCCCCTTGACTTTCTCATCTCACATGAATGAAACCCCTCCAGCCTTGTAGGGTCACATTGATAAGCCCATAACTATCAATCAGAAGAGATCCCTGGAAAATTGCAAAGATGCAAGACTGGGCTAAGAAATAGCAAGGAGCCACACTGGAGAGGATAGGTTTCATTCCCTTTCCCGAAGGATCTTTAAGAATTAGAAAAGGCAGCCAGGCATGGTGGCTCACAGTTGTGATCCCAGCACTTTGGGAGGCCAAGGCAGGTGGATCACCTGAGGTCAGGAGTTCAAGAACAGCCTCGCCAAAATGGCAAAACTCCATCTCTACTAAAAATACAAAAACGAGCTGGGCACAGTAGTGCACACCTGTAATCCCAGCTACTCAGGAGGCTGAGGCAGGAGAATCACTCGAACCCAGGAGGCAGAGGTTGCAGTGAGCCGAGGTTGTGCCACTGCACTCCAGCCTGGGTGACAGAGTGAGACAAAAAACAAAACAAAACAAAACAAAAAAAGAATTAGAGAAGGCATCTTTCCTCCCTAGAGTGCCCCAGGCAGTGAAAGAATCTTAAAGGAAGCAAGGGGCAGATGGAGGTCTAGCCATCACAAGTATCTATACTGCAAATCCACATTCTGACAGGCTTTCAAGTTTAAAGTGTGATAGCAAGCCACTCTTCCCAGTGCCTGGGTCCCCTCCACCCCTCCCCCCGTACCCACATGTCCTGGTAGGCCTTCTTCATGCTTTGGGCAGCAAGCTCCATGGTACGAAGAACTTCTGCATTGGTAGTGGCATTCTCAATGGCCTCACGCTGAAACTCCAGGGTGGATAATGTCCCGTCAGTTTGTGCCAGCTGCTGTTCGAATCTTTTCTTCCTCCGCAAAGCCTGTAAGGCAGCTGACCCAGCCCATACCCTGAACATCAAGAGTCAGAAGCACCTGCTTCCCATCTGGGCCCTCCCCATAGGCTTGTTTCCCTCATTACCTCTCTTATTCTTGGTCCCATACTTCTTGGCTGTTTGTAGCTCCTGTTGAATCTTCTGCTCCAAAAATTCCTGTTTCTTGATCAGTATCTTCTCTGTCTCCTTCAGTTTCTGTATTGCTTTTTCAGGGGTTGGCCCTTTCTCCTTCTTCCCTGAGGAGTCCAGTGGAGTAGGCCCAAATTTTGTGAAGGAAACATATTAGCCACCAATCATTGAATACATAGTATGTGCCAGAGACCTGACTGTGTTATTGCTAATCCCCAAATCTCTACAGTGAACGTGCTATCTCTTCACTTTAAAAATGTGAAAACAACCACAAAGATGTTAAAAATCACAACTAGTAAGAGATTGTGCAGGAATCAAAATGTGGCAGTATGAGTTCTAAAACCAATATTCTTTTTACTATTCCTAGCTGCCTTTCTTTTTTTTTCTTTAGGCAGTTTCAGTCTTGTTGCCCAGGCTGGAACGCAATGGCGTGATCTTAGCTCACCTCAACCTCCGCCTCCTGGGTTCAAGCGATTCTCCTGCCTCAGCCCCCCAAATAGCTGGGATCACAGGCATGTGCCACCATGCCTGGCTAATTTTTTGTATTTTTAGTACAGACAGGGTTTCTCCATGTTGGTCAGGCTGGTGTCCAACTCCCGACCTCAGGTGATCTGCCCGCCTCGGCCTCCCAAAGTGCTGGGATTACAGGCATGAGCCACCGCGCCAGGACTTCTTTTTTTGAGACAGAGTCTCACTCTGTTGCCCAGGCCAGAGTGCAGTGGCATGATCTCAGCTCATTGCAACCTCTGTCTCCCGGGTTCAAGTGATTCTCCTGCCTCAGCCTCCCCAAGTAGCTGGGACTACAGGCACACACCACCATGCCCACCTAATTTTTTTTTTTTTGTGAATGGAGTCTCCCTCTGTCACCCAGGCTGGAGTGCATTGGTGCGATCTTGGCTCACTGCAACCTCCACCTCCTGGGTTCAAGCGATTCACCTGTCTCAGCCTCCCCGAGTAGCTGGGACTACAGGCACGTGCCACCACAACCAGCTAGTTTTTTTTTTTTTTTTGTATTTTTAGTAGAGACAGGGTTTCACCATGTTGGCCAGGCTGGTCTCGAACTCTTGACCTCAGGTGATCCACCCACCTCGGCCTCCCAAAGTGCTGGGATTACAGGCGTGAGCCACCGCGCCCGGCCAATTTTTATATTTTTCGTAGAGACGGGGTTTCACCATATTGGCCAGGCTGGTCTCAAACTCCTGATCTCATGATCCACCCACGTCGGCCTCCCAAAGTGTTGCGATTACAGGCGTGAGCCACCGCGCCGGGCCAAGAAGGCAGTCTTTCTTCTTCATCTTAGATCCCTCTTGCCCAGCACAAAGTATTATAGAACAAGGTTTTGAAAAGGGCTGAAGACAGCAGGAAACTCGTCTTCGAGCCTCAACAATGGGAGCCAGCACGATCGCCACGCCCTCAAGTCCCCTCCCCGATCTTGAGTTCTTCCCTCTGAGAGTGGGGGAGGACGGCGGACGGGAACAAGGCGCCCTGGCATTGGTGTGCCTTTTGGCACCGGCGATGAGCCTTGCTCCGCCATCGGCCGACGGGGTTTTCCAGTCAGCCTGTCTCCTGATTCTCTTCCCCTGCCCGGCGCAGCGGTCCGGCCGAATCTCGCCGGGGTCTCCTCTTCCCCTGCACCAGCCAGCGCCTCCTGGCTGGCCAGTCCCACCCTGGCTCACCCTTCCCGAAGAGCCTGCCGAGACCACTCATCGCGAGCTCGCCTCTCCCGCCTCCGCCCCTCGGCGTCCTCCAGACTTCCGCCTTGCTCCTGGGAGGGTGATGTCTCATCACACAGGACCAGCCTTGCCCAATCCCTCCTCAGGGCGCCGCCGCGACATCATCAAGAGGCGCAAATGAGACCACCGCTGTCACGTGACCCAAGCCACCAGCCCCAGACCGACGTGCTCCTCTTAAAGCAGCCACATCATTTTCTATTACATAAAAAGACAGTTCTATCTCCACCCCAGAGTATGTACTTGTTCTCCGGAAGGAAATGTGCAGTGTGATGGCACCTCAGTGTATGGGGTCAGTGGGAAAACTTCATGCTCTTTACAGAGCTCAGGAAAGTGGGGTGGTATAGGTTCAAGCGCTTGGGGTTGCCCTAAGTTTAGATGGCAAACCTGATGCAGTCTAATGTCTCACATTCTGGTCTCTGCACCTCAGGACAACCAACCCCATTTCACAGGCTAGAAAAATAGAAACTCCCCACACTGTGGGTAAAATCTCTTCTGTCACACACAGATGAACTTTAATAAATTACAAATGCACCTGAAAATGCCTTCTTGATTTCCTTTCAGTTTAGGCCTCAAATGGGCTCTCCTCAAGGCTGGACCTCAAGGCCCAGTTTGGGCCTTCGCAAATGTCTCTAACCCTTGACTTAGAGTTTGAAGATTCATTCCATTCTGGATGTGAATGCAGGTAACACCTAGAAAGATAAGAAGTCACATTTCATTAGGCTTTCAGGGTTCTCCATTATTACTCTGACCTTTGTGGGTGCCACCTATAGGGCAAACTATCCAACCTGTATGTATCTACCTAATCCCTCCTAGGGACCCCAAATGGCTGTTCCTCATCACTCAGTACCCAGTTTGCTGATGTCTACAATATTCCGCCTCTCATCATCAAAGAAGATCATCTGGGAGAAAGGAATTCCAGTCTTCTGCTGCAACCTGTGCAAGACAGGGCAGGAGTAACCCAGCTAGTATCTTGGTTTCTCAAGCCTCTCTGGTACTTTCTCACCCTGCTCCTCCCTTATCTCCGCATACCTCTCAAAGTGTGTGATCTTGCTGCCTGGATAGATTTCCCGATGAACAAAGTACCTGATGAGGTCAAAGAGCTCTAGTAGCTGGGTGGCCCCTTCTATCTCACTTGTCCTGCAAAATGGTGTAAAAGATGGGATTAGTAAAGTGAAGGGCCAGGGCTACGTTAACTTATTAAGCAAAGTTAGTACGTATAACCAGGGAAATCAACTTGCTGTTTTTCTGGGATGGACAGGCATCCTCAGACTCTGTTTAACTCCATTGTCTTCCTATTTGACACAGTTGGTGCTGGGCCAGTGTTTTAGCTTTTGTTTTGAGACAGGGTCTAGCTCTGTCGCCCAGACTGGAGTGGAGTGGCCCAATCACGACTCACTGCGGTCACGACCTCCTGGGCTCAAGTGATCCTCCCACCTCAGCCTCCCAAGTAGCTGGGACTACAGGTGCATGCCACCACAATTTTTTTTTTTTTTGGTAGAGATAGGGTCTCCCTCTATTGCCTAGGCTGGTCTCGAATTCCTGGGCTCAAGTGATCCTCCCACCTAGGCCTCCCAAAGAGCTAAGATTACAGGTGTGAGTCACTGTGTCGGGCCCCACTTTTTTTTTTTTTTTTTTGAGACATTGTCTCACTCTGTCACCCAGGCTGAAGTGCAGTGGCTCCATCTCAGCTCACTGCAACCTCCGCCTCCCGGGTTCAAGCGATTCTCCTGCCTCACCCTCCCGAGTAGCTGGGATTACAGGTGCACGCCACCATGCCCGGCTAATTTTTGTATTTTTAGTAGAGACGGGGTTTCACCATGTTGGTCAGGCTGGTCTTGAACTCCTGATCTCGTGATCCACCCGCCTCGGCCTCCCAAAGTGGTGGGATTACAGGCGTGAGCCACCGCACCCGCCTGCCGGCCCCACTTTTTAATAGTTAAAAGGCACAGGAGAGCATTCCAGGAGAAAAAATATGCAAATACTTGGAAACTTGCACCGCCCCTATTTTTGTAGCCCAGGGGTTTCACTGTCTCTTGCATGCACCCTTCAGCATTACACTATCAGTTGTCAGTCGCTCTTCTTACCTTGAAGCAGCCGCACCGGGCACCCCAAGGCTCTGCAGTCGTTTTAGGACCTCTGGCACCTCCGGGTACAGTCGGACGTCTTGGCCCCGCCTATCTCGTACAGTTCCATCACTGGAGAGAGCAAGAGTGCGCTCAGCCCTGGCTGGGTCCTCGCCCCAGTCCTCCCTGTCCCTTCCTCACCTGCTCTTATGGAACGGAGGGTCTACGTGCGTGTCGACCCAGAAAGGCCAGAGAGTGTAATCTGCGAGAGGATGGAGAGGGAAGGTTCAGCCTGGGGCGGGAGACGCAGGGATTCGGGAGCTGCTGTTAGGGGTGTGGAAAAGGAGGGCACCTTACGAAATTCTCCCCTTCCCATCCCTCACCCAAATCAAAGACTGCCAGCTTCGGTAGCCGCGCCATGACCCGCACCGCAGGCTGCGCGCAGCAGAGGTGGGGCTTCACCCAGGGCCGTAGAGAGCGCGGAACCTCCGGCAGCTAAGGCGGCCACCCTGCCTGCCATAGACAACTGGCGACTAGAGCGTCGCCACTCGGGGCGTCATCAGCCTGGAGATGGCGCAAGAGTGCCATCTGATGCTGGGCGGGGAAGAAGATTGCAGCGAGGTACCAACACGACCGCACATGCAACCACAGCAGTGAAGTCTCTCCAAGGCATTGGCCACGGGCATCCTCCCTACTTCTCCACTCCACCCAGCCTTGCCCGATTCTATTATACTAAGAAGCCAGGGAAAAAGGAAAGCCTTTTCTTCTAGCACCTGCCTCTTCTTGAGACCCAAGTGATACATCACAGCTTGTCACTCAATCTTTCTGCATTATCAACCTCTTGATAGTGTAGAACCCAAAGTCCTCAGTAATATTCCAGCCATAGAGTGCAGTGTCAGCCAAACCCTTGAAGGCGTTCTCCAACCAGGCCTAAATGTCCAGCAGAGCCACAGTCAGAGATAATTCACTCTCCGAAGGTTTCCATCATCCATGTCAGCACTACACTGGTAGATGTTTAACAACCAGTTTGTGAGGAGGAACTGATCTGTAGTGTTTGCCAGTTTCTGTAAATAATCCTACCATGGCCAATTTCAAGCTACCAACATGAAGTCACTTAATAGAGTTGGAAAAAGGTGCCAGTAATTGGCTCTCATTAGCCACTAGGAACTGACTCCAACACACCACTAAGTAGGTTTTCCTAAAATCTGATAATCCCTGTAAGAGCACCATTCCTTCCACTGTCCGATTCCTTCAGCCTGCTATAACTGAGTGAGCATTAGGTCCATTTTTATTTCAGTCAACTTGTGCAACAGAAGAAAGATTCCAGGAGGCCAGGAAATATTTTATTGACAATCAGGGACACAGTCATAAGAGAGGGAAGCACACAGGACTGCAAACTAACACCCAATAGCCAGCAAGGGCCCTCTGGGCCAGGAATACTGAATCCTGGGATCCTCACAGTCTCCCACCAGTAGACATACATTGCTGGGCATCCAGGGGAGGGGGCAGTGGCTATGGTGTCCCAGAGAGTGAGAGGATATATGATGCCTCATTATGAGCGACAGGGTAAGGAGGTAAAATGGAGTGTCCATCACTGCCTAAGACCACCTCCTCCTCTCAGAGCCAACACCAGGTGAAGGACTGAACCACCTAAAATCTTGTAATCAGCTGCTGTCTTCTCATCATTCCTGCAGGAAAAGGAAGCAAAAAAACAACAACAAAAAAAAAAAAAAAACAAGAAAAAGAAAAAGAAGACTTAAGAGTTTTGTTGTTGTTGTTGTTGTTTTTGACAGAGTCTTGCTCTGTCATCTAGGCTGGAGTACAGTGGCACGATCTCAGCTCACTGCAACCTCCACCTCCCAGGTTCAAGCAATTCTCCTGCCTCAGCCTCCCGAGTAGCTGGGATTACAGGTGCCTGCCACCACGCCCAGCTAATTTTTGTATTTTTAGTAAAGATGGGGATTCACCATGTTGGCCAGGCTGGTCTCGAACTCCTGACCTCAGGTGATCCACCCCCTTCAGCCTCCCAAAGTGCTGGGATTACAGGCGTGAGCCACTGTGCCCAGCCAGAACAGGAGTTCTTGAGTTTCCTGGATCTCTTTGGGGAGGGGGGGCGCTCTGTGAACTTGAATGAGAAAAAAAATCCCATCTTTATTTTTACTAACCCCCAACTGAAATTTAACATTTCTTCTAACTTCAAACATAGCCCAAAAACCACAGTAGTATTAGCAATATAGGTAACTTGTTAACAATAGCAATTAACTATTTTCTATCATAATCATTTATAGGTATCTTGAAAATATTTCAAAATTATGGTCATATTAGACCTACCATTAGATCTTATGCATTAAAAAGTACATATATTACTATATCACATATTTTAGTATTTTAATAACTATTTCAATATAATTAGTTTTCTTTTAATTCTATATATTTTGTTTTATGCCTGAAAAAATCTTATTCTGAGAAGGGGCTTAGAGGCTTCACCAGATTGCCAAAGAGTCTAAGGCACCAAAAACAAGAGGCAACCCGATCCACCTCAGTACGTGCCCCCTCTCATCTTCTCATCTTCACATAAGATCGCCATGCTGTCATTCTCACTCCAAACTCACATCTGTTTGCCACTGTAGATGAGCCTCTGCTGTTGTGGGGGGATTCCCTCTTTCTCCTCCACACGCTCCTTGATTCGCTCCACCTTTAGAGAGACAAGTAGTCAGGGGCTGCTGCTCAGGGGTAGGACCATGGAAATGGAAAGAACAAGGGCTATGCAGACAGCATGAGAGCAAAAGGACCAAGTTCATAAGCATATGCAAACAAATATACATGGCAAGAAGTACATGAAGAGGAGTTGGGCATGCATCACCTTGTCTGTAGGTTCAATGTCAATCTCAATCTCCTTTCCGGTCAGCGTCTGAAACAGGCAATGGTTTCATGAGTCCTTAAAGCCCAATGTACAATTTGTCTTCTAGGTAAAACGTCCTATCTTGGTCTTTGGGATCTACTGCCTTCTAAAAGATGCATATTCTCAGCAGCACTGCTTTGGAGAATGAGAAGGCTTTGAACATACCTTCATTTATCAAATATTTTTAGGCTGTAAACAACTTTGATAGGGCAAGATTCTTTGAACCATCTGATCCTCTTAATTCCATGAGTCATCTTCCAAAATCAGTCCCCCAAAATCAGTGAGAATATTGGCATTCTTTTGGATGATATGGCAATGAAAGGTTTTATTGTTTTATTTATTTATTTATTTTTGAGATGGAGTTTCGCTCTTGTTGACCAGGCTGGAGTGCAATGGCACGATCTCGGCTCACCGCAACTTCTGCCTCCCAGGTTCAAGCAATTCTCCTGCCTCAGCCTCCCGAGTAGCTGGGATTACAGGCGTGCGCTACCACGCCTGGCTAATTTTGTATTTTTAGTAGAGACAGGATTTCTCCATGTTGATCAGGCTGGTCTCAAACTCTCAACGTCAGGTGATCCACCCACGTTGGCCTCCCAAAGTGCTGGGATTACAGGCGTGAGCCACTGAGCCCGTCAGAAGGACCTTGTTCTAAATATCAATGCTAGAAATTAATATTCAGATAATTCGAAGAATTCTCAAGGACACCAGAAATCATCTCTGAGCAGTTTTTTAAAAAGTGCTAGAATTGGCTGGGCATGGTGGCTCACACCTGCAGTCCCAACACCTTGGGAGACTGAGGCTGGAGGATCACTTGAGCCTAGAAGTTCCAGACCAGCGTGGACAACACGGCGAAACCCTGTCTCAACCAAAAAAAAAAAAATTAGCTGAGTGCAGTGTGCATGCCTGTAGTACCAGCTACTTGGGAGGCTGAGGTGGGAGGATCGCTTGAGTCTAGAAATTAGAGGTAGCAGCAGCAAGCCACGATTGTGCCACTGTACTCCAGCCTGGGCAACACCCTTGCAAAAAAAAAAAAAAAAAAGAAAAAGAAAAAAGAGAAAAGAAAAGAAGATGAGAAGTCAACATTACATCTCCCATATCTTTCCAGACTTCTACCTAAATCCTAAATTGCAGCTCTTGTCTTCTTGACTTCTTCCATAAGTTAAGGGCTGGTGATATCCAAACACAATAATTACACTGATTATGCAGTCATAAATGTCGTGTCTTCTCCCATCTGTTCTTGCTCTTAAAAGCTCTATCTGCATTAGTCTACAGTGATCCAGGCCACAAACACACCATGCTCATTCTAATTTATGGGCATTTCTTTGTTTCCGTTGTTTTCCTTGTTGCAATATCCTCCCCTTCTCCTTCTCCAAACTTCAAGACCCCTTAAATATAAGATCTCCTCCTGGCCGGGCACAGTGGCTCACGCCTGTAATCCCAGCACTTTGGGAGGCTGAGGTGGGTGGATTACCTGAGGTTGGGAGTTCGAGACCAGCCTGGCCAACATGGAGAAACCCTTCTCTACTAAAAAACACAAAATTAGCCAGGCGTGGTGGCGCATGCCTGTAATCCCAACTACTCAGGAGGCTGAGGCAGGAGAATCGCTTGAACCCAGAAGGCAGAAGTTGCAGTGAGCCGAGATCGTGCCACTGCACTCCAGCAATGTATAAAACCTCCTGTATGATGTGTAGACCTATTCCCAGTGTACTTTATTAATACTTCCAATATTAATATACCAATTACAGCTAGTTGTTTAAGTGTTAAACTTTCCCAGTGTTTGACACACAAGCAGTCAATGAATATTTTTGAAGGGCTAAATATACTGATGATCATATTATAATCACAGCTAACATTTACTGAAAACTATTTTTTTCCTTTTATTTTTTTAAGAGACAGGGTCTCGCTCTATCATGCAGGCTGGAGTTCAGTGGTGTGATCCTGGCTCACTGCAGCCTTGACCTCCTGGGTTCAAACAACTCTCCCACCTCAGCCTCCTAAGTAGCAAGGACTACAGGGTGTGTGCACCACCACACTCAGCTATTTTTAAGATTTTTTTGTAGAGACGAGTTCTGTGTTGCTCAAGCTGGTTTCAAACTTGTGGGCTCAAGTGATCCTCCTGCCTCGGCCTCCCAAAGAGCTGGGATTACAGGCATGAGCCACCTTGCCCAGCCACTGAACACTTTCTAAGGGTAACTATGATCAACATCTTACATGCATCACATTTAATTCTCCCAGTATTTATGAGATATGGACTATTACTATTTCCATTTTATAGATGAGAAAAATAAGACTTAGGTTAAAAACATATCTACACAATCAAAAGTAGAGAGTGGATCCAGATTCCCTGGTCCCAGAGCCTGTGCTTTTATTTCTGTACTCCATCCTACCTGAGTCTGGCTGGTCTAGTATTGGGACCCAATGTACACTCCTATAGTAGCTCACAAAATAACATATGGTTTCTCCTTATGGTATTCACACAGACCAGCATGAAACAAGAACTCAGAAAATTTCCCAACAAGGAGAATGATTTAGTACTGGTATGTTTCCAAAAATACAAGAACAATTCCTTCGGATTAACCTGTTTGGACATGAAAGAATAAATTACAGCAGTGATTCTCAAGCTTCTACCCTAACCTATGCTGGTCTGTGTGAAAATTTTCAGCAGCCTATGGTAAAATGAGAAAAGTAGTGTTAGTGAAATTTTCATGAAACTAAATATATTCAGGTGTTAATGTCCTTTCGGAGAATGGTGGTGACAATTTGTGGTAACTTTAAAAAGACAAAATAAAAAGTTTGTAATTCTGTGTTGTCCACAAATTATTCCACTTTACTTTTTTTTTGAGACAGGGTCTCAGTCTCACCCGGATGGAGTGCAGTGGTGCAATCATGGCTCACTGCAGCCTTGACATACTGGGCTCAGGTGACCCCCACCTCCCTCTTGAGTAGCTGGCACCACAGGCGGGCACCAATACGCCTGACTACATTTTGTATCTTTAGTAGAGATGGGGTTTTGCCATGTTGCCCAGGCTGGTCTCGAACTCCTGACCTCAAGTGATCCACCCGCCTTGGCCTCCCACAGTGCTGGGATTACAGGCGTGAGCTACCGCACCTGGCCGATAATACAAATTTTTATTTATTTATTTTGAGATGGAGTTTTACTCTTGTTGCCCAGGCTGGAGTGCAACGGCACAATCTCAGCTCACCCTGCAACCTCTGCCTCCCAGGTTCAAGCAATTCTCCTGCCTCAGCCTCCCAAGTAGCTGGGACTACAGGCATACACCACCACACCTGGCGAATTTTGTATTTTTAGTAGAGAAGGGTTTCTCCAGGTTGGTCAGGCTGGTCTTGAACTCCTGACCTCAGGTGATCTGCCTGCCTCGGCCTCCCCAAAGTGCTGGGATTATAGGTGTGGGCCACCGCGCCCAACCACAAATTTTTAAAGAGTGAAAAAAGACCCTCAGAGAAGACCTAGAGCCGCTCTCCCAAGAGCAAAATGCTTGGACCTTATATTTTTAAAAAGAATTTTTGGTTTGTAAATTCTGAAACTCTAGAGTTGGCCCCTTGTTTCTGAAATCGACTGTAGAGGCCCATAAATATATCTAGAGAGCAATTTGGCAATACGGTGTCCCAGCAACAATACTTCCAGGAAAATACTCATGACTATGTCCAAAAGCATACCTACAACAATGGTTATTGCAACCTTTTGATACGTAAAATTAGAAACACAATCTAAATATCAAACAGTTGAGGGTTAAATAAATTACGGTACAATCTTAGAAAAAAAATTACAAAGCCCTCAAACAATGTTTAGGATAACTATTTGTAATATATTAACAGTATGCTGATAATTTAACAAAAAAGTTATAGTATATAGAGTATAATTAAAATTTTGTAAAAACAAAACATGCATCTATATGCTCTCCAAAAATCTTGGAAGGGTATATACAGTATATTAATGCTTTAACTTGAGCAGTGGAATTATGGGTGATTTTAATTACATTATGATGCTTTTCTGTATTTTCCATTTTTTATACCACAAATGTGAATATGCTGTAATGAGAACAAATTATTAGGCCGGGCGCGGTGGCTCACGCTTGTAATCCCAGCACTTTGGGAGGCCGAGGCGGGCGGATCACGAGGTCAGGAGATCGAGACCACGGTGAAACCCTGTCTCTACTAAAAATACAAAAAAATTAGCCAGGCGTGGTGGCAGGCGCCTGTAGTCCCAGCTAGTGGGAGAGGCTGAGGCAGGAGAATGGCGTGAACCTGGGAGGCGGAGCTTGCAGTGAGCCAAGATCGCACCACTGCACTCCAGCCTGGGCGACACAGCAAGACTCTGTGTCCAAAAAAAAAAAAAAAAAAAAAAAAGGACAAATTTTTTAAAAAACAATGTCCTTGATAAGGGTAAGATTTTGTAAAGCAGCACTGTCTTGTAGAAATGTAATACAAGCCATATAAGCAATTTTTAAATTTACTAGTAGCCACATTGTAAAAGTTCTTTAAGAGGTAAAATTTTAATATTTTTAAACCCAACATAGCCAAAATATTACTCACATGTAATCAATATAAAAATTAATATATTTTACGTTTTTTCTAACCAAATCCGGAAAATCCTGTATTTCATATTTATATCACATGTAGAGATGGGGCCGGGTGCGGTAGCTCACGCCTGTAATCCTAGCACTTTAGGAGGCCGAGGGGGCGGATCACGAGGTCAGGAGTTTGAGACCAGTCTGGCCAACATAGTGAAACCCCATCTCTACTAAAAATACAAAAATCAGTTGGGCATGGTGGTGGGCACCTGTAGTCCCAGCTACTGGGGAGGCTGAGGCAGGAGAATCGCCTGAACCCGGGAGGCGGAGGTTACGGTGAGCTGAGATCATGTCACTGCACTCCAGCCTGGGCAACAGAGCAAGACTGCATCTCAAAAAACAAACAAACAAACAAACAAAAAATAGAGATGGTAGGCTGGGCATGGTAGCACATGCCTGTCGTCTCAGCACTTTGGGAAGCGGACGTAGCAGTACTGCTTGAGCCCTGGAGTTTTGAGACCAGCCTGGGCAACATAGTGAGATCCCCATCTCTACAATAAAATTAGCCAGGCATAGTGGCACAGGCCTGTAGTCCCAGCAACTGGGTACTCAGAAGACTGCTCAAGCCCAGGAGTTCAATGCTGTAGTGGGCTGACTGTGCCACTGCACTCCAGCTTGGGTGACACAGCAAGACCCTATCTCCAAAAAAAAAAAAAAAAAAAAAAAAAAAAAATTCAAATGGTAAATTTTCATCTGAAATACTTGACATATATTTAAGTTTCATAATTTACAATAGAAAAAGTAGATTTATACACCCAACTTGTTCTAAACATACTTAAAAGGTTTTTTTAAATTTATTTTTATTTATTTATTTATTTTATTTTATGTTTTTTGAGATGGAGTCTTGCTCTGTGTCCCAGCCTGGAACACAGTGGAGTAATCATGGCTCACTGCAGCCTCCAACTCCTGGGCTCAAAATATCCTCCCACCTCAGCATTCTGAATAGCTGGTACTACAAGCACATACCACCATGCCTGGCTAATTCTTTTTTGGAAAAAAAAAAAAAAAAAATTTTTTTTTTTTTTGAGACAAGGTGTCACTGTGTCACCCAGACTGGAGTACTGTGGCATGATCTCGGCTCACCACAACCTCTGCTTCCCAGGCTCAAGCAATTCTCCTGCCTCAGTCTCCCAAGTAGCTGGGATTACAGCCGCACGCCTCTACACCTGGCTAATTTTTGTATTTTTTTAATTTTTAACGTTTAATTTTTATTTTTTAATTTTTAATTTTTTTTTTTTATTTTTTGAGACAGAGTCTCGCTCTGTCGCCCAGGCTGGAGTGCAGTAGCACGATCTCGGCTCACTGCAAGCTCCGCCTCCCAGGTTCACGCCATTCTCCTGCCTCAGCCTCCAGAGTAGCTGGGACTACAGGCGCCCGCCACTACGCCCGGCTAATTTTTTGTATTTTTTTATTAGAGACGGGGTTTCACTGTGTTAGCCAGGATGTTCTCGATCTCCTGACCTCATGTTCCGCCCGCCTTGGCCTCCCAGAGTGCTGGGATTACAGGCATGAGCCACCGCGCCCAGCCAATTTTTGTATTTTTAGTAGAGATGGGGTTTCACCATGTTGGCCATGCTGGTCTCGAACTCCTGACCTCAAATAATCCACCTGCCTCGGCCTCCCAAAGTGTTGGGATTACAGGCGTGAGCCACCATGCCCGGCCTGAAAATTGTTTTGTAGATATGGGGTCTCGAAATGTTGTCCAGGTTGGTCTCAAACTTCTGGCCTCAAGTCATCTCCCTGCCTCGGCCTCCTAACTCACTGGGATTACAGGTGTGAGCCACTGTACTCAGCTAAGTTTCAGTTTTTAAATTTAATTAAAATCAAGTACAATCAAAATTTCAAATCTTCAGTCTCTCTAGTTACATTTCAAGTGCTCAATAGCCAAATGTGGCTAATGGCTACCATTTTGGACACTGTTCAAATATTCCAGCTAACATATGAAGCAACAAGAATATTAGAGTATCTCCAGCTTGTAACCCCCAGTGAAACAATGGATCTAGGAAATGACTAACATCACAGAAAGCAAAACGATCTGATGGAAGTGCATACCACATCACCACCTATGAATTCTTCTCACATATGAACATACAAAGACTAATCAAGCCTCTAGATCTAATTACCAGCTGACAGGAAATACAGAGGAAAGAGGAATATGTTAAAAGACAATATGGGAACCCGTTGCGGTGTCTCATGCCTGTAATCCCAGCAATTTGGGAAGCCGAGGTGGGCGGGTCGCTTGAGGCCAGGAATTTGAGACCAGCCTGGCCAACATGATGAAACCTCATCTCTATGAAAAATACAAAAATTAGTCAGGCATGGTGGCGCACGCCTGTAGTCCCAGCTACTCGAGAGGCTGAGGCATGAGAATGCAAGAATCGCTTGAACCCTGGAGGCACAGAAGTTGCAGTAGTGAGCCAAGATTACACCGTTGCACTCCAGCCTGGGTGACAGAGCAAGACACTGTCTCAAAAAAAAAAAAAAAGAAAAACATGGGAATGTAATCAGCAAAATTCAAACTGCAGGAAACTCTAGTTTATTCAACAAGAAAAAAATGGGAAAAAGGAGAATCTACAGATTTAAAGAAATTTAAAACACATAAACCAATGGCAATGTATGGATCTTAATTGGATCCAGATTCAAACTGTTAATAAAATAAGAGAGAGAGACAATAGGGTAATTTGATGATAGCAATCAGTTAAATTTGTAGACATAATAATTATGGTTATGTTAGAAAAAAGGTTATCTTTCACAGATAAACACTGAAATATGTATGAATAACATATGCTATGCTATCTGGAATTTGCTTTAAAAAAAATCAGGTAAAAGGAGTTGGTGAGTTTAAATTAAATAAGACTGGCTATGAGATGATAATTTTTGAAGCTGGATGAAGGGTGCATACACCCTTCTCTTTCCTGATGTATGTGTTTGAAATTGTCCATGAAGTTGTTTTAAAGCAATTGAACAATTTTAGAAGATATTCTTGATATATCATACTGTAACCTGACAATATATTCAATGCTATTTAAACAAGTATAAGATGAACCTAGACTGGGCGCAATGGCTCACGCCTGTAATCCCAGCACTTCGGGAGGCCAAGGCGGGCAGATCACCTGAGGTCAGGAGTTTGAGGTCAGCCTGGCTAACATGATGAAACCTCGTCTCTACTAAAAATACAAAAAAAAAATTAGCTGGGTGTGGTGGCACGCACCTGTAATCCCAGTTATGCAGGAGGCTGAGGAGGAGAACTGCTTAAACCCAGGAGGTGGAGGTTGCAGTGAGCAGGGATCACGCCACTGCACTCCAGCCTGGGTGACAGAGTGAGACTCCATCTCCAAAAAAAAAAAAAAAGAGATGAACCTAAACCTAACATACTGTGCTAGGCACTGGAGGAAATACAAAAGAAATGTGATCCAGCCCTGCCAACAATCTTTATCAAGCGAAGATGTACAACCAAGAAACAATTAGACACAAAATTAATAGAATAAGGCTGTATACAAGGAAGTTCTGGCTGGGCACAATGGCTCACGCTTGTAATCCCAGCACTTTGGGAGGCTGAGGCAGGTGGATCACTTGAGATCAGGAGTTTGAGACCAGTATGGCCAACATGGCGAAACCCTGTCTCTACCAAAAATACAAAAAATTAGCTAGGCATGGTGGACGCTTGAACGAAGGTGGAGGTTGCAGTGAGCCAAGATCGTGCCACCGCACTCCAGCCTGGGCAACAGAGGGAGACTCCGTCTCAAAAAAAAAAAAAAAAAAAAATTAAAAATTAAAAACAAATCAAAACAAAACAAAACAAAAGGAAGTGCTATATTGTCCAAACACAAGGGGCAATGACAAAGTGCTATGGTGAATGAAAATCAATGTTAATCAATTTAAGCCTTGAATGAGCTAACATTATATAACACTAGATACAGTGTTTTAATTTATATAACATTATAATACTATAATAGCCAAAATAAAAATGACTGATGTCAGCATTTTTATGGTGCTACAAGGGTACCAGCTAGTAAGGGTACGGAGCAACTGGAATGCTCATATACTGCAGGTGGGAATATAAAATGGTACAACCCCTTAGTTTCTTTTTAAAGTTATATATATCTACCACATGACCTAGTAATTTCATTCTTAGGTATTTATCCAAAGGAAATAAAAACATATGTTTACAAAAAGACTCATATAACAATGTTCATAGAAGCCTTATTCATATTAGCCAGAAACTGGAGATAACTCAAACACCCATCAACAGGAGAATGGATAAACATATTATGATATAATTCATCCAATGAAATACTATTCAGTAATAAGAAGGAATAAATCACAGATTACAATAGACATTATGCAGAATGAAAGAAGCCAGATACAAAAATTGTACATTGAATAATTCCATTTATATAAAGTTCGAAAACAAGCAAAACTAACCTATGAAACTCTTGAGGGGGTAGGAATACAAATATTTAGATTTTGTAATTACATGAATGTATGCTATTGTTAAAAACTCACTGAACTAAACCCTTAAGAACTGTGCATTTTATTTTATATTAAAAAACATGAATGAGAAAACTGGTTCACACAGTAAAGACAGTTGCCAAAGTAATCTGCAATGAGGAAATCAGTGAAGGATCTGGGGTTAGGGAGTAATATAATGAAAAAGAAGCTCAAGGAAGACCTGCACATTATGGTTTTGTACGTCCTGTCTTGGTTTAGACTCTACACTTTAGAGGGGATATGACGGTAGAAAACCTGGTTGGAAGTATTACAGAGAAATAAAGATACAAATGAGTAAGATCCCAGACCAGAATGAGGGTAATGGAGATGGAAACAAAAATCAAACAGAAAGAGGTTTTAAGTGAAAAATTAGATCTTATAAAAGGACCATGTAATTTTAAATGACTCTAAAGAATTGTATTCCAGACACCTGAATGATTGATGGGATTAATACATGAGATGGGTATTGGGATATGGCTTATGACAGAAGATGATGCATTTAATTTTTGAACCACAGAGACAAGGTAACAAGATTTAAATTGGGAAGAACTGTAAAATCTTACATAAAAATATGGAAGAAGTCAGCTACACAGAGACAGCAGTTGAAAATGAATCATTTGGCTGGGCATGGTGGCTCACGCCTGTAATCCCAGCACTTTGGGAGGCCAACGCAGGTGGATCACTTGAGCTCAGGAGTTCAAGACCAGCCTGGGCAACATGGTGAAACCCCATCTCTACTAAAAAAAACAGAAAATCAGCCAGGTGTGGTGGCATGTAACTGTAGTCCCAGCTACTTGGGAGGCTGAGTTGGGAGGATCCCTTGAGCCTGGGAGGTGGAGGTTGCAGTGAGCCGAGATCATGCCACTGCACTCCAGCCTGGGTGACAGAGTGAGACTGTCTCAAAACAAAAACAAAATGAGGCCAGGCATGGTGGCTCATGCCTGTAATCCCAGCACTTTGGGAGGCCGAGGTGGGTGGATCACCTCAGGTCAGGCGTTCAAGACCAGCCTGGCAAACATGGCGAAACCCCGTCTCTACTAAAATACAAAAGTTAGCCAGGTGTGGTGGTGGGCACTTGTAGTCCCAGCTACTTGGGAGGCTGAGGCAGGAGCATTGCTTGAACCCAAGAGGCGGAGGTTGCAGTGAGCCAAGATCGTGCCACTGTACTCCAGCCTGGGCGACAGAGTGAGACTCCATCTCAAAAAAAAAAAAAAAAAAAGAATAATTCAAAAAGGGGTCAGACATGGTAGCTCACGGCTATAATCCCAGCACTTTAGGAGGATGAGGTGGGAAGATCACTTGACCCCAGGAGTTTTAGACCAGCCTGGGCAACACGATGAGACCCCATCTCTACAAAAAAATAAAACAATTGGCTGGGTATGGTGGTGCCACACGCCTGTGGTCCCAGCTACTCAGGAGGCTCAGATGGGAGAATTGCTTGGGCCTGAGAGGTCGGGGCTGCAGTAAGCCGTGATGGCACCACTGCACCCTAAGCCTGGGCAACAGAGTGAGAACCTGTCTCAAAAAAAAAAAAAAAAAAGGAACTGTAATAAAAATGTGTCACTTATATGGTAATTAACAGCTGTTTTTCTTTTTTAAATTAATATTTTCTTCAGATGAGATTAACAGCTATCTCATGTGTAACTACTTTCCTATGTATTTAATAAAAAAAATGCAACAAACAAGAGGGGATGGGGGGAGGGGGAGATAGAGAGAGATGGGGCACAGAGGCCTGTTTGAAGGCAGAAGTTGTAAGTGTTGCAGGAAAGATGACTGGCAATTTTAGATAAGTACCACATAAATATGGATTCAAAGAAACAGAAAAAATCTAGAATCTTGCTATTCAAAGTGTCTTTGCTATTCAAAATCTGAGAGTGTCAAATGTCTTGCTATTCAAAGTCTGAGAGTGTCAAAGCTCCCAGACATTCAATATCACCTGGGAGTTTGTGAGAAATGCAGAAACCTGTGCCCCACCCTAGACCCACAGAATCATAATCAGCATTTTAGCAAGACCACAGGTGATAGGACACTGTATTTTCTTTTCAAGTTTCCACACACACCATTGATTTTTTTTGTTCAAACAGTATTTTTTTTTTTTTTTTTGAGACAGAGTCTCACTCTGTTACCCAGACTGGAGTGCAATGGCACAATCTTGGCTCACTGCAACCTCTGCCTCCCAGGTTCAAGCAATTCTCCTGCCTCAGCCTGTCGAGTGGCTTGGACTACAGGTGTGTGCCACCACACTCGGCTAATTTTTGTATTTTTAGTAGAGACAGGGTTTCACCATGTTGGCCAGGCTGGTCTTGAACTCCTGACCTCGTGATCTGCCCGCCTTGGCCTCCCAAAGTGCTGGGATTACAGGCATGAGCCACCATGCCCGGCCTTTCAAACAGTATTTTTTAAACTGCAGGTCTCAACCCATCAGTGGGCAGGTCTCAACCCATCAGTGGGTTATGAAATCAATTTAGAATTGAAAGTTTGAGAGCATATCACAAATAGCAAAGTTTTTGTGCCTTATGGGTCATGACATAAAATTTCTTAATGTGGGGTGAAATTTTCAAAAAGTGTACAAAACACTTAACATTAGTAACTTAACTTCTTTGGACCTAGTGGACATGAGAACCCATATGCATTGAAAAGCCAATAAAAGTATTCAACAGGCCAGGCGTGGTGGCTCATGCCTGTAATCTCAACACTTTAGGCTGAGGTGAGCGGATCACCAGGTCAAGAGATCAATACCATCCTGGTCAACCTGGTGAAACCCCGTTTCTACTAAAAATACAAAATTTAGCTTGGCGTGGTGGCACGCCCTATAGTCCCAGCTACTCGGGAAGCTGAGGCAGGAGAATCGCTTGAACCCGGGAGGCGGAGGTTGCAGTGAGCCGACATTGTGCCACTGCACTCCAGCCTAGTGACAGAGTGAGACTCTGTTTCAAAAAAAAAATTCAACAGTTAGTGTTTCTCAAGATTTTGATAGTGATCCATACTAAAAATTAGTATGAACTAGTAACACCCCCTGTGTAATATACATATAAAATAAAATAAAAAATTTCAGGCCTGGCAAGAGTGAGACTCCGTCTCAAAAAAAAAAAAAATCACAAAACAATATCCTTACCTAGCACATAATATTTCCTATTTTCTCCCTCTCTCTCTTTTTTTTTTTTGCAGGGAGAGATGGAGTTTTGCTCTTGTCGCGCAGGCTGGAGTGCAATGGCGCCATCTCAGCTCACTGCAACCTCCGCCTCCCAGGTTCAAGCAATCCTCCTGCCTTACCCTCCAAGTAGCTGGGATTATAGGCGCCCACCACCACGCCCGGCTAGTTTTTGTATTGTTAGTAGAGGCGGGGTTTCACCATGTTGGCCAGGCTGGTCTTGAACTCCTCACCTTAGGTGATCCACCCACCCTGGCCTCCCAAAGTGCTGGGATTACAGGCGTGAGCCACTGGGCCCGACCTTTTTTTTCAGGCAGGGTCTGGAGTGCAGTGGTGCCATCACTGCTCACCGCGGCTTCGACATCCCAGGATCAATCAATCCTCCCATCCCAGCCTCCCGAATAGCTGGGCCTACAGGCATGCGCCCAGACCCTTGGCTAATTTTTTGTATTTATTGTACAGGCAGGGTTTCGCCATGGCGCCCAGGATGGTCTCGAACTCCTGGGCTCAAGTGACCGGCCCGCCTCGGCCTTCCAAAGTGCTGGGATTACAGGCGTGAGCCGCCGCGCCCAGCCTATTTTCTCTTTTTAATGGTGCCAGTGACCCATTCACCTATTACATTGATGTTACGACTCTTATATAGGCCGCTACTCAACGTTAAAAAAAATCTTTAACATACTATTTTAATACTTGACCTCAAATCTTAGCTAAGAAGTAGTTTGGAAGGACTGGGTAAGAGAAGGTTAAGAATGACTATTATGTACGGTAAATATGCTAAGAAGCTGATGAAATAACGATAGATTTACTTAGCTACAAAAAGGCCAAACTAGCATTAGACTTCACTTGTCAGCAGTTTTGTTTTTTTTTTTTTGCGGGGAGGGTGGGGATCTCTGTCTGTCTGAAGGCACAAAAGAGAAAACAGCAGATAGGACTAATGAGGGCTGGAAATTGGTGAAGAACCACCACGGGAGTTGAGAGATGCAAATGAAGGAAACCATGGCTAGTACCAAGAACTAGGGCAGCGGTAACTAACCTGCCTCAGCCAAAGAAGTGAGGCTGGTCCAGGATGCCAGGCTCAGAAAGGCAGGTGCTGACTGAACACACTCCCCGCTTTGGTTCCTGTAGGACGGGTGAGATACCACACCTTGGCAACCACCAGTAAAGGCTCATAGTCTAGCCCCTGGGAGGCCCCGGTTTCTCCGGGCTAACGTTTTAGGGCTGTGCTCGGAGGCGACCTACGTTAGGGACTGGGAGAAGCAGGTACCCTGGGAATGAAGAATGGAGAGCAGCGCTTATTCCAAGAATCTGAGAGACGGGGGAGTCAAGCCGCTGCTAGGCCTTCTCTATGACTGGGGGGTTCGAATACAGTGAGACCCGACAAAAGCGACCCCATTCTGGGTGACAGCACAGTCCTGGCAAAAAAGCAGGCATGGCAAAATACCCCAGGGTCGTCAGGTGGGACCTGGGCCCCGCTCTCAAAGCCCTTCTGGGTCCCCCTATTTCCCACCACCCCTCGCGCGGAGCCCTGAGGCAGTCAGCGTCCTCCAGGCTAGGGAAAGGCGTGGTTTTCCTTCCCCACGTCTCCCGTAAGGCACTGCTGCCAGCCCAGTACTACTGCGTCTTGGCAAGGCTGGAGGTGCTCCCACCTTCACTTTAATTAGCATCTTCTTTCCAGTTTGGGGCTGCACACGGATAAATTGCTGCTCCTACCGCTCCGGTCGCCGCTGCCGCTCTCCAACACTCTGCCTGCAGGGGCCCCTTCTGCTTCCGGGTCACTGGCTCCACCCCTCCCCCCTTCTTTCCACTGGGTTCCGGAAAAGCTCAGGAGTTCTCCCGCGTTTCGGTTCAGTGACGTCGTAAATTAAAATAAGGCATCCAGTTTAGCAACAGCAGAGATGACGACTCTGCGATTCTGAGAGTCCCTGGCGAGCCCGGGCTAGCGAAAAGTGAGGGCAGAACGAACTACACCTCCCATTGTGCCAGTAGGCGGTCCCGCCCGTTTCCCCCTGGGAGTTGTAGTCTAACCCCCCCCCCTCGGATCCAACATCAACCTCAGTGCGTGAACTCTGTTATCCAGAAGGCCTCTCCCGGCCGCCGCCGAAGCTGGAATTCGTTGGTTAGTAGTTCTCGCCGGCAACTAGAGGAACCTGCTGGCGTGGCCCAGAAGGCTCAGCGGGATTACACGAGGTTAGTTGCTAAGCAAGGTGGTCTTTGGTCGACTGCCGCCTGGACCAAGGCAACAGGAAGTGAGTACCCCTATTCCGGAAACTAGTTATGAACCCTCCCCGCCCCCCGTCGCCAACATTCCTTCGTTCTCCCAAATCAGCCTCTTGCCCCATTGCTCTTTGCAGGAGTGGAAGAAGGAAGTGTAGCTGGGTAAGGAGTGCACCGTCAGGGTCTCTCACAACCCTTTCCCAGCTCTTCTCCCCAACAAACAGTATCTGGGATGGAGCCCTAGGGTAATCGCAGCCACGGGATGGGCCGAGGCGACAGGCTTCAGGGACCACACTTCGACCTTTGCCCGACCTTCCACAACTTAAGCGAAGGGAGGCCGCCAGCCGTAACAGGGCGTTAAAGCCCAGGGGAAGATTGGTCCTTATGACTTCCTGCCTTCCAGCCCTCAGATTCATCGCTACCCCCAGGCGCCATGCCTCATATTGACAACGATGTGAAACTGGACTTCAAGGATGTCCTTTTGAGGCCCAAACGCAGTACCCTTAAGTCTCGAAGTGAGGTGAGAAAGCTTCTCTACTTGCTGTTTCTTGACCCCACGCTCCCGGTGGGCCACAACCAAGAAAGATGCCTGTCCTTGTCCTAATATGGTACGTTTTTTTGGATTAATGAAATGCTCAATTTCCTGTTCATATGTGCAGGTGGATCTCACAAGATCCTTTTCATTTCGGAACTCAAAGCAGACATACACTGGGGTTCCCATCATTGCTGCCAATATGGATACTGTGGGCACCTTTGAGATGGCCAAGATTCTCTGTAAGGTAGGGCTTTCCTCATGCCCCATTCCTATTGGTGTCCAGTTAGCCCAGCTGACTGCAGAGGTGTTTGCATCCCCACCCCCATGCCCAGTCAGCTCTCTGGCAGTTAGCAGTCAGGATGCTCTGATTTATGGTTTTTTCCACTACTAAAGCCCTTTATCTGATAAGTTCAAAAGGCCATCTGAATTAGTGAGATTCAAAGCTAAGTTTTGCTCTGATATTTCTGATATATGAACAGAATTTTCCCTTTTGTCCTGTTTAGCAGTTTGTACACCTTGCCAACTTTTCCCACCACCCAGGTCACCCCCTCACAGTCACATGCATCCCTTCAGTTATGCGATTGTCCACATTAAGCAGTCACTGTTTTAGTCCAGAAACTACAGTTTAAGCATTCAAAAATCCTAACTAGAAGATCCTAGGAGAAGCAACTTATTAATTTTCTTTAATAAGAACAATTCATTAATAAAAGAATAATTCTGCCATTCTTCTTCTTTTTTTAATCTTCCTCTTCTTTAAGTCCTAGGTTCCTGGGAGTTTCTGGGATGTGCCCCAAATGGGATGTGTTTTTCTTATATACAAGTTGTTCACTTTGAAATGGAAGATGCTGCTCCTGTCAGTACTATTACCTGCCTCTATACTTGTTGCTGAGAAGGTAGAGAGTTATCTGGGCACTTTGAGAATATATGCACTCTGCTGGTTGATCCATGTAGCCTTGGTTGATGAATTCTGCTATTGTTTGTGGCTTCATTAGTCTTAAGGACTTCATATCCTTTTTCTATTTTTGATTGCTGTGTCTTTGTGGAATGTCTTGTCATTTCTTTGAGGTTGATAGTTGTGCAGTTTTATTTTTACTTTATTTTTATTGTCATTCAGTAACTGCTTAGGAATCTTTCTGTTGCCCACTGTCCATCTGCCCTGACCAGTAGAGTTCAGAAATGGTGACTCTGACTGCAGAGTTAACAGACGTGCTGTAATACATGAACCGTTTTGGGGACTGTCTTAATGCTTTATGTGGAGCCTGGCTTTCAGTATTGCTGATGAGAGGTAAAGAAATCAGGTTTTAGAGATAAGAGCAAAGTCTTACTGTAATAAAAAGGTTGGATGCAAGCAAACATCTTTTTCTAAGCTTGGTATGTAATCTGATGTGCTCATCATGCCACACTCTGCCAGTATATCTCCAACGTCTGCTGACTTCCTATCTTATAGTGACTTTTCTTTGCTTATCAGTATGTTGATGATAGAGTTGTTGAGAAAGCAGAATTCAATACCAGCTTTAGCTAGATATTGTTGATCTCTGAATACGTATGTAGAGCACTTGCTTGTTGCTAGCTAATACATGACTTCCTTGGGTTTCTTGTCAGTTGCAAGGTTTGTGCTGTTTCAGCCAACTGCTGTCTCTTGTCTGTTTGCATGTAGACATATAAAGCACAAACACTAGCATTCACAACGGCCTTTGAATGCCTTCCTCAAAGTATTGGGATATTGTTTGCAATCTGTTGAGCTAGAGAATATGAGTTTGATGAGTCATTATATCCTTGAACTTTATTAAAATGGACTGAATGAAACAGACTTTTTGGCTTGATCCATGTCCCCAACTAGGAAATTTGTCCTTTTTTCCATTAGAGATGGAGACAGGGTAGGGTAGCCCCTTATCAGCTCTTATCAACCTTAAGGCATTACCTTTGGTGAGCATCCAGACCTACTGAATTACTGCTGGTAAATGAACGAGAACATAACCAAAAATAGTTTAGTACTAGCTTACCTTAGGAGAGGGGCTGAGTCAGTGCAGAAAAACACAGGCTCCATCCAGCCTCTTCATGGTTCTTTCATGTCTGCTGCCTGTCCCACTGCACCAGCAGCTTGTCACCTTTTAAGTCAGAAGCAGTGAATGTGCTGGCAGATGAAATCCAACCCAGATCACTCAGTACTTTGGTGGGAAATCTGACAAGTACTAGCTTATGGTAAAAAGAAAAAATGATGAGTTCATGTCCTTTGTAGGGACATGGATGAAACTGGAAACCATCATTCTCAGTAAACTATCACAAGGACAAAAAACCAAACACCGCATGTTCTCACTCATAGGTGGGAATTGAACAATGAGAACACATGGACACAGGAAGGGGAACATCACACTCTGGGGACTGTTGTGGGGTGAGGGGAGGGGGGAGGGACAGCATTAGGAGATATACCTAATGCTAAATGACGAGTTAATGGGTGCAGCACACCAACATGGCACATGGATACATATGTAACAAACCTGCACATTGTGCACATGTACCCTAAAACTTAAAGTATAATAATAATAAAAAAAAAAGAAAAAAAAACCCTACTGGTATTTGTAGAGAGAAGAAAGGTTGAACTCAAATCCCAGCTCAACCTGACTTCTTTGACTTGTTTCCTCCCCAACTTCAATCATGTCCTCCCTCAGATAGAATAGGTCTGTTTCTAGAAAAAGACCTTAATAAAGTTTCCCCCCTTTTGATGCTTCTTTGTCTTCTCCCCAGTTCTCTCTCTTCACTGCTGTCCATAAGCACTATAGCCTCGATCAGTGGCAAGAGTTTGCTGGCCAGAATCCTGACTGTCTTGAGGTAACACTGGGCATACCCTGCTCCCTTCCTTATCCCAGTTTTCCAGCAATTATATTTTGGCTTTCTGGGGACCAACACTCACCAATGACCCACTGGCTGCCCACCAGATCATCTCTCATATGCCAATGGCTCTGTTTCTCCCACAGCATCTGGCTGCCAGCTCAGGCACAGGCTCTTCTGACTTTGAGCAGCTGGAACAGATCCTGGAAGCTATTCCCCAGGTGAAGTATATATGCCTGGATGTGGCAAATGGCTACTCTGAACACTTTGTTGAATTTGTAAAAGATGTACGGAAGCGCTTCCCCCAGCACACCATCATGGTATGTTTCTATTATAGTCAGTACCTTTTTATCTTTCCACTTTCCTGCCACTCCGTTTTGCTACATCAGTCCATTTCTCCTCTGCTGCATTATGATATTCCTAGTTCATTTAATCATGATACTGGATGATTATCCATAGTTCTAAGCTGAAAATGTCTATTTGGTCATTGTAGTATCTCTGACCCTTGGTTCATAGTCTTTGTAAATCTAGTCCCTGATGTCACTCACCAAACCATGATGGAACATCTGTGCACTGTACATACCTGTGGTACATAGACATCTGCCCACTGAAATGGACACATAATACAGTCACATAAAAAGGGGTCACATGAACAATGATTTATTTTTTTACAACCTTAGAAGAGTGGCCTTCATTTTCTTCACAGCATTGAGGGGTGTGTCTACTGACCATCAAAAGCCAATACAACTGGTCAAATGGGTCTTTAGCCTACACTACCATGCCTTCTCCCTTTCCCTGAAGCCAGACAGGTTCTGTGACAGAATGGCTTAAGGACAGAATATGTTTGGGTCTCTTGAGGAAGGGGAGCTGAATCTACTGTAAATCAGATGTGAGCCTGGTCCAGTAATTCCCTTTGCCTCACTGAAGGCTCCTCCATGCCACTTCATGTGTCCCTGTTGATCATAGCACCTTGTTGCCTTAGAAAAGTGCATCATGGACCTCAGCTTTACCCTAGGTTCAGTGGTGACATTGGCCACTCACTCCTACCTTGGCTTGGTGTTGGGCGAATGGGTAGGGAGCAGGGTTCTCTAAAGTGTCTAGTGTAAAAGCCCTCAGAGGGCCCAGTAGAGGGGACCTAGTTATCCTTTCTTTGTAATAATGTTGGAAAGTCATGGTCCATGCATACTGTAACAATACATGACCTCCTGTTTCTGGCCCTAAGGATGCTGTATTTCAATTGCTCTGTCTCAGGCAGGGAATGTGGTAACAGGAGAGATGGTAGAAGAGCTCATCCTTTCTGGGGCTGACATCATCAAAGTGGGAATTGGGCCAGGTAAGCTGGTTCACTGGGGGGCCACCGGCTACCCCCCTTCAGTGGCAAACACCTGTGGAGCATGTCATTCTCACCCTTGTCATGTTCTTCCTAGGCTCTGTGTGTACTACTCGGAAGAAAACTGGAGTGGGATATCCACAGCTCAGTGCAGTGATGGAGTGTGCAGATGCTGCTCATGGCCTCAAAGGCCACATCATTTCAGTAAGACTCAAGGGCAGGATAGGGTATGAGCTGGGTTTCTGCAGGGTATGGAGGTGGCAGAGATGGATTAGAATTCCTGGGTTCTTGTTGGCTTTGAGTTGGGCTGTTGGGACATCACTGAGGGCTTGGGAAATCCATGTTGTGTTCATAGTGCTCCTTACTTTGCAGGATGGAGGTTGCAGCTGTCCTGGGGATGTGGCCAAGGCTTTTGGTAAGGAGCTTGAGGGCATGGAAGGATGATTCTATACAAGAGGATGAATCACCTCTGAGGGTCTAGGGTCAGGCTAAGAGAGGCTCAGGAAGTCATTCAGATTCTTTCATAATATGAATTAGTGACGCTGAAGTCTATGGTATCACCCGGGGCAGCCAGCAGGGGACATCTGAGACTCCAAGTGTGGGCCAGGGCCATCTCACCATCTCCTAGATTGCTGCACAGTGCAGACTCCTGAGCCCCAGCCATACCTAAAAATATTAGGCTCTGAGGAATGGGACAGCACATCTGCATTTTTCATTTTGCACAGCTTCCCAGGAGATCATTACTCCCATTAGAGTTGGGGATCTTTGCTCTTGGGACACATGAAATGAGTCTTATTTAGCTGGGCACAGTAAAATGAAATGACCAGATGATGATGGTAAAAACAGCAAAAGGAGAAAGCAAAAGCCAGGCAGGGACTCTCCAGAGGCTCTTCTTTAAATCTTGGGGAAATCATACCCACTGAGGAATAGAGGCCAGGGCAGATCAGGCCTGCATGGATTGTGGGTCAGCTAGGGAAGCTGAACGAGGAAGATGCTGGAATCATTGTCAGGACTGAGAATATGGTGTGAGTTGCTTTTGAGGGTGGCCATGTGAGCACCTTGGCCAGATTAATCTCTTTCCCCCCTCCATGTTGGTGGCAGGGGCAGGAGCTGACTTTGTGATGCTGGGTGGCATGCTGGCTGGGCACAGTGAGTCAGGTGGTGAGCTCATCGAGAGGGACGGCAAGAAGTACAAGCTCTTCTATGGAATGAGTTCTGAAATGGCCATGAAGAAGTATGCTGGGGGCGTGGCTGAGTACAGGTATGTGTGGAGGCCCAGGAGCTTAGTAATAGTATGGGGGCAGAACTCATGGCTGCTGAGAGGGGGATGGTACAGTTCTCAGGAAAAGCATGGTGAACCGGGGCTCAATGCTAGGGTCTGGGGAAAAGTCCCTGGGCTTAAGGAATCCAGAAGAGAAGATAATAAAGTTTTTCCTACTTTAAGAGCCTCAGAGGGAAAGACAGTGGAAGTTCCTTTTAAAGGAGATGTGGAACATACCATCCGAGACATCCTAGGAGGGATCCGCTCTACATGTACCTATGTGGGAGCAGCTAAGCTCAAAGAGTTGAGCAGGAGAACTACCTTCATTCGAGTCACCCAGCAGGTGAATCCAATCTTCAGTGAGGCGTGCTAGACCTGAGCAGTTCTACCCTCCCAAGGCACCAGTACTCTACCATGGGGCATCCCAAGTGGGGTCCTCACCCATCCCAGCTACTGCAGCTCTGTGTTACTTTGTCATTTCCTGTTGTCTCACTCCTGAGGGCTCCTGCAGTAACTCTGTACTTCTCTATCTGCACACACAAAATGCCCAAGGCACTCAATGGGGAGGAAGCAAGGAAGCAAACAGTCTGAGAAAATGACGCAAGAAAATCAAATGAGAATCTGGGGACCCAACGTCCTGAAGATTATTAAAAGGAAAAGATTCTGATTGGTACATAAATCTTTTACATGGCCTTGGTCTAGAGGAGGCAGGCTTTTAGAATCATGTTTTGTTAATCTGCTTCACTAAATGGGAACTTCACATATCTAAAAAGCTCTGAAGTGTTTGTATATTTGACATACCTCAATAAAGAGAGAGCTCATTGACTGTAAAGAGATGCTGGGGCTTTCTGTACAAGGCTAGCATCTGGGTGCTGCTGCAGAGTGGGTGGTGGTAGGGTCAGCACTGACCCAGTGGGGTCAAGAACAATGAGTATTATTCCCATGAAGTATCTCCATTCTAGTGCCACCACCCCCAGATAATCTGGCAGCATGAGAACTTACAAAGTATATTCTGGCATTAGGACACATATTTCTAGAATACCAAAGGACCTTTCTCTTCCAGGCTGTCAACCCTGCTAACCCTTTTAGGCACAGCTGAACAACACTTAGCAAGGGAAGTAAAAAAAGGCAAAGGGATCCTTCCAGTTTGGAAGGGCCAGTTCTGTTTCTAAGGAATGGCCTATGCTGACCTTATGGAAACCTTAATTCCCCTCCTTCACATCAAGGCAGTATTTTAACAAATCCAAAGTTTAATTATTAAGGATTACAAATATTTTTAGCAGTGTAGTTAGGCAATCCAAGCCTGGACTTCCACTTCATTCCTACTAAACTACTTGCAGAGCTGAGGAGGCAGGAGACAGGCAGAGTACAGAGGGCATTTTAGTTCTATCACAAAGGTCTAGAGCTGTCTCTACAGTCACAGGAAGGAACAGGCATGGCACCGTGGCCAGAAGGGGGTAGGTATTCACAGAGAGTGGGGATCAAGGTGTCAAACTTTGTCTTCTGATAGTTTTCCAGAGATTCCTGTAGAGAAGGGAGCAGGGAGATCCTACCATCTGAAACCATTCCCTGAGCCCTCTGAATTCTGAAGCATATGAATTTCTCAGTCTTGTTTTACCCATCCCCTTCCCCAGCTTTCTGCTCCTTCCTACTCACCTTTCCTTCCCCCTGGCCATTTTCTTCCTCATCAGAGTCTAAAACCAAGTCCCCTATGGTAATGACGGAGCTGCATAGAGATGGAGGACACACTGTAGGAGGGAAACCAGAATCAAACTACTACTTCTAGATGAACACAGGCTCTTGAAAGTCCCCAAGAGAGAAGGCTGTTGATCCAATCCTGACTCAGACTACCTACCTGGCTTCCTGGCCCTAGGAGGTAATAATGATAGTCTCAGGGGGTCCGTGTAGCAATCCAAGCAATTCCTGAGGTGAGAGCAAGCAAAGAGGATAGGATGAAGGGAAGGCAGGCAAAGAATGTGCTCCTAGTAAGAAGCAACTCTGTTCCACTCACTCCTTTTGCTCTGTGGCAGGCAAGTCAACTGGGTTCTCCTTCAGAGCCCTTCCCCCCAGGGTCTGGCATGGACTCTTAGACTTCCCAGTGGAGGCTGCTCTTGTGCTCATGGCTAGGTCTGCTGTGTATATCGCATGTTCTTCCTTGCTCTCAGGCTTAGATATGACCTGGGTTGGTGAGCCGAGATTCCTAAAGGGAAACAGCATGACTGTGGGGCGCTCCTTATGGCCTCCCCTAGTGGAGGCCCATTGGGACTGGACTCTTCGTCGGCCTAGGGGGGCCAGATTGAAGTGTCGGCCAGCTAGAGGTGCTGGGTGCGTCCTTGAAGATGGTCCCTGAGGAAGGCGTGTGCCAGGCTTGGCTTTTGGCAGAGGATTGTGGAGTGCTAGTCTTTGTTGCTGAGGAGGATTCTGTTCCATGGGCTCAGCCAGGTTCACTGAGTCAGTAACAGAGCACTCTGAAAAAGAAAATGAGGCCCCTTATAAAGAGAACAGATAGTAACAGAATAACTGGTTTCTTATGCCCAGAGCCCATGGAACTATTCCAGTGGACTGCCTCAAAAGGTCTCAGGCTAAACACTACACCTACAAATTCCTAGTACCTGGAAGTGGCCACCCCATGTCCACACCATATTGTCTCCAGGCAAGAGAAGAGGTGATAGAGGCTCCAGGCTGCATCCAACTCAGCACATCCTGAAGCTGTGGGCAGGGACAGAGGTATGAAGACCACAATCCTTGATACAACCACCCCACACTCTGCCCTTACATGTTTTGCCCCAACGAAACCTGCTGTGCCTGCGGTGTAGGCAGTGCTTTCTCCAGCTGACACAAGTATTCAAAAAGCAACTTTTCCATGGCAGCCAGAAAGGGTTCCCCATACTCTTGTTCAAGTTCCTACAGCGGGGGAGAGTAGGAGGTCAAAAGTGGGTTAGTGGCCAGGCACGGTGGCTCACGCCTGTAATCCTGGCCCTTTGGGAGGCCGAGGTGGGCGGATCACTTGAGGTCAGGAGTTCGAGACCAGCCTGGCCAACATGATGAAACCCCACCTCTACTAAAATACAAAAATTAGCTGGGCATTTGTAATCCCAGATACTCGGGAGGCTGAGGCAGGAGAATCGCTTGAACCCGAGAGGCAGAGGTTGCAGTGAGCCGAGATTGTGCCACTGCACTCCAGCCTGGGCGACAGAGCGAGATTCCTCAAAAAAAAAAAAAAAAAAAAAAAAAAAGTAGGTTAGAGAAAATAGGAGCCACATAATAGCCTTCAAACCAGTCTCACCTGCAGCTTCGAGGCCAAATCCACAGGAGCCTCTGACAGCTGCTTCACCTGCTGGTAAAAAGTTTCCTGTGCTTCCAAAATCTTCCTCAGATCCTGCTTTGTCTGTTGAGGATACAGAAGACAGAGAAGTCAGCACCAACATCCAGTAGACAGGAGGAGCAACTTTGCTGCACCAAGTGTAACTGGGGTCAGGGCTTGTTCCGGGGATTACTCACAGCCTTGGGATCCCGCACTATAGGTCCAGATTCTGGAAAGTGGTGATTCAGGGCTTTCAGGACTTGGGCCCAAGGCCGGCCCTGCAGGATCAGCTCCACCACCACCTGTACGGTACTGAATTCAGAATCCCCACTTCGGGGCAAGCTGACCTTTTCCAACTAGTCTCATCCCCAAGCTGTAGGCCCTTGTCAGGTGCTCGCATCCCGCCCCTTTCCCCTTCCAGGTCCTACTTGCTCCAATACCTTGGCCTTTAGGCCCATACAAAGGCGTTCGTGGTGCCGGTAGCGAACCAAGCCAGGGGCAACAGCGCGCAGAGATCGCAGAAACTCCAGTACTCGCGGAAAATGTTCCACGCAGCGTCCGCGCACAACCTGCCAGCTAGCCGCGGCGGCAAAGCGTAGAGCTGCGGGACCGGCCACCGGGGGCGTAGCCATGGTCGGCGGGCTCCGCCCCGAGGCGGTCCCTCCAGGTTCCTCACCCGGATGGGTGAGGCTTTCCGATCACTCCTAGGGGCGGGGCTTCTGGCAACGCCCTGTGGCTCGGCTCTGGGTACCTCGCGATCTGACTCGGCTCCCTTCCATAGGCCCCCAGAATTCTGGGGGAGGGGGTCTTCTGGCTTGGGCTGGAGGAGCCTGAGTGGAGAAGCTGACCGTCTCCAGTGGCACTGGGTCGCTCAGCTTTAAACGCCGCTGCTGTCTCGAGCCCGAGGGTAACTCACTTCCGGCTCCGCTACTAGCTTCCCTTGCCCCGGAAAAGGGCGGTAAGAGGGAGCCAATGGGTGGCCACAGAGGGAACTGTGTCGGTGCGTCAGAAGGCCACGCCCCAGCGGAGCTGGAGCTGCCCGCTCCCTGCGCCCTCTGCCGGCTGACATGAGTTGGCCGCTGAAGCTGTTGTGGGCGCTGAAGCTGTTGTGGCCGCTGAGGCTGTTGTGGCCGCTCGTCTGGGTCCTCCCACCCTCGCTTTCTTCGCGGAGCCTGCGGAGAAGCCCCGTCACTCCCCTGAGGCTCGATTTCCTAGTCTGTAAAACAAGGATCATGCCACCGCCCTTTCCCACTGTCTTCACCCATCGAAATTCAGTTCTTTAAATCCCAGACCCGAGCCGGCGTCTACAAAGCCTTCCCCGCTGCGCGCGTCGCTTCCAGTAGGAATTCGACTGCTCCTTCTATAAAACAGAAGAGGGCGCCCGCCCTTAAAAAATAAAATACAGGCCGGGCGTGGTGGCTTGTGTCTAATCCCAGCGCTTTGAGAGGCCGAGGCAGGAGGGTCACTTGAGCCCAGGAGCTCCAGACAAGCCTGGGCGACATGGTGAAACCCCTTCTCTGCTAAAAATACAAAAATTAGCTGGGCGTGGTGGCAGGCGCCTGTAATCCCAGCTACTCGGGAGGCCGAGGCAGGAGAATCGCTTGAACCCAGTAGACGGGAGGTGGGAGTGAGCCGCGATCTTGCCTCTGCATTCCAGCCTGGGCGACAGAGGGAGAATCCCTGTCCAAAAAAAAAAAGAGGAGGAAGAAGAAATAAAATACAGGCTGGGGGCACGGTGACTCACACCTGTAATCCTAGCACTCTGGGAGGCCGATATGGGAGGATCGATCCGCTTGAGCCCAGGAGTTCCAGACCAGACTGGATCACATGGCGAGAACCTGTCTGTATTGAAAATCAAAAAACTAGCCGGGTGTAGTGGCGCTCCTGTAGTCCCAGCTACTCAGGAGGCTGAGGTGGGAGGATTGTTTGAGCCAGGGAGGTTGAGGCTTCAGTGACTGCACTCCAGCCTGAGTGATAGAGTGAGACGGGGTCACACACACACACACACACACACACACACACAAATTAGTTTCTTGTTTTAGGATTCTGTTGTGCACTGAACTTGTCAGCCCCCTAATGTAATTGACTGCTCATCTTGACTGTCTCTTTCACAGGCTTCCTGGTGCCTCTCATTTCCTTCAGCAAGCACAGAACCTAACACACAGCTTACACTCCTTAATTGTTGGCTGGATTAGTTGCCTGCCTTGACCACTTTACAAGGATTTAGTGAAACTGCTCCGTCTTTAGCCAATGTCTTCCATTCCCAGAGATAATGGTTCATACATCCTTGTCTCCGCCCCGCATCAGTCTCAGCTGATCCGCACCTTCAACTGCCCAAGAAACACCCAGTCCCAAAGTACCCCAAAATGGATATGTGTGAAATTCTAGTTATCTTCCTTTTTTCCTTTATTTATTCCTTCTCTATTCCTTCTCTAATGTTCTTTCTTTCTTATGTAGATCTGAACTTCTGTTGTTTTCCTATTTTTTCTTTTGAGACGGAGTCTCGCTCTGTCGCCCAGGCTGAAGTGCAGTGGCACGATCTCGGCTCAGTGCAAGCTCCGCCTCCCGGGTTCACGCCATTCTCCTGCCTCAGCCTCCCGAGTAGCTGGGACTACAGGCGCCCACCACCACCCGGCTAATTTTTTGTATTTTTAGTAGAGACGGGGTTTCACCGTGGTCTCGATCTCCTGACCTCGTGATCCGCCCGCCTCGGCCTCCCAAAGTGCTGGGATTACAAGGCGTGAGCCACCGTGCCTGGCTTTTTTTTTTTTTTTTTTTTTTTTTTTTTTTGAGGTGGGAAGACAGTCTTGCTCTGTTGCTCAGGGTGGAGTGCAGTGATCTTGGCTCACTGCAACCTCTGCCTCCTGGGCTTAAGTGATCCTCCTGCCTCAGCCTCCAAAGTAGCTGGGGCTACAGGCATGCACCACCATGCTTGGCTTATTTTTTTCTATTTTTTATAGAGACAAGTCTTTGTTGCCCAGGCTGGTCTCGAATTCCTGGACTCAAGCCATCTTCCCACCTCGGCTTCCCAAAGTGTTGGGATCGCAGGCGTGAGCTACTGCACGCAGTCTCTGGCTAATTTTTTAAAAAATCTTTTTTGATGGGTGTGGTGGCTCATGCCTGTAATCCCAGAACTTTGGGAGGCTGAAGTGGGAGGATCACTTGAGGCCAGGAGTTTGAGACCAGCCTGGGCAACACAGTGAGACCCTGACTCTACAAAAAAAAAAAAGAAAGAAAAATGTGTTTTGTAGAGAAGGGGTCTCTCTGTGTTGCCCAGCCTGGTCTATCTTCATTTTTTGTTTTTGGTATTTATCCTGCTTGCTGTTCTCGGAGCTTCCTGGATCTGTGTTTTGTGTCTATCATTAATTTGCGGGAAATTCTCAGTCATTATTGCCACATTTCTTCTGTTCTTTTATTTTCTTCTCTGCCATTCTGATTATGTGTATGCTACACTTTCTATAATTGTCCTACAATTCTTGGATATTGTGTTCTTTTTCATTTTTTTTCTCATTGTATTTCAGCTTTGGAAATTTCTGTTGACATTTCTTCAAGCGCACCATGTTCTTTGGCCATGTCCAGTCTATTGATGAGCCCATCACAGACATTCGTCATTTCTGTTACAGTGGGTTTGTTTGTTTGTTTGTTTTTTGAGACAATGTCTCGCTTTGTTGCTCAGGCTGGAGTGCAGTGGCTCAATATCAGCTCACTGCAACCTGTGCCTCCCAAGTTCAAGCAATTCTGGTGCCTCAGCCTCCAAGTAGGTGGGACTACAGGTCGTACACCACCACGCCCGGCTAATTTTTGTTTTAGTAGAGATGGGGTTTTGCCATGTTGCCCAGGCTGGTCTCAAACTCCTGACCTCAAGCGATCCACCTGCCTTGGCCTCCCAAAGTGCTAGGATTACAGGCGTGAGCCACCGTGCCCAGCTGAATTATTCATTTTCAGCTGCTATCTCTGTGTAGCTGACTTCTTGGGAGTCCGAGGCAGGTGGATCGCTTGAGCCCAGGAGTTTGAGACCAGCCTGGGCAAAATGGCGAGACCCCCGTCTCTACAAAAAAAAAATTGAAAAACTAGCCAGGCATAGATGTGCACACCTGTAGCCCCAGTTACTCAGGAGGCTGACGTAGGAGGATTGCCTGAGCCCAGGAGGTTGAGGTTGCAGTGAGCTGTAATCCAGCCTGGTTGCAATGAATTGCACTCCAGCCTGGGCAACAGAGTGAGAACAGAATGAAATGGATATATTTCAAAATGACTACTTCCTTTTCCCCTCTGCCAGAATCATGGGGCGGGAGGTGGGGGAGCAGGGGGTTCTCCAGTTTTCACTGTGGGATCCTGGTAAAACTTGTGGCCATGTGCCATGGCTCACACCTAGGATTGCTTGAGGCTAGGAGTTCAAGACCAGTCTGGGTAACATAGTGAGAACTTGTCTCTACAAAAAAAAAAAAAAAAAACAACCTAAAAGTTAGCCAGGTGACCGGGCGCAGTGGCTCACACCTGTAATCCCAGCAGTTCGGGAGGCTGAGGTGGGTGGATCACAAGGTCAAGAGATCAAGACCATCCTGGCCAACATGGTGAAACCCCGTCTCTACTAAAAATACAAAAATTAGCTGGGCCTGGTGGTGCGTGCCTGTAATCCCAGCTACTCAGGAGGCTGAGGCGGGAGAATCACTTGAACCTGGGAGGCGGAGGTTGCAGTGAGCTGAGATTGCACCACTGCACTCCAGCCTGGTGACAGAGCGAGACTCCATCTCAAAAGAAAAAAAAAAAAAGCCAGGCATGGTGGTACACACCTGTAGTCCTAGCTAGTTGGGCTGAGGCAGGAGGATTGCTTGAGCCCAGGAGTTGGAAGCTGCAGTAAGCTGTGATTGCACCACTGCATTCCAGCCTGGGCAAAACAAAAACAAGAAACAAAAAATAAAAAACACCAAAAAAAGGGTAGGGTCCCCCCTAAGAATGAGACCTCTAGATTTTGTTTTGTTTTGTTTTTTGAGACAGTCTCACTCTGTCGCCCAGGCTGGAGGGCAGTGTCATTTCATGATCTCAGCTTACTGCAGCCTCAACATCCCCAGACGCAGGTGATCCACCTCAGCCTCCTGAGTAGCTGGCATTACAGGCATGTGCAACCACACCCGGCTACTTTTTGTCTTTTTTGTAGAGATGGGGTTTTGCCATGTTGCCCAAGCTGGTCTCGAACCCTTGAGCTCAGTGATCTGCGTGCCTCAGCCTCACAAAGTGCTGGGATTACAGGCATGAGCCACCATGCCTGGCCACTATAGATTTTTTAGCTCTCAAATTTGTCCACCCTAAGCCTCCAGCTATAAATCAATTACACTTTAAGTTTTCCTACCCTGGTACTGGCTCCCCAGAAGTTTCTGTTTCTGTTTCTGTTTCTGGGCTTCTGCTGTTAAGTTGTGATTCTCTGTATCTGCCTTTTTGTCTCTCCAGTTTTAGGGGCAGCAGTTTGCCCTGTGCCCTCAATTCTCTGATAGATCCAACAAGAGTTGTTGACTTTCAGTTTGTTCAGCATTTTTCTTTGTGAAGACAGGAGTGAGGACTCCCAAGCTTGTTACAGGCCAGACTAAAAACCAGAGGTCATTATCTTCATTTTTTTTTTAGACGGAGTCTCACTCTGTCACCCAGGCTGGAGTGCAACCTCCACCTCCCGGGTTCAAGCAATTCTCCTGTCTCAGCCTCTCGAGTAGCTGGGATTACAGGCATGTGCCACCATGCCTGGCTATTTTTTTTTTTGTGTGTGTGTTTTTAGTACAGACTGGGTTTCACCATATTGGCCAGGCTGCTCTCGAACTCCTGACCTTGTGATCCACCCGCCTTGGCCTCCCAAAGTGCTGGGATTATAGGCGTGAGCCACCATGCCTGGTCTATCTTCCCTTTTATAATATGGTCTTCCTCCTGGGCTTCGAATTTCTGTGCATGGCACCTCTCTTCATGGCACCCATGAGTCAGAAACACAGGCCACCACCCTTATCTCTGCCCTCCCTCCTCTCCAAATTGAATCTATTACCAAGTCTAATCAGTTCTATTTCCTATACAACGTTCAAACCCACCCCCTTTTTTTTTCATTTGTACTGCTTCTACCCTAATTCAGGTTCTCCTATCTCTCATCCCAAGAGGACTCTAGTCTTCCTACCTCCAGCCCAACCCCTCTAATTTCTTTTCTATGTTGCTTTCATCATGAATCATGTGAAATACAAAACTGATCATATCATCCCTAATTGAAAGCTCCCCCTTACTTTCAGAAGAAAGTCCAAACTCCTAAATATGGCAAAAGGATTTTTAATGAACTGGCCCAAGCTTACCTCTTCAGGCACATCCCTTGCCAGTTTGTACTCATCGTGCACCCATATGGCAGTCCTCATCCAGCTGTCTGCATTTTCCATACTGTGTTGTCTCACATGTCTGTGCTTTACATGTGTTGGGTGATTCCCCTGTCCTTTGCCTCTTGGACTTGACTTTTTCTCATCTTTCATGGGTCATCTGGTAATCACCTTCATGAAGCCTTTCTGTATCAGCCCAGGCAGAATCACAGTTCTCTGGGCCCCTCAGCATCCTGAACATCCCTCTACTACCATGCAGAACCTATCTCATAAGGTTGTTGTAAGGATTAAATGAATTCATAAATATAAAGTGCTTGGAGCCTGGCTCCTGGTAAGTGTGACATATGCATTTACTGTATTTAGAATGTTTGCATGTCTGTCACCCCCACTGGACAGGAGCACCTTAAGGGAAGGGCTTGTTTCTTCTTGTGCATGTTACACTACTGATGCCTCAAGGTGTGCACCTTGTTCATGTGTTTACAGCTAGTAGGAACAGCTCAATTTTAGCTCTCTTTTTCCTGTCCCATGAGCCCTTTGTCTTGAAAGCCTTCTAAACTTAAAGGTTCAAGAAGACAGGCGTTCAGGACCAGAATATCAGGTACATGATCTCATGGCTACTGCTAGCCCAAGAAGAATGCAGGCAGTGGGAATGCAGAAAAAAGAACAGCTGAGAAGAAAAATGAAAGGGCGTTGTTCTTGATCTTTAGTGTGCACAGGAGTCAAACTCTTGGTGAGTTTGTTCTGGGCCTCTGCCACAGGGATTCTGACACATGAAGGCTATGGTAGGGCCCATCTATCTGGATTATTAATAAACACTTCAGTGATTGTAATAGAAGTGGTCTAGAGACTACACTTGAAAAATCCTGAGGTAAGGGAACAGTTTCATTCAAACCAAAGCCAAAATCCTCCAAAACTCACCCACAGGAAAATTTCCAGGTAGAAGAGAGTTATACAAAGAGTATCGACTCTGTCTCTCTGAGCCTCAACTTCCCTTGTGGTTTCCTCTCTCTGGTGAGGGACACCAGCCCCTATCAGTGGATGATACAGAAAGGCCATGTGCAGCCCTGGGACAAACCATGGCTCCATCTGTCTTGGTGTGGCATGGACTGAAAGATGGACAGAGCAGCAGCTTCATTAAAAAACAGTTTATTAGCATCTGTGCCCCCAGTGCAAGTGAAGACTGACTCCCTCTCCGGGAGCCCTGGACTCCCCACCTGAGCTTCTGGGGAGCTGCTCTGTAGTGTGCCCCCATCTTGGGGCAGTGTCCTTGCTCATCTGACTCCAGTCCCATTGCTCCTGGCACAGGGCTAAGCTCCACCTCGAGATGCCATAGGGATGGTCTCTCCCAAGTGACTGTCACCTCCAGCGTCTGAGAAGAAGCCCCTGTCCCCAGGGGCTGGGGCCACATCCACCTGGATGACACCGTGCACCTGGGAGAGCTGCGGGCTGTCCAAGCTGGCAATGAGCTGGCGGGGGCCTGGTCGCACAGGCACAAATGTCTGGCGCAGTGTCACTGTTTCATTACCTCCAATGTCCCTGTGGGCAGAGACAAGGTCATGGGCCTGGAGTAAATGGGGGCGGAGTGGGGAGTAAGAGCTGATCCAGGGCAGTCAGGAGGAAGAAGCAGGAGGTGGACCCATTCAGACAATTCCAGGCTTACCTGAAATTTCCACACCCAAGACCAGGAGCCCCAGGGCGCCTCTGCATAGCCAGCTCAGCAGCCACCCACCAGCTGCCTGTGCTGGAACTCTCCCCATCGTCTGGGACTCCTCCCTGTCTGCTCCCACATCCACCTGGACAAAGACTGCTGATGCCACTGCAGAGGCCTCTCATGCCATCCCCTCCATCACCACTGCTCCTGCCCCAGACAGAACATCCTCATCTCACCTGGGGTTTCCAAAACCAAGAAAACTTCAAAATGAGACTTTGGGGGCCCAACACAATATTTCCAAATACTTTCAGTTTTGACAAGAGCATAGGTTGAAGAAAAGTAATCACTCTCTGCTATGATCATCATTCCAAAGAAAAAAGAGCATTTTCACACACCAAAACATTAGAAGGATGTTATCTTCGAAAAAAAAAAAGGAAAATCCTTCCCAGGAACAGACAACAGACATCTTTAAATGGACATAAACCCTTGTGTCTCTCTCTGTATGTGTGTGTGTGAGAGACAGAGAGAGAGAGGCGGGTGGGCAAACACACACACGCACACACACACACACACAACCAGTGTCTTCATTTTCTCCTTTCCACATGGGCCTCTGAAAAATTGATTTCCAGACCTCCCCTGGGAATCATGATTTCACTAGTCCTCTAATGGGACTCCTTGTCTCCCATCCCACTTTTGTATTCTGTTCTGCTAACCACTCAGAGGTGAACTGAATCCTTCAAGGATTTAGTGCTCCTTTGGTGCTTGTAGCACAAGATCCTGGCTCTCTAACTTGACACACAGGCTCACTCTGACTCAGCCCCTGCTACTTGCACAGCCTCATCATCCCCCATCATTCCTCCTGCTGAGCAGCCCTACCGAATGCCTTCTTCCCCAGACTCACCTCCACAGTCATGCTTTGCAGTCTTTGCCTTGTGTGGCATGAGCACCCAGCTCTGCCTCCCCACCCTGGGTGTCATTGTGAAGGCCTACTTTTCCTCCAAGGCCTGGCACACCACTTCCTCAGTGACAGCTCCCCTGAGCACCTCCTACCTCTAGGAAAAGGAAACTCACCCTTCTCTGAGCTCCTCCAGCAATCTGCACGTTTCATTTTATACACTGAACATGACTGCATTTATACTGCATTTGCTCGTGCCTGTGGGAATTTGTCCTTCTTGCCTTTGCCTAAACCTTACCTCTGGTGCCCTATTCAACCCAAGCCTGCCGTTGGGGACCCTCTCCAGACATAGAACCTGTGCAGTTACTATTGTCCTCTAAGAGAATGAGCCAACATCCCTAACCCCAAGGATGAGTTATTTTCAGGGCAAAGCATTTGGCTTGGGGCCTGGTTCTGAGGGGTTTCCCTGGACCACTCTACTCCCTTTTCTACCACTTGTTAGCTGTGAGGCTTAGGGGAAGCTATTTAACTTCTCTGTTCCTCACTTTCTGGGTCATAAAATGGAAGTGAATGTAAAAGGAGGAGTGGGATCTGATTATCTTGAAGGTGCTTCTGAGCTCCCTGAAGGAGGGAGGCAGGGATATATAATAGAACGTAGTATGATAGGAAGTCTATAAATTAAGTCTATAACTTAATGGCTAGGCTATGTCCTGACTGCTTACAAATTTGCATTCTTAATTTTTGCTAACTTTTTCATAGATACAAGATTCAAGGTTGTTCAAGCTCAGACCAGCCCTCGGAAGTCTATTTACTCTATACCATAATTGAACTGTAATATTTCAGAAAGTAACCTTTACATTGCAATAACTGATTATTTTCAGGAGAAACTGTTTTCTAGGTGGAAATGTCAAGATCTCTCCCTCCATTGGTCTCATTGTGAGGTGGGGACTTTAAGACACCTCTTTTGTGAGTTGAAGCTGAGTACAAGCCATCTGCTAAAGCTGGGATGTTCCTGGAACTGAGTGTGGGTCATGAAACCAACTCCCCAACAAGGACACCAGAACTTAGACATCGAAATGAGCATTATCCAATTGTGTACTTGTTCAATCATATTGCCTGGGCTTGAAACATTTTTAAAACTCCTCCTGGACTCTTCTTCAGAGCTATTTAAACCATACACACACGCGTGTGCTCAGTGACGCAATGGTCAGCCTGTCCTTCCTTCCACAGCATGTCTCGGTTCTGATGGAAAAGGGCAGTTACCCACTTGTTCACTTATCTTATTAATTAGTCTTAGCCCTTGATGACTTCGGATTTCTCTGCAAAGTCAAATCTATCCCTAAGAAGGCAGATTGACCACTCTGAGGACATTCTAGAGAATATGATTCAGACTCTGAGGGAAATTTCCAGGAAGGGTTTGGAACAGACTTCCAGCCTCCCTGGTGACTGCTTTTGGTGGTGACAACAGCCATCTGGAGGAGTGAGTTCTGGAATGTTTATTAAGTGGCCAGTCACCACACTGGGGTGGCACACCTTATACTATAATGGGGTTCCATGCCACAGCCTTTGATGTGCAAATGAGAGGCAAAGTACACCCATCTTGGAATCTTATGTATCTGAACCAACAGCTCAGAGATGTCCCCCTGGAGGCTCCCAATTGTACTAGAGGCTCTGGTCTGGGCTCACAGCAGCTAAGGAGCCACAGACTGTCCAGGGAGGATCTGCCTTAAGAAACCGTCATCCAACCCTGTCTTTTACTGTAGGGAGACACACATAAACCCTACAGCTAAAGACAGGGAACAGGTCCCCCAACACTCAGCACAGTGGCCCTTTCCTTACTTCCAGGCAGGGCCAAGAGGCAAAGGCCTGGTGGGGCTGCTGAGGCAAGTCTAGCTCTGCGGATCCCTTAGGATGAGGAACCTCCCCCACCATGGTGGGGGTGTGGGTAAAAGATGCCTGCTGGGCAAGACTAGCAGAGCAGGCTATCCGGGGGGTTCAGGCTCTGTTCACCGAGCTGCCAGAGTCCCTGGTAGGGTGACATGAGGAAAGCCCTCCTTTGTGACACATCATAGCATTCCCGGGGCCCAGACTGGGGCAAAGATCAACATAGCTGCCTTCCCAGCTTTGGCCTAATGGTGAAGGTGGTGGCCACCATCAGGAGAGCTGCTGTGTGTGAGGGAGGGGTGGGCAGGTGGGCAGGGGGTCCTCTGCCTCCTCCCCTCAGTGTCCCCACCCCAAGCCATTGTTCTTTCTCAAGAGCTCACTGTCTGAAGATGAAGCCTTCCCCTGTCCCAGAAGGCTGATCTAGAAGGCCAGGCTCTGGCCTGCTCTCCTTTCCCTCCGTGCTTTTCCTAGGGAGGGACAGGGCAGCATGTGTGAGTCTGTATCAAAGACGACAGCCGCAGGCCCAGGAACACAGCATGTGTGTGCCCTCACCGCACCCAGGGGCTTGCCCAGCCCGGGATCAGGCCCAGACGGGCTGGGTAAGGGCCTGAGGGATGGAGTTCTCTCCTCTGGAAGTGCTACTTGGCCCTCATGACACAAAACAAACAATGAGTTTGAGAGCCTGCGCATGGTATGCACCACAGTGGGAAGAGCAGAGTTTGCCCCCTACGAGCTGTGAGACCATGTGAGACATGACCGCTAGCTTCCCCATCTGTAAGTGGGGGTGATAATGGCAATAATAAAAATAACAACTACCAATGGAGCACTAACTTTGTGCCAAGCAGTGCACTAAACAACCCTAGGTCCAGGGGCTATTGCTATCCCTGCTTTACGGATGAGAACACTGAGGCTTGAAGGAGAGAAGTCGCTTGTCCAAGGGCATATAGCCAGTAAGTGCTAGAGCTGGGACCTGAATCTATACCGTTAGGGTTCCAAAACTTTGCTTGTGTGTGTGTCTGTGTGTGTGTGTGTGTGTGTGTGAGAGAGAGAGAGAGAGACAGAGACACGGGGTCTCACTCTGTCACCCAGGCTGGAGTGCAGTGGCACAAACATGACTCACTTCAGGCTCAACCTCTCCAGGCTCAGGTGATCCTCCAACCTTAGACTCCCAAGTAGCTGGGACAACAGGTGCACACCACCATACCTGGTTAATTTTTTTAAATTTTTTTGTAGAAACGGGGTTTCACCATGTTGCCCAGGCTGGTCTCCAACTCCTGGGCTCAAGTGATCCACTCACCTTGGCCTGCCAAAGTGCTGGGATTACAAGTGTGAGCCACCACACCCAGCCCAAAACTTTGCTTTTAATCATATGATGACCTTTAATGTACTTTTTTTTTTTTTTTTTGAGATGGAGTCTGGTTCTGTCACCTAGGCTGGAGTGTAGTGGCACAATCTCAGCTCACTGCAACCTGTACTTCCCAGGTCCAAGCAGTTCTCCTGCCTCGGCCTCCCAAGTAGCTGGGATTACAGGTGCCTGCCACCAAATATGGCTAATTTTTTTACTTTAGTAGAGATGGGGTTTTACCTTGATGGCCAGGCTGGTCTTGAACTCCTGACCTCAAGCGATCTGCCTGCCTCGGCCTCCCAAAGTGCTGAGATTACAGGCATGAGCCACCGCACCTGGCCTTCTAATGTACTTTAAAGAGTACATTATCCAAAGGAGATAATATTCCTTTGGATATTGTTTGGATAATATTATCCAAAGGAGATAATATTCCTTAAAGTGCCTGGTCAATTCTTCAGTGCTGGACAAATATTAGCAATGAGTTACTAATGATTCCTATGTGGGGCTTTTGCTCCCTAATTAGATAGTGAGGCACACAGCAAGGACACAGCACAGTACCAGGTGCCCAGGAGGTCTCCCTAAAGGCTGGTGGGACTGAGCTGGGTCGGGAGGTACTGCTAGCTGGCCCCAACCTGCTTGTTTGGGTCCTGACAGAACATACTTGTCCAGACAGAGAGGAAGCAAAGCTGGGAGCCAGGGCAGCCTGTGGGGAAGGCCAGAGTGGAAGCAGGAGTAGGGGGAGAGGCCAGACTCACCCAACGTTGAGGATCTTGGGCCTCTGTAACCCAGAGCCCTCGAGCCGGAAGACGACATTGGTGAGGGTGACGGGAAGGGGGTTCTTGAAGACAATCTGTACTTCACACTCCTGGCCAACCACTGCTGCTCCCAGTAACTGAGAGAAAAAGAGGCCCATTCCCCACATCAGAGACCCTGGCCAAACACACGGGGACTGTACACTGCACCAGAGAGGGGAAGCTGCTTAGAAGCAAAACCTCCCCCTAAGCCCCACACTTATCCTCCTGAGAGAAGACTCCCCAGAAGTCAGAGAAGAAACTCCAACCTATTCCCCAACAAAGGCTGTCACAGAACCAGAGACATAAGATCCCATGCTACAGATGAGGAAACTGAGGCCCCAGAGCCTGCCCTTGACCTTCTCCTACAAAGGCTCATCAGGCCAGCCTGCTCCTGGCTTAGCGCCTGCCTCTGATGTCCTTATCCTCTGGCCTTCACTCTCTGACCACCCCTCATGCCCCAGCAAACTGCATTCACCGTGAGGGAGAGGTCTGGGGTGCGCAGACGGAAGGTGTGCTGCTTGGCCAGCACCTGCCCGCTCTCCTTGACATGGCCTGAGACATTGAGCAGCATGGCCCCCTGGTCCACAAGATGGGGCCGGTATTCCTTGTAGGCCACTGGCATGGTCACACGGTCCGCTGTGGAGAAGAGGCATGGTGTCACTGAGGCCTGCTTCCCTACATGCGGCTTCCCCCAGGGACTCCCCACTGCTCCTGGGGTCTCCATGGCCGCAGCCCTGAGGTGCCCAGCCATCCAGGGGGCAGGGCTGGGTAAGGAGCACTTACAGGCCCCTGGTGCCAGCTCCACTTCCTTCTTCGTCTCCTTGAAGATGGTCCCACTGACACCAGTATAGAAGGTGACTGAGAGGTAGAGGTGCAGTTTCACTGTGCGGCGGCTGCTGCTGTGATTGGTCAGCATCACAGAGACCATCAGATCCTGCCCCATCACCGCGTCCTGTGCCTCCACCTGCATGGCCACATCCTCCGCTGAGCCCCGGTTGGCATACACATTGGGTTTGCTGCCATGGGCTGCTGCTGTCTCTACTGCCTTCCGCTCTGCGTCTGAGCCTGGGGGTTGAGGGTCAAGGGTGAGGTTCCAATTCCCACTTGGGTGGCCAAGCACTTGGCAGGAACACTTGTTGTGGGGCCCAGAGCTGGCTGGGTTGGGGGAATGGTACCTTCTGGGTGCTTATAGAGGTAGGTGATGTCCTCCCGCATGTTGGAGCCGATGGCCTTTGTGACAATGAGTGTGCCGATGGCCTTCTCCTCCACATACACAATCTTGAAGCTGCCATCGTCCTGCCGCTGCCAGTACACCTTGTCACTATTCACCTGTGGGGGGTGGGGGTGAGCAGGAATGAGTGAGCCAGAGGGTCTGAGGGTGGCCTGACTCCCGGCCTCCTTCCCTGATCCCAGGAGCTATGGGACAGGGCTTGGTCCCAAGGGTGGGAGCTTCCTGGCAGAGCCCAAGGGGAGACTTTCCAAGACGAGCCAGACGAGGCCAGAGTGCAGGGAAGAAGCTGGTCTGGGAGCCTCCTCGCAGAGCACTTTGGCAATAATAAGAGTAATCCCTCATGCTCACTGGCTGACTTTATGACTAGTGAAGCAGTTTCATACCCATTATCTCTTTTGATCCTGAGTACCGGAAGCAAGACAGCCTTGATTATCCCCTTTTACAGCTGAGGAAACTGACTTGCATAATGAGTGACTTGCCCAGGGTCGCACAGCTGGTCAGTCAGCGGTGAAGCTGGGACAAGAGAACCCATGACCGAAGCCCAGGAAGGCATCTGGAGCCCAGCCCTCACCTCAGCAAAAATGAAAGGCGTGTCGTACTTCATGTAGACCAGGCCATTCTTGATGGACTCCACGGAGCAGGGGCCGCAGCAGAAGATGCCTAGAGAGTGAGGCGGGACAGAGGCAAGAGATCTGAGAAGGCGGAGAGGGATCTTCAGACCCTGGGTAAGGTCCACACAGGGCGCCAGCCCCACCCACTCAGGCCTGGTCCCACTGCCTGGTGGCCACTGGAACAAGACCATCAGCCCTGACCCAAACACTTGGGGGTCAGTTGACAGCCAGTGCAACACAGGTATGGAAAACAAAGAGAGAGCTGCTCCATTTGACTCTCAATCTGTTTTTCTCAGCCCAGGCTGCTCTGCTGGAGGACGGGGGCAGGGTACAGATGTGCAGACCAGCCTGCGTGATAACCAAGTCCCCAACATACTCTTTCATGGCTGGCTGACACTGGATGTCCACCATCTGTGACCCCCAGAGGACGGGACCCCCCATATCATAACCAACGCAGAGTCCACAGTGGCCCTGCCTGCTGGTTGGGAGAGCGAGGACACCACCGCCACCACCATTCCAGAGACATGTGGAATAACCCTCAGCTCTGCAGCCTGCTGCCCTGTCTACCCGGGGGGAGCTGGTGGGAAATAGAGTCTGCCCTTATCATACTCAGGAGGCTGTCTAGAAGAGCTAGGCTGACAGGAGGAGGCCTGGCAGGAGACGACAGAGTGGTAAGTGAGTACCATCCAAGAGGAAAGAATCTTAGACAACACATAACACTACACACTCCTTTACAGATGGGGAAACAGCAAGGCGAAGTGCATGCCAGGATCTCACAAGGCAGGCGGTGCAGGGAGAATGAAAGGAGCTAAGACTTTTTGAGTAGCTACTACACTCCCGGCATGCTGCTGGTCCCTTCAGATACAGAATTTCTCATTTAATCCTCCCAATCACCCTATATGGTATGTATTACCCCAAATTACATCCAAACCACCAAAGCCTAAAAGTTCGAGGTGCTTGCCCAAGGGCATACATCTGAGAAGTGATCAGGCTAGGATCAAGCCCCAGTCTGGCTGGCCCCGAGCCCCCTGCCTGATGTCCACCCTACCACTTCCCAGAGTTGGGGGCCAGAGCTCAGATCCGCCAGTGTCTGGGCGAGGCTGTTTCAGCATCACAGGCATCACTGGGTTGCACAGCTCAGGGGGTTGTGTTCACATATCTGAGTGAGAGGGAGGGCACTGGGAAGAGGCCAGGGGAGGAATGTAGGCTAGGGAGGACTCTCTGACCTGGGGTAAGGGAGAGGCTGGACAGAAGGTGGCTGGCAGGGCAGGCCTGGTGGCCTGGGGCTGGAGTATCACAGTAGGAAGGGGTGGGGTTTGTTTGAGAACAGAGTGTATGGTGGTTCTAATTTCTGCAGAAACACATGTATGTGGACACAGAAGAGAGATCCGTGGGTTATATTAACAGTAATTATATATTACGGCAGGGTCATAAGGGCTATTTTCTTCTTTGAACCTATCTAAGCCCTGATTTTTTTCTATACTGTATATATAACTCACAGTGAGCAATGGAACAGACAGGAGGGAACTCGGTGAAAGCGAGAGTATGTGCTTAAAAAGGACTGGACTTGCTCTGTCAATGAACTACCACTCTGTGCCCCAGAGGAGGTCACTCCATCTCTCTGGCCACCCTTTGGAGTGGGTCCCAAATCTGGCTGATCGTCAGAATCACCAGAAGAACTTTCAAAAATATACATTGTTAGCATCTATCCTTGGAAAGTCTAATGTATCAGGTTTGGGGTAGAACCTAGAAATTTACTTTAAAAATATTTTTGGAAAAAACCCAAATACCTCCTGAGAGAGAATAGGGAAGCTTTACATTTTGTGTTGTTCAATTCTGTACTTTTTTTCCTTCCAAGCATGTATTACTTATAAAAATGACTTTAAAAGGGTCCTTTAATTAATTATCTCCAAGATATGTAAGTTAAAAAGCAAGTAAGAATAGTGAATATGAATTCTCTTTCTCTGAATACTCTTACAGCTTTTGAATTTTGAACCTCCCTTGTATATTAACCATTATAAATAAAATAAACCATTATAAATAAGTAAAATGCAGGCAAATAGAGAGTTATATAGAATGGTAAAAATAAACTAATGTCCACATGGTGGTTCAGCTGATAAACCCGTTTAAGAAGCCATGGGGTTACAGGGCTTGGCTCTCCGGCCCAGCCCAGCACTGACACTCTGGACTGTGGTACTCAGGTGGGGGAGATGAGCAGGGGTGTGGTGGGGAGTGGGGGGGCCCAGCTTACCACTGCTAGTCTCCTGGGGCGTGGCATCCACCACCTGCCACCCGTCAAAGCCCGAGGGCAGATCCGGCCTCTTCATCCAGCAGTCGTTCCACACATGGAAGTTCCTGGGTGGACATGGAGGAGGGGCTGGGTCTGAGCCCCAGGGTCAGGAGTCCACAGTTTCCCCAGCCTCCCCAGCCGTGCCCGCCCTCCACCTCCAAAGCTCAGGTCACCGTTCTTCAGCACAGATGGGCAGTCCGCCCCAGCTCACCAGACAGAATCATGGTTCAGGTGCTCCAGGGGCTTCATGTTCTCGTCGAAGTAGATGTCCATGGTAAGGGATGTGTCTGTGTCGTGGGCGGAGTTGAAGTTGGTGACAGTACGGGTGGCCAGACCCAGGCAGCGCAGCACTGTGGAGGAGTGAAGGTTGGGGTTCAAGGCATGGGTTGGGGGCAAGTGAGGCATCGTGTCAGGAGTATCAGGGGAGAAGGGCAACTAGGATTGCCAAGCTGGGCATAGACTGCCAGAGTCAGGGTCACTGGGGCCAGAAGGCCTTTGGACTACAGAGCACTTGGGGTCAGGGGAAGCTAGGCCACCTGCCTGGCTCAGTCCTTGCCTGTCCCTTCTCCCTCCTGTCCCTTAGGCCTCTCTCTGTTGTTAACACTAATTAATGATAATTAAGGCCAGCCTATTATCCACCCCACCTGCACCCTGCACTGTAGCCACAGCTGGACAGGGCTGGGTAAGCCTGGCTTTCTTCCCTTCTCCCTGTAGGGCCCGGGCCACTCCTGTCCCAGTCCCTCCACTACCTGTAGTGGTCACGCCAGCAAAGACCCAGCACTGGCCATAGGGGACGGAATAGCCGGTGCGTAGGTAGCTAAGCAGGATCTCCACGCTGCCCACCCACGCTGATGGGTTGGTGCCTCGGGAGTAATCACCAGACCAGTTCCCAATCAGGACTCCATTGTCATCCAGGGAGTTCACCTGCCCAGGACAGGATGAGATGGGGCTGAGGTGGAGGAGGGGCTCAGGACCTACCATGTGGTCCTTAGCCTGGCCCCGATCCTGCAACCACCCCTTACCCCTAAATGCCTCAGGATCCAGACATCAGCCTGAGCTCCACCCAGCCCTTCCCTCAGCCATCTGCCCCCCTCCCACCCAGGCTCTGACACAGGAATGTGAATCCTGGGTGTGCCAAGTTTTGGGTTTGGCCCTACATTCCACAGGAGCTGGGACAGGAGCCAGGAAAGGTGGGGTGGGGGGCAGGCAAGGGAGAGGAGGAGGGAGACCCCTTCCTGAAGTATCCTTTGCAAGGGCAGGGACAGGGCTGGGGGTCCTCGAGGAGTCCAGAAAGGGCAGGATGAGGGTGGGGGTGTGGCGAGGCAGCCGGCAAACACACAGTAAGACTCAGAGATGTGAGGGTGCTCACCATGGCAGAGATGACCCGGGAGACACTGACTGGGTCTCCACGGCCGCCATATGGCATCCCTCGCCGGTCCAGAATGTATAGGCAGGCATCCAGCACCCCGTGGTCAAACTGGAAGGAGGGATGGAGGGCAGAGGTGACAGCCTGAACCCTAGGCCAGCACCCCGCTCCAATACCCCAGCCCCCACACCCACCCCAGCTCCCCTGGGTGTATGTGACCCTGGCCAGCTACACCATACCTGGCCGTAGTTCCAGGTCCGCTCACCAATCTGTGCTTCGGTCCCATAGTAAATTCTCCCAGACTCATTAAGTACATACTCCTGCCGCCAATCCTCATGGTCCACGTACACAATGTCCTCTATATCCCCAGAACACACAAAACTGGTTCCCTCCAGTTCTTTCCCTGGGCCTCACCTACTTCTGGCCAGTTCTGCAGGACTCATGTCCACAGAAGAAAATGCGGGGATGCCCCTAGACTGACAGGACTGCTGTAGGAGGACAGGGGGAGGATGACAGATGGTGGAGGAGATTGGCTGTAGCCAGGGGCCTTTGCCAGGAGAGGTGTGGCTGGCTGTGTGATCCTGGGTTGGCCACCTTTCTGCACCAGGCCTCAGTCCTCTCATCTGCCCAGTGGGAGGCTGGCTTCTTCTGGGGTCAGGCACTTAGGCACCCCGCCGCATCCGAGGGCAGGAAGCCCTTCACTGTCTTTCCCTCCCATCTACCCTCTGCTCCAGACCCCAGCTGCTCACCTGGGCACCAGGGGTTGAAGAGGATGTAGATCTCGTTGCGGGGGTCAAAGGGCAACTGGAACTCCCCAGCGTCTGATTGTGTGCGGACTGTAAACTGAAACTTGCCGATGATGGCGTTGGGGGAAGTATGGACCCTCAGGTTCAGATTCTGCCCACTGGCCTTGACCACCTGGGCTTTCCAGCCTCCACTGCCCCCCTTGCCCACTGGGATGATCACGTGCGTGCCCTTGCCCACCTCGGGGTTGTTTCCTAGAGTAGGAAATCAGCAATTAGCTGGCAAGGCCTCCCTGAGGAGAGGGGATGGAGCCTGGGACTTCTCCCAACCCCACCCAAAATGTGTATGAGCCACTGTGTGTGTCCCTACGTTGGGCCATCGCCTTATTCGCTGACAGTCTCTCTCAGAGCAGCTCTGTCTCCACCCAATGCTTGCCCACGTTAGGGCAGGGCCACAGTCCAACATCCCAAACCTGTTTCCCTGACACTGAACTCTGAGGTGGGGAGGAGAGACGAGGGCTTCTGTCACCTTCTGCCTGCCTGACTATCACAGTGCCTGGGCTGGAGGGGCAGATCCACCTGCCCCGTATGAAACGGCAGTCCTGATCCTGAAGGCCAACCCTGCCTGCTCCCTGGGGCTGCAGCTTCCAGAGCCCAGGGCATCCCTGGTGGAGGTGGTAGGGGTTCCTGGGAAATTAAAGGGTGAGGTGGGCAAGGTTAGGCCCTAATCAAAGAGTAAACGGAGTCACCTGCCCCAGGCAGCAGCATAATTACCAGCCTGAGAAATCAAGCTCCACCAAGCAACACGGTGAGGCAGGCACCTGCCTTGGGTCACGGGGCAGAGGGACAGAGACAGAGAGAGAGACAGAATTGGCAGAGATGGGGGACATGGAAGGAGAGAGGGAGAGAGAGAGATAGAAGAGAGAACCAGCCACATCCTGGGGAATGAGAACAGATGCAGAAAGGACAGAGCAGCAATGCCGAAGGAGGCACTGAGGCAGGCCCTGAAGAGGAGTACTCTGAGACCGATGCCCCAGGAGGCTTGAGGAGGATGGGCTTGGGAAAAACTGAAACACCAAGACCCTCTCTGAGACACACCTCCAGGGGCACACCCACACACTTGCACCTGCCTTATCTGGCAGGGGTGAGGAGTGCGGCAGGGAGGAGCCTAAAGACCTCTCTGACCCTAATGCCAGCCTCTCCCCACCAAACATAGGGCCTTCACCCTTCCCAATCCAAGCCCCACTGACCAATGAGTAACTCAAGGGTGATGCGATCAGAGGATTCATAGGTCCGGGACAGGAGGAGGAGCATGTGGAAAGGCTGCCCGCGGCGCACTATCAGCTCGTCGTACTCATACTCCTCCGTGTGGTGCTGTCGGCGGTTCTGGTCTGAGCGCGAGCTCAGCAAGTCCACACCGTTCACTACTAGCATGCCCTCTGCAAGGACACAGCTCCGTGTCAGTGAAGCCCCATGAGGAGCCCAGGCCGTCATCATTAGCCTCCTATCCCCCCAGAAATGCTAGGCTGAGTCTCTGTCCCATTAAAGCCTTTCAGCTCTCAGCTGAGGAGGACAGACCAGTCTTACCTCGGATGGTGCCATCTCCAGCTGCATTGACACCACTGCCCCGGGAGACAGGTCTTCGAGTGCCAGAGCTGGACCCTCGACCCCTGGAGTCAGAGGGTTCAGGTCCCCAGTCGTCATCCACCGCATTTCGGCATGAACAGCAGCCACAGCAGCGAGCCCAGAAGGAACGGCCTCCCCCTCCTCTGCGAGAGCGTCTGTCTGGCTCTGGCTCCGGCTCTGGCTCTGGAGACGGCGTGGTAGGGGGCTGCAAGGGATTGCCACCCCAACGGCCCACGTCGGAACGTGGCCCATCCATCATGCCTGTTAGGAAGAGGCAGGGGTGGCTCCTTAACCCAGGTAGCCCCAGCCAGCTGACCCAGAAACCCTCCATCCAGACAGCTGATTCGGTCCCAGCCCGATGACCGAGACAATCCCACCTTGGCCCAGAGATTCTCCAGACACAACCAGAGACCTTCCGCGAAGACCATTCAGACTCACCCAGAGAAGCTTCTCCTGCTGCAGAGAAAAGCCTCCCCTCACCCCCACCAAACCACATCCGAAAAACTGCCCAATGAAGAAACCCACTCAACGATCCATCCCAGGAAATCCACATAGTTCCCTGCATGGACACTTGTCCCAGCCTCAAGACCCAGCTGCACACACATCAGAGTGCTCCAGCATCCCTGGGCCTGGTCCCTCCACCTGCTAGCTCTGCAGTCTAGAGATGCACAACACTGACAGCTTCTAGAACTCATTTCTTAGCAGAAATAACCCAACTCAAGGTTCCTCACAAGACAGACAAGTGGCCCCGGTGCCTGGGGTCCTTGGCATTCCCAAGTCAGGGAAGACCCCACTTGGGGCTGCCAGGAGGGGTAGGGCATGGCAGGTGCCCGGAGCCTGTGCCCAGGGAAAGCAGTCTTGCTGTTGGGGAACAGCCTGGCGGGGGCTGACAGGTACACAGCCGGCCCACACCCCACCTTGCTGGATCCAGGCATGGCCTCCGATAGTGTGGGCCGCCTGGACTCAGCACCACAGTGCCCGTGGGAGCCCCTCACCTGGCAGCAGTGTTGGCAACCGCAGCACTGAGTCCTGGGGCTGAGATGGAACAGGTCAGGATGGATGGGACAGGACCCACGGACTGGATGCCGCAGGGACAGGCCTGGTAAGTGACTTATGTGGGAGGGAGGGGCCAAACTGCTGTAGGGGGCGGAGGAAGAGGCCAGGCCTCTGGGCGGGAAATGGGGAGAAGATGCTGGGGAGGGAGCAGGGGTGAGGCCTGTCTGGGCTTAGGCTGGGCTTTGGTGGGAGCCACCGGTGTGATGGCCCCTGGCACCAGGCTGATTCCTGCCAGACTGGGCATGTGAGGAGCCCCTTCTCCCAGATGAAGAAGCTGCAAGGGCAGTGGGGCAGGCAGGCCCTTCCACCCACAGCCCTGTCTGGCCGACCTTCTGGTCCCAAGCTTAGGCTGCCTACCTCTGCTCTCACAGGCTCCTGCTGCCGAGCTCTGTGCAGCCCAAGCCAGGCTCAGCCCTATGAAACTGGCCCAGGGGCCTGGTCCTGGAACTCATCCTGCCCAGGGAGGTCCTGGGATCCCAGGTTGCAGACTGGTGACATCAGCAGCCAGGCCCTCAGACTGGCTCCACCAGCTAACCCCGGCCTGTTGGCTCTACCAGATATTCTGACTCCTGCCACCCCCAAGTCTGTCCCTTCTTTCTCAGCTACTCTACAGCCCCAGGCATGAGTGAGCTGCCCCTTAAGTTTGGGATTAGGGAGATCAGAGTAGGAGCAATCTCATTTCACGTCCCCCACCCCCGCTGTAGCCTTGGGGGGTTGGAGGATGCTTAGGCCTTTCCACTCAGGCTTTGGTGGGAACTGAGTCCCCCTTCCAGGGGTACAGAGTACCTTTCTCTCACTGAGACGAGTCTCTGCTCAGTTGGACTCGAGGATTCCCTTTTCTCCAACCTGGAATTCTTCCTGGGAATCCAGACCAACCGGCTCAGGCACCTGTGCTGTGTGCATCCTAACTCCACCCCGACACTGGGGAAACACTAAGGATGGCACCAAGGTGACCCCAAGGCAGAGAGGAGGTGGCTAGGCATCTTCAGGGAGCCTCTCCTTGGCTCTTGTCCTTGGGCCCGTCAGCCAGGGGCTTCTTCCTTCATTCCTTCCTTCCCACTGGTGTCCCAGCTCTGCCCATGGGCCGCCGAGCAGAAGACAGTGAAAACAGGCTAACAAGAAGACACAAGGAAACAGAATCCAGGAGGGGCTGTTTGGTGATGCATCAGGCAGGGAGGTGCCGTGGGGAGTGGGGACAGAGAGGCCCCAGGAACTGGCAAGGAGCCCTCCACACCCACACTGCCTTTTCTTGTCCAGCTCCAAGCACCAGAACCTGCCCGGGGGTGGGGGCAGGTGCCCCACCTCCAACACCCTCAGTAGACACACCAGTGGATACCAAACTTCCAGGCAGGTCAGCCAGAGGGCTTTGTGCAGGGGCTGGGTGTTTGTGCATCACTGCAGATACGGGAAGGGGCACGGCCCTGGTTGTCCGGATGTGTATGAGCACATGTGGGCCCAGGCAGATCCCAGAGAACCAGGAGGATGCCTTTGTCACACTCTCTCCCTAGCTTTAATCAATCTTTCTCTCCCCACCCAGCCAAGTTTGCGTCACTGCCCTAACCCCTGAGCCAGTCCCCTCCCCCAACCACCACTCAGGACTCTCTAGGTCAGGACAAGGTGTGTATGTGGTATGTGTGGGGGGACACCATGGGAGCAGACACTCAGCTCAGGACCTCAAGGAGCTGAGGCCAGGCCGCTGCCCAACCATTCAAGCAAGAACATGAGTCTAGAATCCTAGACCAAGGGTAGAGACAACTTTGGTTTCAGTGCTGAAGCGCTCTGGCCAAGAACCTTGGGCAAGTCTCAACAGCAGTTTCCTCATCAGTACACTGGGCCTAATAATCTCATCCCTGAGACTCTGTGAGGATCAAATGGTATCAAGTATTCTCAAAGGTACTTCAACCGTAGAGTGCTACTCATGGGGACCGATACTGTTGTTCAGGCAGGGCGGAGCAAGGGCACCCTGGCCCATTCCTGGGAACACGGAGCCCTTGAGCCTCCCCAGCTATGGTGAATGGGGGCCAGGGCAGGGGGAACATCTGGAAGGTGCAGGGGTCATGGGAAAAAAGTGTATGATGCTTCCAGCTGGAGAAACTCACAGCTGCTCTGTAGCTTAGCCAGAACCAGAACCTGATCCCAAGCCCTATTCCTGCTTGGAATCTAGACCCAGTCCCAGCCCCCACCCCAAACCAGAAAGTAAACAAAAGCTCAGCCCTCACCCTGAATTCTGCCCCAAACACTGAAGCCTTGGCTCTCTCTGAGAGGAAACAACAGGATGGCGCAGAAAGAATGAGCTGGCAACACCCCATGTCTTTTCCCTTTCTTTTCCAAAAATAAATAGCTGTAGTGATGAAGGCAGTGGTGCAGTGATAGCAGCGACAACAGCTTGGTAGCCTGAGAGGGCCTCTCCATTCTTTATTCAGTCCCAATAAGTTAAAGGGCAAGGGTAGGGGGCAGGGCCTCTTAGGTGAGGATGCTGCTAACTGAAGGCAGCAGTTCAGCCAGTTGCTCCAAGATGCCCACCGCTTCGCACAGCGGGTTACCCTGCAGGTTGAGAAGGACCAGCCTGGGGCAGGAGGCAAGAGGCTGGAGCACTGCAGGTTGCTGGAGGCCTTGTTCAGGAGAGTCAAGGAAAGCTTGGCAGGTTCCTCCCAATTCATTTGCTCCTGTGTACCCTCAAGAGCTGGGGACTGCTGCCTGGAAGTCTGTTTGATGGGCATCTCATATGCTCCCTGGAGGGAGTCAGGCTCTAGGCAGGGACTGCAAACGCCTGCCCACAGGGTCAGTCAGGAAAGAATGAGCCGCAACACCCCACGCAGGCTGGTGTAGTATCAGGGGAGTGGTGGAGGGTATGATAAGGTGGAAATCTAGCCTGGTCCAAAGAGACATTTACTATTCAGCAATGACCAAGGGCTGCTGAGTGAAAATACCAGTGTAAGGTTGCTCTAACTTCCAATTTTTGAGAGGAATCAGAACTCTAGATGTTTTTTAAAGTATGAAACTTCCTGATTTTCAAAAAACTACATAGACCTGAAGAACAGCTGCAGGCTGCCCATTTGTGCACTCTGACTTGAGGAAGTCCACTCTGCACAACTCCACCAGTGCAGGTCAGTGATAGCCCGACAGCCCCAGGCTCTCCCCCTTCCACTCACACTACAGAGCCCCTGTTTCCTGCCCTGCAAGAGGGTGGCACATACCCTGCCTGCTGTCTGTCCCTTCCCAGGGTGGCACCTCACTTTACCCATTGTCTGAAAGGCACCCAGAAGGAAGGATACGGTTGTTGCACAGTAGCAGCTCCTGCAGCCGGGGTAGGTTGGTGACGCCGTCCAGGGACTCTATGGCATTATCACTGGCCTGCAGCACCTGGGGGCAGGGAGGGCAGGGAGGCAGGACAGGCACCGTCAGCCGGGGATGGTTCAGCAACTGAGGAGCTCAGGGTGACGGGCCCACGGTGCACAGAGGGGCTCACAGGGTCAGGCTGTGTGATGGAGGTGGAAGGCACCCAGTTACCTGTTCGGGGTGGAAGGTCCTGCACATCTTGTAGGATGGGCAAACTTCTGAGGTAGAGGGAGAGGAAAAGAACCACCCATGACAGGGATGGAGACATGGGTACTTTACCTCAAGGCAGCGCAGGGCAGCCAGTGCAGGTGGCAGGGTTCGGAGACGATTGTGTGACAGGTCAAGATGGGTGACCAAGAGCAGCTGTTCCAGATGGCAGAGCACTGTCAGATCCTGGGGGGTGAAGGGAGGAAGGAGGTGATGGGCTTCCCAGGAGACCTGGGAGAAGGTCCTCAGCCAGCATTTATTAGGCACATGCCCTCTATGCCCCACAGGCCCTCAGGGACCCCAGGCAAGGAGAGGATGGAAGCACGTGGGAAGCTGACCTTACAGCCCACAGCAGTACATGACGTGGGACAGTGAGTGCTGCGAGTGGGGTAACCAGTGGGGTGGGTGAGGAGGAGGAGGCCTGGAGTTTGGAGGTACAGGGGCCAGTGGAGGGTGCTGGGTAAACAAAGACTGGTCCCCCATGGGGACTGGTCTTGATGAGGCAGAGATGAGTTTGGCAGGAATGGAGGTGGGCTCTGTGGTGATGTGATAAAACTAATGTGTTGGGAAGGACTAGGAAAAGTGGAGCCTGGACAACTTCTCAGGAATCTCTGGAAAGCATTTGGCCTTCAGGTATTGGGGGTTGCTCCAGGGTGAGATGTGCTGGAATGTGTGGGAGGAGTGGGCTAGGGGTCACTCTGAAGGAAGATGAAGCTGTGATCAGCCTGGGGAAGAAACAGCACAAGGAGGTCCTAGTGACTCGGGATTTGAAAGTGAGTGGCAAGAAGAATGGGCTGAGTGACAGAAAGGCCTGGAAGAGGAGCAAGCTGGCAGGCAGGGATGAACTCTATCTTGATTGGAAGTCCACAAAGGCACCTGAGACTGGGGGCAAAGTCAGGGACGTGGGGAGGCCAGAGGGATGAGGGCCAGGGGAAGGCGTGCATGGCAGCCCATACCTTGTGAGCCAGGTGCAGCACACGCACCTCGGCATACTCCATCTTGAGCACGCTATTCTCTAGCAAGAACTTGCTGCGCAGGTCATCCAGATACGCTGCCCGCATGGGGTCCACGGCCTGGAGTGGATGGGGTGGGCAGGGTATGCATGTCAGCTGCCTGCCTCCTGCCTGCTGGGCCTCCCCCTGGCCTGTTCTGCAGGCACAACTTGCCTTGAGGGTCTGGAAGTACTGCAGGGTCTCTTTCTCATACAGCAGGGGGTCCAGTGCCCGCATCAGCAGGATGATGGTAAGCAGGCACCCTGAGGAGAGGGCAGGGAAAAGGAGGGTTTCTCCTCCGCTCCCATCCTCCTGAGGCCTTCCTGCTATCCTCTAAGGGCCACACTGGAAAGGGGTTTCCTCAGCGGGCTCTGGGAGCAGACTCTCACGGAATGGGGCCTCACATTTATTCTCAGGCTCCAGCTCCTGCAGCTCCTTACAGGATTCCAGCTCAGACTGCAGCACTGTGGACTTCTCCACTGACAGCTCACACCTGAGGGTGGGCAGGGTGGGGAGGTGTTGAGGCCCACAGCCCTGAAGCACTGGTCAACATCCCCAGTATCTAGACTGAAACAGCTCCTTGACGCCCCAGCCTCCTGCCCTGACTGCCTGATGCCCAGAGTCCAGAGCCCCTCTCCTTGTTTTGTGCTTCCCTATCACCACCTGAATAGCTGCTCGTCCATGGTGGAGTCCCGGCACCAGCCCTCCTGGCGGCCTGGGGAAAGAGTAGGTGGTTGGAGGGTGCACCCTTGAGAGGAAAAGAGTGATGGGGGCTGCTGCAAGGGGTGGAGGCTGCAGGTTCTATCACCTTTTAAAAGCACGCATTCTTTCTGGACATCGCCTGCTGTCCAAATGACACGAAATGTATGTTGGGGCAACTGGTCGTTGAGGGAGGCAGCAGGCAGGTCACAGAGCTGGGAGTACTGGGTCAAGGAAATGCCCTGGCCTAACCACTTTTTTGACTGTCCCACCCAGCCCTGCCCCAGACCCCCACTTCTGCCCCACCAATCCTGGGATACCCAGACATGGCTGGGCCGGTTCCTGCCATCTGGGGTCCTCCACTCCACAATCAGGGGAGAATCATCAACCATGAGCAGCAAGATCTCCGTCCTGGAGCCCACCTGGCACAAAGGACAAAGAAAGACTTCAGCCCCATCAGCACCAACCCCACAATCCCACAGTGCTCTTGACAAAAGCTGCAGGACTCACTAGGAGGGGCCGAGAGAAGGAGACAGTCAGACAGGCCTCGTCCCGGCTCACATGCAGGCAGCGCAGTGCATCCTGGGGGTCAGCTGCGGGGGAGACACAGTGTCAGATTTCCTTAAACCCTCTCCCATTCCTACTAAGCCCTAAACACCCAGCCCCTTTCCTCATTGCTCACCTCGGCCTAGGAGCCAACGGTGATAAAACCAGGCACTCTGGTCATTGGGGTCAGTGAAGAAGGCATTCTGCACCAGCTCCAGCTCTGTGGGGTTCCAGGAGGCATGGGGCTGTGGTCAGGACACCGGTGAGCTCCTGGCCACTCCAACACCCTACCCTCTCCTTGGAGTACTTCCAGCCCCCAGTCTCACTTATATGCTGTCCTTGCACAGGGGCTACGTATGTCAGTTTTATCTTCCCCATCAGCCACTTGAGCTCCCTGCAGCCAGGGACTGCTTCTTAGGCACCCCTGGAGCCAGGCATGAAGTAGGTGCTCAATAAACCTGAGTGACAGGTTCAGGAACAGGATCAGGCATGGGGGCTGGAAGGGTGGCACTGCAGAGTCCTCCCGAACATCCCTGACCCTGCTTACCTTTGAGCAGCACATCCTCAGGGAGGCGCCCCTGTGGTCCAGAATCCGGCTGGGGGTGCAGCTGGGGCAAGAGACAGGAGCGGTAATGCCAGGACGAGTAGTTGGAGAAGTTTCGGGTGATGAGGCTGTCAGTGAAGGCTAGCTCTTCTGCAGGGGGCACGGCTGCCTGTGTGGCCACAAACCGCCGATAGTCCCAGCAGTGAACTGGAGGGGAGAGGTGACAGCATATCTTAGAGGCAGGGCAAAAGGAGCTACCTGACTGGGACCCCTAGAGCCCCTCAGAGAACCCCTAGAAACACCTCAGTGCACTCCACAGAGGATGCATTTGGCTCCAACATCCCTTTCAGCACCAGCTCGGTGGACCCATCCTGGATATCCCTCCCCATTCTGGGCCTTACTGAGGCCCCAGTACCAGAATGTGGGCAGGTGAGGGCTGTGGGGACAGAATCTGCAGGCACATACAGTTCCGCTCATCCACCTCCAGGAAACGGGCACAGAGCTCCAGCTCTCGGGTCCAGTTGGGCTCAGGCAAGCGGCCTAGCAGCCAGCATCGGTGGTGCCAGGTACCATAAGACTTGGGGTTCACCCGCAGGCAGCTCTCCAGGAAGCCCAGTTCTGCCTTCACCAGAGCAGCCAACTCTTCAGGAGACCTGTACCCAGAAGGGAAGTGGGGGGGGGGGTCAGGGCTCTTCTACAGTCAACCTCAGCTCACCCCTCACTTTCTGCACCCAGCCCCCTACTGTCCTCCATCTATGCCACTGGCTGCCCCATTTCTCCTCCACCCATAGACCCAGGCAGTGCAGGTGCAGGGCCAGGGCAGTCTTCTGAGATCTTGAATCCCTACACACTTCTGAGTCTCCAGCTGCTGGAGCACCTCTCGTCGGCAGTTCCAGAGGGTGGCAAAATCAGGGTTGGCTCCCAGAATCTGGCTTGTCAGTTCCAGCACTGACTCATCCAGCTCACCAGCCTGGCGCTGAGAAGATAGGTGGCAGGGTCAGAGATCATATCAGTTTCCCACTACAGGACTAAATAACGTAAACTTAAAACCATCCAATATTCTGTGAATCCCACATTATACAACAGGTACTATGAACCATGCTTTATGGCCTTACAGGTATTCTCTCATTTAATCTTCACAACAGCCTTATGCAGTACGTGCAATTATTAGCCCCATTTTACAGATGCGCAAACTGAGGCCCAAAGAGATTCAGCAACTTGCCCAAAGTCATACAGTTATAAGTGAGAGAACCCAGAATTGGATCTAGGCAGTCTGACTCTAGGGACCAGCTCTTGGCCTCTGTACTATATTAAGGGAGCTACTTGGGGTCGGGGCTACCTCTGAGGGCCCCACCTTCTGGAATACGGCCTGGGTGGCTGACTGGTAGAGCTTCAGCTTCTGCTCTCGCTCTAGCCTTTTGGCCTCCGCCTGCTCTTCTGACGTCTTCACCTTCAGGCGTCCGTGCTACAAGGATGAACGGGTTGGAAGAGTGCAAGTTGCCTTGCAGGAGCTGACCTGCAAAAACCCCACACTGTGGAGCCCTAGGTTCATACGGGGCAACCATGGCACGGCCACTGGGGGTGAGGGCGCGGGCCTGCAGAGGTGAAGGGCTGGGCTCAGGGTTCTCACCATGGTGCCGGCTCAGGGTTCAAGACAGGGGAAGGGTCCAGTGGTAGCCCTTGAAGTCTGAGGAAAGAAGTGTCAATCACGTAGCCCCGCCCCTGCTAGCTCCGCCCACAGCTGTGTCCCGGAAGCGGCAAGCGTGCCTGGGCAGAGACCCCCAGAGTGTAAAGAGGTCCTGGGACAGGCTTTGCACGTTCAACAAGAGGCGAGCACCCGGACTAGGACTTCCATCCGTGTGGCCCTTCCTATGGCCCGATTCGCCCAGGCCAGAGCGCAAGCCGGGGCACCTGGGCGTTGGGGACCACTCTGCGCCACAAAGGTTGCCGCTACCCGCCCGTCCCACGGCTCCCGGGCACCCCCGCCCCCCGCGGGCGGACCCACCTGCGCTGGGAGGAGGCGCGGGGGACGCGGAGCTGCGGCGCCCGCCACAGAGCCCAGGCGCTGGCTAGAGCGGCGCCACGTCCCGGCTCATCGAAACGCAGCGCACTCTGCAGGCTTGGGGAGGGACTTGCGGCGGAAGAGGCCGGCTCGGAGGCGCGTGCGCGGGGTCTGTGCGCTCGCTTTCCGGAAACGCCTCGTACCTGTTAGCCACTTGGTGTGTACGAGTGCGCGCGGGCGACTGTAGCGTGCGTGTGAAATGGGGGGAGGACCATGCCAGTTGGTAACTCAAAGTGCAGTGTAGTTAGTGGAAGAGGTTTCTCCAACAGCCGGAAACCCGCACCTTCACTACTCCACTGACCTCACCCTGGCCACACCGACAGCCTTCTAGATGTCAAATCTAACAGGTGGAGTTTCCTGCCATTTTCTCTAACCTCTGAAGCATTTGATGCTACCTACTTCTTTATACTTGACACCCCATTCTGGCTTCTCCTCCTGCACCTCTGCCTCTCTCATCTGTTCACCTCCACCCCTAAATGTTGGTGATCTCCAGGGCCCTTTCCTCACCCACTTTTCACTTCACACACTGTTCCTGGGAGAATGTTTAAATCTAAGCCTTCAACTGCTTCGAGTTGGAGCTCCTCAGAGCTGTTTTGGCCCACAAATCTGGCATTACACTTTCTGTGGGTGAGTTCATCCACACTCATTGTTTTAATTACTACCTGTAAATTGATGACACCCAAATTTATATCTCCAGCCCAGATGTCTTGCAAACTTAAATAACAATAAATAATATACATGCACATACATATTCAGACACCTGTTGGATATCACCTGGTGTCCCAGAGACACCTCAAACTCCAAAAGCCAAAAGGTGTAAGTTATCTCTCATCCATTCTGTCTAAACATTGGCCTTTATGTTTTCTATTGTAGTGAATGGCACTATTTCCTCCTCACTTCTTAAACTCGCTTAAATACTCTGTCTCTTCCCACTGCCACTAGGAGTTCAAACTCCGAATTTCTTCTCCAGATTGTTGAAAGTCTTTTCAGTGTTCTCCACCTCACCCCTTGTTATCAGTCCATCCTCTGTGCTGCTGAATCCATTTTTCTAAAATGCAGATTTTATGTCATATCTCTGCCTAAAAGCGCTGAGTGGCTCCTTTTCAGGATAGAATTGTAATCTCTCAGCTTAGCACATCAGACCTATTGGCATTTGGGCTCTGCCTACTCTCTGGCTGTATGTCCTGCCTGACCCTGCCAAAAACTCTTCATGACAGCCTACAGAAATACTTGCAGTTTCCTAAATACGTTAGCCTGTTCCCTCTTGACTCTCCTTTCTTCACACTCCTCCTTTGCCACAGTAATTCCTGTTTATCTTTAAGATTTAACTTTTTGAACTCCACAGAACAAAGAAAGAAAATGTAACTGAAGTGGCACCTCGAGGAAGTTCTCTAAAATGCCCCAGTCTGATTTGATAGACCTTCATATGTACTTTCAAAGACTGTGATTTTTTCCCTGTGCCTGCTGTAAGGAAGGTTTTCTGGTGGAGCCTTCATGAGGTTCAGGGTGGCTAGTGAGTGTGTGTGTACCACACCTACACGTGTGTGATGTCTTTGTGAATAGTGTGTCCATGTGGCATGTGTGTGTTTATAACTCACACCTGGGTAAGAAGGTAGTGCTTTAAATTTTTTTTTTTTTTTTTTTTTTTTGAGACAGGGTCTCACTCTGTCGCCCAGGCAGGAGTGCAGTGGCACGATCTCTACTTATTGCAACCTCTGCCTCCTGGTTCAAGCGATTCTCCTGCCTCAGCCTCTCGAGTAGCTGGGACTACAGGCATGCACCACCACACCCAACTTATTTTTGTATTTTTAAAAGAGACAGGGTTTCACCATGTTGGCCAGGCTGGTCTCAAACTCCTGACCTCAGGTGATCTGCCCACCTTGGCCTCCCAGAGTGCTGGGATTACAGGTGTGAGCCACCATGCCCGGCCAGTGCTTTAAATCTTTATATATCCTTCACACCTCTCTCAGCCCCTGGAAATGTATGTAAAGTGTCCATTATATACTTGTCCTTTCCTAGATCCTATAACAAATTCTCGAGGAAAAGAGACATTTTTCCTATCCCTGTGTAGTCCCAGTGAGGAAAAAGTTAAACCATTTATTGGTTCTCTTTGTGCCAGCCACTGTGACGGGAGTTTTGCATATATATAAGGGATGTGCACACACACAGAATTACAGGTAGGAGGCAGTAAGCAGAGTGATTAAGAACATGGATGCTGGAGCCAAACTGCCTGGCTACAAATCCTAGCTTTGCCACTTACTTGTCCCAATGTGACCTGGGGCAAGTTACTCAACTTCTGTGTTGAGTTTCCTCTGTGTCTCAATTTCTTCAACAGTAACATAGGAAAAATATTATCTAGCTGCTGCAGTTGAAGTTAATCTGTTGAAGTTAAGCTGAAATAAAAGAATCTATGTAAAGTGCTTAGAATAGTATCTATACTAAGTAAGGCCTCAGTATAGTAATAGGAAACTGAGGCTCAGAAAGATTAAGTAACTTGTTGAGGGCCACCCATGTAATAAGTGGCCAAATGGGACCTGTGTCTACTCTGGTCCAGCCTTCCCACCTCACCACCAGCTTTTTTTTGTTGTTGGTCACCTCCTTCTCTAGCTTCCTGCTCTGTGCACACTCACAGTCGCAACCAGATACTTGGGAACACAGATGCCCTCAAGTGCAGATTTGCCAGGTACAGCCTTGCATCATAGTCACTAATCACATTGTGATTAGCAATCTTGAAACTGAGAAGGTTGAGTCAAGCAGGCTTAAGAGAGGAAGTGAGTCTCATGAAAAAATCTGCATCAGAGAAGGCAGGGCCTGGGTTTTGGAAAGAGTGGGCAGGAAGGGTATTTCAGGTATGTAATATGACGTGAAGGTGGGGGAGAGAAAGCCAAACAAACTTAGCTGGCTGGCAGAGAGAGGCTGAGCCAGGTGCCTTTGGAGATAAGAGCAGTGGAACTGATGATAAGCCTCTTGCTTGAAGGTAAAAGGAGCTGTCAGGAGTCATATTTGGCCTCCTATGTGGGATAAGTGGGAACCATGCAGGTGTCTGAGAGCCACAATCTTTTTTTTTTTTTTTTTTTTTTTTTTGAGACGGATCTCGTTCTGTCACCCACGCTAGAGTGCAGTGGTGTGGTGTCTGCTCACTGCCAGCTCCGCCTCCCGGGTTCACGCCATTCTCCTGCCTTAGCCTCCTGAGTAGCTGGGACTACAGGTGCCTGCTACCATGCCCAGCTAATTTTTTATATTTTTAGTAGAGACGGGGTTTCACCTTGTTAGCCAGGATGGTCTTGGTCTCCTGACCTCGTGATCTGCCTGCCTTGGCCTCCCAACGAGCTAGGATTACAGGCGTGAGCCACTATGTCTGGCTTTTTTTTTTTTTTTTTTTTTTTTGAGACAAATTTCGCTCTTGTTGCCCAGGCTGGAATGATGCAATGGCACGATCTTGGCTCACTGCAACCTCTGCCTCCCGGGTTCAAGCGATTCTCCTGCCTCAGCCTCCCGAGTAGCTGGAATTACAGGCATGCGCCACCATGCCCAGCTAATTTTGGATTTTAAGTAGAGACAGGGTTTCTCCATGTTGGTCAGGCTGGTCTTGAACTCCCGACCTCAGGTGAGCTGCCTGCCTCGGCCTCCCAAAGTGCTGGGATTATAGGCGTGAGCCACCGTGCCCTGAAAGCCACAATCTAAATGATGTTTGAAGAAGAGATTTTTACTGCCTTCTATGTATAGAAAGAAACAAACAATAATTGAGTATCAACAGAGCCCCAGACATCTTATTTACTGCACTCACTACCTGTATGAAATAGGTATTATTATCCATATTTTACAATTAAGCAACAGGGAATACAGTTTCTTGTCCAAAGTCACATATCTTCGAGATTCAGAATTGAGTCGGCTGTGTAGGTGAGAGTGACCATTGCCAGAGGCCTGAACCTGAGTTTCTTGAGACCTGAAACCCTGGCGTCTTTCCACCCCTGCCAATTCATTCTCTACGCGTGCTCCCAACATACATACACAGAAGCACACACACGTAGTCACTTATAATGGCTCCAGGACTCTGAGCCCGTCACAGACCAGAGATAGTCTGAAGGGAGAAAAGGGGGCCACGAGCCCTGGGTCAGGGCCCTGGGTCAAAGCTTGTCTAGAAGCCATGGTCTGAAGGCAGGGGGAGCAAGTGCAAGACAGGTAATGGAGCTATCGCCGGGCCATGTGCAGTGTGTGGTAGTGTGTGCATTCAGTCCCTTGATGTTCAGCATCAGTGCTGGGCCTCACAGCATGTTGGGTGCCAGGGATCCAGTAGTGGACCAAAAAGACAAGTCTGTCTTCCAGAGCTTACAGTGGGGTGTAGCACTGTCCAACAGAACTTTCTGTGACAATGAAAGTGTTTGGTATCTGTGTCATCTAACACGGTTGACAGTAGCCCCATGCAACTACTAAGCACTTGAAATGTGCCTAGTGCAATTGAGGAACAGAATTTTTCGTTTTGTTTCATTTTAATTAACTTAAAAATTTTTTTTGGCCAAGGGCCAGCTGTAGTGCTGTAGTCCCAGCACTTTGGGAGGCCGAGGCAGGTGGATCACTTGTGGTCAGGAGTTGCAGACCAGCCTGTCCAACATAGTGAAATGCCATCTCTACTAAAAATACAAAAATTAGCTGGGCGTGGTGGTATGCGCCTGTAGTCCCAGCTACGTGGGAGGCTGAGGCAGGAGAATCGTTTGAGCCTAGGAGGTGGAGGTTGCAGTGAGCTGAGGTCGTGCCACTGCACTCTAGCCTGGGAAACAGAGCAAGACTCAGTCTCAAAAAAAAAAAAAAAAAAAAAAAAAGTAGGTGGGACTACAGGCACACACCCAGCTAATTTTTAAAAATTAGCCCATGCCTGGGAAATTAAAAAAAAATTATTTTTAGAGACAGGATCTTTCTATATTGCCCAGGCTGGTCTCCAACTCCTGGCCTCCAAGCAATCATCCTGCCTCAGTCTCCCAAAGTGCTGGGACTACAGGCATGAGCCACCGCACCTGACCTAATTTAAATGTAAATAACTGCATGGGGCTAGCGGCTAGTATTGGACAGAGCAGGTCTCTTGGGTGAGACATGTAAGATGGAGTAGGACAGGGGCCCATGAGGGCCCAGAGAAGGGGCACCTCACCCAGACTCAGGTTAAGAGGAACTTGTTTTAGATCTGGTGATTGTAATGATTTACATTTTTTTTCTGTTTAACTTTTGATGCTTATTCTATTCTTCTATAAAGCTTGTCACTGAGGCATAACGTATTATACTGAAAGTGCACAAATCACAGATGTGCAGCTCTGATCCTCCTATTTTAAAACTCTCCCAGACACAAGTATGGGTAAAAGGTTTAGTGGGGGACGGGAGACACAGAATGGAGGTAAATGTGGGGAAGGAGGTTAGAAAACCCCCTCTTCAGGGATGATCTGGCAGAACCTAGAATCCACAGCAGTGTCCCTGTGGCTGTGGGTGGGCAGTGGGCATTGAGAATGAGGATGGAGAAGGACTATTTCTGAGGACCAATAGGCAGGATTTGGTAGCAGGTGAGACTAAGATGCAGGGACGAAGGGAACTTGGAGGAAGGCTTGCAGCTGTAAAGCTGAGGACTTGAGAATTTGTGGTGTCCACAGAGGTCCTAGAACATGGGCGTGGGGAGGGATGGTTGTGTGAGAAGAGGAAGGGCTACTTCTCACATGTTTGGTTTTGATGTGGAGATGTCCTGAGGCAGCAAGAAATCCTTGCCTGGAGAGAGGCTGAGAGGTCAAGGCAGAAGAAGTCAGCGTGGGTTTCAGGTGTGCGCAGGTAGTAATTACACTCAGCAGAGAATGGGTGCTCTGGGGAGAGGGGAGGTGAGGGAACCCACAAACAAGCTTTGGTAGAGCGTGGTGAGGGCTGGGCTGAGGGTGTGGGGTGGAGAAGCCTCAGTGGAGGGCAAAAGAAGAAATGGACAACGAAGAGAGGAGAACTTCTGTGCTCTTGAAGCCATAATTAATGAGAAATTGTAATGACTGAATACTTTATCACCATGATGGCAAGAAACTGAACCTCTGCCCGAGGCCACACAGCCAGAAGCGATAAAGCCTGGCCTCATGCTCAGGCTGATTCCAGAAGACGCCTTCTTGCTGGCTTTCCCTCCAGCCTCGCCCACCATGCTTTGCTGGAGCCGGCCAGGGCCAGGAGTGTGGGAGAAGGGTGGAAGGAGGCGTCCAGAGACCTCTGGGAAGCTGGGGTGGGGGTGCTGGATGCTGGCCTTGTGGGGAAGGGGGGCCAGCAAGGGGAGGCAACTCAGGCCAGATGGTCTGGATCTCGTCTTGGGACCCAGAGGAAATCAAATATTGGGAAATCTGAGTCCCAGCACAAGTTGGGGTCAAGAAAATGAAAGGGGAAGAGCAGCGCTGGGTGCCTGCCACGTGTCAATGATAGCAGAGTTGAAGCTTCCCCGTGGCACAAGCAGAAGTGCCCAATTCTTATCTCTTGCAACAGGGACCTTCCTCTGCCCCCAGCTTCCTGATTCTTTATAACTCTGACCATCACAGAGCAGAACGTCATAGCGAGACAGGGCTTGACGGATCCCCAGAAGCCCAGAGATACTCAGTGAAGTCACATATCCAGAGGTGGGGCCAGTGAAGTCACATACCTGGAGGTGGGGCCAGGTTTGGAAACTGGATTTTCAAATGACTATCTTAGTGCGTTTGCACCCATCCGCTCTATCTTAGGATATGTTGAGCAACAAAATGGTGAACTGTGGGTGTGCTGGTAGGATAGTAGTTATGGTTGTAACGAGTAGGACATCCATCACCAAATAATATGAATTAATGTGTTTTTGTCAACCTGGAGGGAGGTCCCTAGTGATGGCACTTTTTCAGTGACATGGAATGAGCACAGATGCCACTCTCATAATCAAAGGTCACTTGCACATAATTGGGAGGAATACTGGATGATGGCATCTGGTGAGATTGTTGGGCCAGATTTGTCACGTGGTATTGAATAGGGACAGAATTACAGTCTGGTTCTTTGGTCTTCAGATAATCAGTTGCACAAGAGTGAGATACATGAGGGGTGGAATAACAATAGTATATGAAGACAGGAGGACTCTGGCTGATAAGGGATTGGAAAGAATTGACTGATGTGCTTGCCAAAAGCACTAACATGACTTTGGGATGCACTAAGAGAGCTTTAGTACCCAGAACAATGGGGCTCATAGGCCCCAGACTCTGTGAGAGTCAAACCCTGTTAGGAGTGTGTGGCCCATTTTGAGAGGGACAGAGACAAACTGTAGAGTCCAGAGGTAGAAATCAGGATGGTGAGAAGAGCCCATGACCACAGGGAGGACATGAAGATACTGAACTGGGAGAGAAGATTCAAGGGGCAGATGATAGCGGTCTTTCAACTCCTGGAATAGAAACGGAATTGATTCTGCGTATCTTGAGAGCAAAGACCAAAGACCAGAGAGTGGATGTAGATCCTTTATGAGGAAGGACTTTCTAATAATTAAAGCTAATTATTCTACCAAAGGTAGATTGGGCCTCAATGAGAGGTGAGAGGCATTCAAGCACATGTTGGTCAACCACTTTGTGAGAATGTAGTAGTGGACATTCAGAGACCAGAGTCTCTCCACGCTGAAGTTCTGAAAGATTCTGATCTGTGGGATGGAGCAGGGGACTAGAGTAACTCAGAGCCCAAGAAGATCCTCTCCACTGCCCATTTCCCCCAACTGCCCATTCCTTGGACACTTGGTTTGAATGCTTGCATTCTTTCTCTTCTCCCTGCTCCCCAGTTCCTTCTGAGTCAGGCTGGAGAAATTCCTTGATGGCCTGTGGGGGTTGCCATGTGCCTGTAGCACACTTCCTGGCTGGGGAAGAAGACGGAACAGGTTAGCCAGTGAGAAGGGAGGGCAGGTCCCCAAGGCTGCCCTAAAAGACAGAAGGGCCCCAGAGGGAAAGTCCCCACAAGAGCATTCTAACTCTCCCAGGGTGTGGTGGGTACTGACTCAGGTTGGCGTCTCTTGGGGAAGAGTTGAAGGAAAAGCAACCAAGAAATGGTGCTGAAAAGCTGGAAAAACTTCTTGAGCCAGCCAGAACTGAAGCCTCTGTGACAGGAGCCAGGCACTGCATGGTGACTGGTGATGATAATGACATGTTGGCTAAAAATTGCCCAGAGCACTGGTGGAGGTGGGAATGTAGCCAAGAAGCTCACTGCCTGGCAAGGCTGCTGCCCAACTGCAGGCGGCACCATCACATTCGGTTTTGGGCATATATGATGTGAGTGGTACCAGGAGGCAGAAGCCCTGACGTTCTATGTCAAGTGAGAAGCAGAAGCTGTGAAACAAAGTGAGACTGTGGGTCCTGGGGAAGGATGGGATGCTGTCGCCGGTAGATGAACACAGGGGACTAAGGACATATTCTTCTAGGGGAGGAAAGAGGAACTGCTCCTTTTGGGGGAGGACTCAGGCCTCACCCTTTCCCTGTCCCATTCATCCGTCGAACAAATACTGACTGAGGGCCCTCTGTGCCTGATCTGCGCTAGGGTGGGGGCTACGACAGTGAGCAGTGCACAGACACAGTCCCTGTCTCATGGAGCATACAGGCTAGCTCTGGGCTGTTTAATCGAACTTTCTGGATGATGGAAATAATCACATAAGCAGGAGAAGGACAACTCTTGTCAACTGCTCTGCCTTTTTAGAGAGGCATATGGTGCTGGGTGAGCACCTGATGGGGAGCTGCCCTGTCTGGGAATGGGGGTGGGCTTCCTAGAGGAAGTGAGTGGGAGCGGGGGGCTGTAGGTGAGCAGAAGCCCTGGCTTGGAGCTCGGTCAAGTGCCTCTTCTGTTCCTCTCAGCACCAGGTCCTGTGGTGCCTGCATTGTAGCTCATCCTGTGGGTGCAGCGCCCCACTTCTGCTCCTGCTGTGAACTACCTACCCAAGGGGACTCATTTGACTGCATTTCCTCTCACCTAGCAAGGTGCCTGCACCATGGTGGTTGCTCAACTAATGTTAACATAATTTAGCCAGTCAATTATCAACCAACAATTATTAAGCACCAGTACAGCTCAATATACAGCGGTGACCAAGACAGACAAGGTCCCTGCTGTCATAGGGCTTACATTATAGTTGGGAAGAGAGTCCCTGTAGGAGCAAATACACACCAAAGACAATTTCAGGGAATCTAAGTGCCCCTAAGGGAAATGAAACAGGGTATTGAGACTAGTTGGGAAAGAATAAATGAATGAATAAATGGTGAGCCATGGAGGCACCCACCCACTGGGCTGGGGTGGGAGATGAGGAGGAGGAGTTGGGGATCTTAGAGCCCGGGGCAGGGAGCTTGGTCAGGGGTGGCTGCACTCCAGGCTGTAGGGCCAGGCCTCGCAGCACCAGGAGGGAGTGGACAGGGAGTGGTTCCGAAGCTCAGAATTCAGTGTAAAGGAGAATGCCTGGAACTGCTGACAGGAGCAATGCTGTGTTCCTGAGTCCCTTGTGGGCCCAATCATGACTCAGGCTTGAGCTCTGTGCCTGGCAAAGAACACTGAGGGGAAGAGGGGCAGGGAGGACCTGGAGTAGCCCCACAGAGGCATCCAAGGCTCCCACTGCTGGCAGCCCTGTTGGGAAATTCTCTCAGGTCCCTGAGCAGGGGTTTTGAGGCTGAGGTGTGGTGTATGGGGCTGAGGCCAAGGACTGATGCATACTAGGGATCAATGAGTCCTCAGAGGGTCAGTCCTGGGATACAGACACTGCCATGGCTGGCCCAGCATACCTCCCCCCCCGGGGAGGAAGGGTGGAGCCCTCACCAGTGGGTCTCACTGGGCCTGTGAGTTCAGCCACACTCTGGGTTCGCCCTAGGTACTGTGCAGTTCTGTGCTGAAGGTTTCAAAGTTTCTGTGCATGGGGAAGGAGACAGCAGGGGAATGGGGGATGAAGGTTCCAAGACCTAATCCCTAACTTTGGGAAGGAGTCATCCTTATCCAGGAAATGGATGAAGACATCTGTGGCTCTAACACTAGTCAAGAGCCAAGTGAATTTCATAGTAAGAGGTTCCCTGGAAGTGGGCAAAGCAAGGGTAGAAGACGCCAGGAGAAACTTGTAGGAGGTTGAGATGGGCCTGGCTGGATGAATTCTGGCAGGCAAAATGGGGTTGGGGGATGGGTAAAAGAAGAATGAGCGGTAATCCAGAGATCAGAACAGCTGGAGCAAAGGTGCAGAGGAAAGGGAGTGTGGTCAAGTTTAGGGAAGAGTAAGGCTCAATGTGGCCAAGAGGAACTTAGGCTGGGTGAGCTTGGGAAAGCTTTCACCATTCTGCCCAGTCCCCAGCCCTTCCTCTACCCAAAGTAGAAGGCCTCCAAAGTCAAAACCAAACCAGAGGCCAGGCACAGTGGCTCACGCCTGTAATCCCAGCACTTTGGGAGGCCAAGGTGGGTGGATCACTTGAGGCCAGGAGCTTGAGACCAGCCTGGGAAACCCCGTCTCTATTAAAAATACAAAAATTAGCCCGGCATGGTGTAATTCCATGCTACTGGGGAGGCTGAGACAGGAGAATTGCTTGAACCCAGGAGGCGGAGGTTGTAGTGAGCCGAGATAGCGCCACTGCACTCCAGCCTGGGCGACAGAGTGAGACTCTGTCTCAAAAACCAAACCAAACAAAACAAAACCAGATACAAGAAAGCAGAAGCAGCATGATGCAGGGAAAGAGCTCACACTTTTATACAGAGTTATACAGATTTGGTCGAATCCAGACTGTTGCTGTAAAGACTTGCAATCCTGGATAAGTTACTTAGAATTTCTGAGCCTCAGTTTCCTCAGCTGTAAAAGAGTACTTACCTCATGTGGCAGATGAAAAGCGTAGGGCCTAGGTAGAGTGTTTGGGCGTTGCGGGTGCCCAATAAACCTGAATTCTCTCAGCCCCTACAATAACACAGGTCTCTGATGATAGGGTGTTAATGTGACAGTGAAGGGCCAAAGCCAAGGCACCTTTGCTCTCTCTTGCATGAGGCCCTCCAGGGATGCTCAGGCTGTGTCTGTTCTGGCTTTGCTCATTTCTTCTGGAACTGCCTCTTAATGAGGAGGTAGCCAAGACCTCCTTACTCACCAATATGGGGCATGTGGGTTGGTACTTGCTAATAGAAATTGCACAAAACCGGGCCCACTTCCTCCCTTTGCCTACTTCCCAACATTCCTCATGGGCTCCTCCATTCTCAAGGGTCTACGGAAGAGTCCTCATGTCCTCCAGATTCACCACTATCAAGTTAAGCACAAGCAACTTCCAGTTCCTCTCCACTGCTGGCATTTAAGTCCAGGTGGCTGGTGATCCCTTGGCCTTGCTTCAAGCTGAGCCTGAGCCTGCACCTGGACTCTGGCTGAGGAAACTATTTGCCCCCACAGCTGGCCGACTGCTAAGTTCCCCGGGAGGCTTGGAGCAGAGGGCAGTGGGCAGCAGCATCCCACTGAGAATTGCAGAACTCTCAGCACATGACAACTCTGTCCAAACCTCTGAACTAAGAGACTTGACCAGACTCTAGATCGGCTTTTAGCAGCACAAGGCTGTATCCCTAGGATGGCCCCAGCCCCTCTTAAAGTGCTGGCTTGAGAAAGCTCAGTGCTGCCAGAAGAATTTATTATTTGTTCTAGCTAACACCTGATGATAGGCCCCTGACCTCACTTTCTTAGAACATTTGGCTCAAAATGGCTTGCCATTGTAAATATGTATCTCTTGCAACTCAGGAGCATCAGGTCTTCCTTTAAAATATAGTCATCAAGGCCAGGCATGGTGGCTTACGCCTGTAATCCCAGCATTTTGGGAGTCTGAGGCGGGCGGATCACTTGAGGCCAGGAGTTCAAGACCAGCTTGGGCAACATACCAAAACTCTGTCTCTACTAAAAATACAGAAAAAAAACTTAACCAGGCGTGGTTGCACATTCCGATAGTCCCAGCTACTCAGGGGGCTGAGGTGGGAGGATCGCTTGAGCTGGGGAGGTACAGGTTGCAGTGAGCCGAGATCGCACCACCCACTGAACTCCAGCTCATGCTACAGAGTGAGACCCTGCCTCAATAAATAAATAAATAAATAAGGGACAGAGCCCTAACTTAGGTACATGCCAGCCAGAGACAGAGAGACAGCTGGCCTCATTCCATTCACTCTGAGGCTTTGCTAACCCCCTGCCTCCTCCCTTTACAGCTCCCAGATCACCTGTGCACAAATCAGAATGGAGCTCAGCTCTTTCCCCTACTGTCAGTAGTTACTGAATAAAGCCTGCTTCCACTGCTTTAACTAACATCTGCTATTTCTCTTCGATACCACCTGCAGAAGACCCAGCCCGTGCTCCTCCTTAGCCCCTGCTCGGTCCTGAGGTGACTCCTGCCTCATCTGCTGCTCAACATGGGGCCCATCAGCCTGGTTAAACCAGCAGCCATGGGGCTCTGAGGAGGACCCCTAGGCCAGAGCACCCATGGGCACGTGTGTTGGGGGGAACTGAGTGGAGTGTCAGGCAGGGAGTCAGGACACACTGAGGGGGCAAGGATGCCCTTGGTTGCCTGCAGGCAGGAGCTGAGACAGAGGTGAGGCTTGGCAGAGAAAGGCAGGGATAAGAATGTTCTGTCACCCCCTAGGAAGGTAAAACCTGGATGAAACGAGAGTTGTGTCCAGCCTAGGGAGGTGCCTGGCTGTGGCGACCCCTCCCGCTCCTTTGAGTCCCCACCCTGGGTCTTGCCATTGTTGCCTAATGTTTTCATGATGCCAACTGGAAGCACTTTGAGAGCTGGACCTTTGTCTCATAAGGCTTGCCTGTACCCATCCACCCTGCCCCGCCCAGTGCTGAGCACACAGGAGGCTGCACAAACACCAGCTGACCAGGAGATGGAGGGTTAAAGAGGGGATTAGAGCACAGGGGCCAGTGAAGACAGGCAGGTGATAGGGCTGAGGGGTCGGGAGGAACAGTGCAAGGAGGGGAAGCCTGAGAAGGTGGGGGCAGTAGGGCCCAGGGGAGTGCGCTTGGTGGAGAGGGTGGGCCAAACTAGGAGGGGAAGACCAGGGACTGGAGGTGATGGGGAGGGGCTGCGGCAAAGGACTTCTGAGGTCGTGGGTGGGGCTCTCCCCAGGGATGGGGAGGCCAAAAGCCTAAGGGACCAGATGCCTCAGCGACAGTGCCAAGGCCTTTGGCGTGGGTGGTAGGAGACAGATGCCTCAGAGACAGGGCCAAGGCCTTTGGCGGTCGTGGGTGGGTCGGAGCCAGGGTGACAAAGGGAAAGGGCAGCCCTGGGCCCAGCCGCCTGCCTGGGTTTGTTCACTGGGCTCTCGTGCGTGCTCCTCACTCTCCGTGCCTGGATCGCACCCCACTGTCACTCGCATCGTCTCCTCACTTCCCTGGCCTGCCAGAGACCTCCCCTCCTACTCATGGGCCCAAAGGGGACTTCAGGAGCTGATGGTAACTCCTCCTCAGTGACTTGTCCGTAAACCTGGAGTCACTGATCCCTCGGTCCAGCCCTGCACCCATCCTCTTCCTGTTTAATGTAGGCAGTTAGCCAAAGCTCACATTAGTGGGGACACCTGGGGACAGAGGTGCCACAGTCCGCCTTATTTTGATACCTCACAACCCTTAGGCAGTTGTTCTAGAAAGAGGAATCTCCGTGTGACATGCATCTCACAGCCACGTTTGGGTCCACTTCCTTGGAGGAGACCAGGGCTGGGCCAGGCCACTCAGGCTGGTCTCTTCTAGGCATTCACACTGCTTCTCTGCTGTCATTAGTCTCTATTTAAGCTGTCACACTTTCCTCTTACCCTCTCTGTTGGTGGGGTAGGGAAGTTTCTGGTGGTGGGAGCAGATGCATTAGGACCTGGGAAGGGGTGGGGGCTTTGGGCACACTTAGAAGTGTTAGACACAAGGGCCAGAGTGGGCCTCAGACTGGAAATTATGACCCCTCTGCTGGAGAGAGAGGCCCAGATTTGCAGGCAGCAAATCTCTTCTCTGAATATCTTAGATGTTTGCTTTAAGGCATGGGCTGTCTCTGTGGCCACCCAAGAATGCAGTAGCACTGGCTGCCCCTGGGCTGAGGGCAGGGATTTGAAGGAGACTTTTCACTGTGCATCCTTCAATACCTTTTGGATTCTGAGCCATGTTAATGCGTTACCTCTGAAAAATATAAATTAACAGGCTGGGCACGGTAATTTATTATGTGCCTGTAATCCTAGCACTTTGGGAGGCCAAGATAGGCAGATTGCCTGAGCTCAGAAGTTCAAGACCAGCCTGGGCAAGATGGTGAAACCCGGTCTCTACTAAAATACAAAAAATTAGCCGGGCGTGGTGGCAGGCGCCTGTAATTCCAGCTACTCAGGAGGCTGAGGCATGAGAATTGCTTGAACCTGGGAGGTGGAGGTGACTGTGAGCCGAGATCATGCCACTGCATGCAGCCTGGGCAACAAAGATAAACTCTGTCAAAAAAAAAAAAAATAACAATGCAAAACAAAAATCTCTTCTTCTCTCCCTGGGCTCCTTTGAGGAATTAAGCGTCTTCAGGGACCAGCCAAGAACCTTGACTTGCTTCAGTTGGGGCAGGCTGCATCTTGGTGAGGCCCTCAGTGCCCCACCAGTGCTACGTCTGGCAGACTGGCTTCTCCTTCACTGCTCAGGCACATTCTTTCTTTCTCTGTGCCTGTTGCTGGTTTCATGGCATCCCTCAAGCCAGGGATACCACCACCACAGTCCCACAATAGTGCCAGGTACCTGTTGACTCTGCCTCCTACAATGTCTCATCTGCTCACACCTTCACTGCATCACATCCCAGGGATACTGATAGCGGGCCAGCCTTCTGGCTACTCCTCTGGTGTCTGCCTCTCTCCTCCCTCTAGTCCATCCTCCCCATACCTCAGCCCCAGTGAACTTCCAAAATTCAAATCTGGTGATTTTACGTTTCTGCTTAAATCCTCCTGCAGTTGACAGCGGTAATGCTCTGCCCAGATCCCCCTTGAACTTTCTTTTTCCATTTTTGGGCATGACACTCCACTCTGTCCTTTCTTTTATTATTTTTTATTTTTATTTTATTTATTTATTTAGTTTTTCAAGACGGAGTCTTGCTGTGTCGCCCAGGCTGGAGTGCAGTGGCACGATCTCGACTCACTGCAAGCTCCGCCTCCCAGGTTCACGCCATTCTCCTGCCTCAGCCTCCAGAGTAGCTGGGACTACAGGTGCCCGCCACCACGCCCGGCTAATTTTTTTGTATTTTTAGTAGAGACGGGGTTTCACCGTGTTAGCCAGGATGGTCTCGATCTCCTGACCTCGTGGTCCGCCTTCTCGGCCTCCCAAAGTGCTGGGATTACAGGTGTGAGCCACCGCGCCCGGCCTATTTTTATTTTTAGACAGTCTCGCTCTGTTGCCCAGGCTGGAGTGTAGTGGCGTGATCTCGGCTCACTGCAACCTCTGCCTTCCGGGTTCAAGCGATCCTCCTGCCTCAGCTTCCCGAGAAGCTGGGATTACAGGTGCACGCCGCCACACCAGGCTAATTTTTGTATTTTTAGTAGAGACGGGGTTTCAACATGTTGGCCAAGCTGGTCTCGAACGCCTGACCTCAAGTGACCCACCCACCTCTGCCTCCCACAAGTGCTGGGATTACAGGTGTGAGTCACTGTACCCGCTCCCCACTCTGTGCTTTCAAGGCTGGCACCTGTAGCCCTTCTTGGAGGACTGCCTTTGGCCTCCTGGACTGCTTTGCCCTGGGTGGCAGTGTACCCAGTGACTGCTCTGTGGTCACTGAGCACCATGTGCTGGTGGTAGTGTTGGTGGGAATAAAAGCCCAGAAAAACCTCATCCCAGGCTGGAACTACTCTGAGGCCTTACACACCAAAGCAGTTCCCTCACATCATGCCAGAGCTGCTTTCTGCAGCTGAGAGGGTGCTCATGCTTGGCTTCACCAACCCTGCTTACTGGTATCCCCGGGAGTACCTCATAAATCACTCAGGGTTTAACGTGGATCCTCAGTGGAAACCTATCACCCACAATTTAAGTCTCAGTCATAGATCTTTACTCCACTCTCTCTCTGGAAATGTATTCCATATCGAATCTAAATGTAAGCCACATCAAACTTCTAGCTGTTCTGCTACTTTTGTGTCTTAGTACTTGCCTTAAAAAAAAAAAAAAACCACCTCCACCCCCCGCCCATCGTTTACATGTCTGGTTAGTCTCGCCCCCTTCCTCAGTTCTCCAGGCATGCTGCTTCCTTCCTCCTGTGTCCTCAGGGCACTCTGGGTAGTTTACTGTAGCATTCATCTCACCAAATTCAACTAGTCTTCCCTGGTGTCTTGCATGGGGCTGGGCAGACAGTTTCAAAAAACAAATGTTTTTGAATGAATATTGATTCCCCAAAATGTCCTAGTGCTCTCTAGTGTCAGGCTTCTCACATCCTGAATCTCTTCTATCTTCAATCAAAAGTGACTGTCCATGTGCCATTCCCTTGGGTGGTGTACTCTGTGGCTTATGTTTCTAAGATGACTGAAACCTCATCAGAGAGAAGCACAGTGGTCTGCTGTGAATAGCACTATTCCTTCTGGTTTCTTGGGATACCAGGACTGAGGTCTTACTCCACATCTTATGGGACTCTTGGGTCCCAATTCACTCACTGCCTTCAATAAATAGAAGGTCTAGATGACTTCTAAAATCCCCCATGGCTGAAATGAAAGTCTTTTGTGGGCGGGGGCCTGGTCTGTCTTGCTCTGTTCTATCCTGAAGCCAAGAATGGTGCCTGGTGCAGAGCAGGCTGTTAGATTTATTTGTTGAGAGAAGGAATTGACAATTTTTTTTTTTTTTTTGAGATGGAGTCTCACACTGTCGCCCAGGCTGGAGTGCAGTGGCACGATCTCTGCTCACTGCAACCTCTGCCTCCCGGGTTCAAGCGATTCTTCTGCGTCAGCCTCCCGAGTAGCTGGGATTAGAGGCATGCCCCACCATGCCCGGCTAATTTTTGTATTTTTATTAGAGACGGGGTTTCACCATGTTGGCCAGGCTGGTCTCGAACTCCTGACCTCATGATCTGCCTACGTCAGCCTCCCAAAGTGCTGGGATTATAGGCGTGAGCCACCGTGCCCGACCAGGAATTGACAATTTTGACGGTTATGTATTCCTTGGTGCTTTATATATATGTATTATGTCATTTAATTCTCAAAGTGGTGGAGTCAGGATTTGCCTGACAGTTTATATGAGTTTGAAGTCCATGCTTCCCTCATAATATCTTGAGACTTTAGGAGACAATGCCATCATGGAAGGTTTTGTTCCAATAGTGGTTTTTGTTTGTTTTTTTGTTTTTTTGAGACTGGGTCTCACTCTGTTGCTCAGGCTGGAGTGCAGTGGTGTCATCATGCTCACCAAATCCTCCTACCTTAGCCTCCCGAGTAGCTGGGACCACAGGTGCATTCTACCACGCCCAGCTAATTTTTTTTTTTTTTTTGAGACGGAGTCTTGCTCAGTCGCCCAGGCTGGAGTGCAGTGGCATGATCTCGGCTCACTGCAACCTCTGCCTCCCGGGTTCACGCCATTCTCCTGCCTCAGCCTCCTGAGTAGCTAGGACTACAGACGCCCGCCACCATGCCCGGCTACTTTTTTTTCTTTGTATTTTTAGTAGAGACGGGGTTCACCATGTTAGCCAGGATGGTCTCAATCTCCTGACCTCGTGATCCACCCGCCTCGGCCTCCCAAAGTGCTGGGATTACAGGCGTGAGCCACCGCACCCGGCCCCAGCTAATTTTTAAAAAATTGTTTTGTAGAGATGGGGTCTCCCTATGTTGCCCAGATTGGTCTCAAACTTCTGGGCTCAAGTGATCCACCTTCCTCAACCTCCCAAAGGACTGAGTTTACAGGTGTAAACTAGGCCCAGCCCCATTGGTGGATTTTAATGATGGCTGTGGAAGGCTGGAGGTGGTCCTGAGGCCCATCTTCTTTTTATAGCACATAGGCAACTGCCTCTGCTCCTCACCAACCTCAGGAGATAACAGGAATTTATGCTGGTAAGTGGGAGGGTGAGCAGGTGCTGAGAAAATCTGATCACTGTGATCTTAATTAGCTGCCACAGCAAATGGTGGCATTTAGGTACACAGTTCCAAAGGTTCTATACCAGTCACGTACTGATAAGCCAGCCCTCTCTCTAAAAGAAAGCCTTGATTGGTAGCATTTGTGGACTTCCATGGGACATGTACTGTCGCCATGGCTGATTCAAGACACCACATGAAATCACTGAATGAGGACTTAGAAAAGATGCACATCAGAAGCTCTCAGAAGCTGGTGAGCCACTCCACTCACCACTGGAACAGTAACTGGGGACGGTCCCCAGAAAACCACAGGAAGACTTCTGCCGACCCTGTGGGCAGCCTGGGGAAGCCTCAGCTCTCACTCTGAAGATTTTGAATAAGTAAAATGATTTATGCTTCTCTGATTTATGGCAGCCATCCCATCACTTTGGATGGTTATCTAGGCTGTTGAGTGGAAGGCTCTCTCAGAATAGCCCTTGGCTCCTCTTAGGAACACACCCCATTGCCTTGCCTCAGGCTAGGACAGCTCTCTTGTGTAGGCAAGGCAGCTCTATAGGGCTCATGCTATTAGTTCTGCAGAAAGCAATTCAGGTAGTAGCATCCCACGACGAAGGATGAGAGTTGTCGGTGGAGCGACTGCTCCTCAGCTGGGGCATGGGAAACAGGTCTTGCAGGGCAGAGCAGGAACAGGTCTGGAGGAACGGGGTCTTGTCCTGGGGCAGAACCCCTTGAGAAGCTTCACATTTACACATCTTTGAGTCTTTCTCCCAAACAGTTAACATGTTGCTGAGCACAGAATTAGCAGTCAAAAACACATTGAAAGAGAGATGAGACTTTTATTAGCTCCCAGAGCATTTTTCAAGTCTAAGGCAAAAAGTAAAAAGAAGGACAAGGAAAACCAAGGCACAAAGAAAAGACCTAAGCGCAACCCAGAACTCACCACGGACACACAGCAGAGGCCTTCTCTTCATATTAAGGGTATGGGTAGGCAAGAAAGGCTGCTGTTTCATTGAGACAGGACCAACCACCAAGCCCAAATGAGAAGACAAGTAGAGACGTGGTGTCATATACTGGGAGGGTTAGAACTTGCTAGTGTAGAGGGCAATAATCCACTTGGGCACACGGAGGAAGGAGGGCACGTAGGAGGCCAGCCAGCCCAGGCCCGACACATGTGAGAGAACAGAGCTCAAAGACAAATAGTCTTGGACGGGGCGGCCTGGGAACAACAGGAGGAGGAGGATTAGATTCTCATTTCTCACTCCTCAGATACCCTCACCTTGGCTGGAGAGACCGAGGGAGGAGTGGGCAGGGAACAGAGGGAACAGCAGTCAAGGCTGGCTGCTGTGCCAGGGTCCTCACCATCCACATCCCGAAGGCCATAGCGTCGAGCAAGGTCACAGGATGGCAGCACCTTACCACTCAGGCTCAGGATGTTGGGATCTGCGGGCACACAGACAGGTGGAGATGGCAGGCAGGGGAGTATGCAGAGTGACAAGGTTTGGGCCCAGTTGGACAGGGCACTGCTGAGACAGACTCAGGAGCCCTGGAGAACTCTTTCTTTTTGTTCCTGGGGAGGCTCTTGGGCCTTGGACTTTTTCCACACTTCCCAGGAGCCTGCTCCTAAGGCTCTCAGACCTCAAATTGGGAATGCTGACCCCTTGGGCCTCAAAAAGCAGAGAAAAGAATGACATGTTCCTCAATCAACTCCTGAGCCAGATCTGGGCACTCGATGCTACCGCCCTACACATCCTCCATGCCCTTTCTTATTACCAGCTGCCCCCAAACTTCACCTGTTGCCAAAGCCACCACACATTTGCCACTCAATTCTGTGGTTTCCGCAGATGAGAAGGCTGATTTGAACTGAAACACAGGGGCAGAGAAGTGAAGGGTTAATTTCCAAGAGCACTGCCCAAGTCTCCTCCCCGTTTCAGCTTCTGTTCCAGGAGAAAGAGACCAAAGACCAAAGAGCCCAAAGACCTCAAGCAGGGCCTGTAGGACCCAAAGTATTGGCAGGTGCCAGAGCCACTCCTCCCCACATCCAGGTGAGCCATATGCCCTGGCACCAGGATCTGCTGTCTTTGCTAAGTGGAAGGATCTGGTAGTGCCAAATAGTGTTTGGACCTTCTAAGCTAGCTGGTGTGGGGGTCAAGTGCATGGGCTTTGGAGCTAGACAGCCTTTCCACTTAGGACATATGTGACCTTCAACAAGTTTCTAAACCTTTCTGGGTTTCAGTTTTGCCATCTGTAGAATGGAGCTGGTATCTCCCTTACAGGATTAAAGGAAATTATGTGTGTCCCATGCTCAGCCCTGCACCTGCCACAGTAAGCACCTGGTGAGTGGGAGTATCTGATCTTGTTATTGAGGATGGAGAGGCTGACTCCCCTGTGTTCTCTGCTTCCTTCGCCCTCCCCTTGCCAACCTGCTTAAACACAGGATCCTGCAGGACCTCCTCCTTTGCCATATGCTCCTTCAGCAGTTCTGTCTGCACAATCCCTGGCCACAGAGACACATAGCTGACCCCATGGCGCCGCAGCTCGTGGGCACAGTCAGCAGCCAGCTTGTCACACTGTGGAGAGGCGGAAGGCAGGGTAAGAGCCACCTAGCCATGTCACTTTTCTGCCCTGCCCTCTCTGCTTCTACTGTGAATGCTCCACCCACCTTGCCCTTCCCAGGAGTCCCAAGGTCTCAGCTGCCCACCCTCCCCATCCCAGTGTGATGCCTACTCTAGCCAACCGAGAGGAGCACAAGCAAAGGAACTGTCCTTGGATGAGGCAGAGGAGGAGTTGAGAGGAGCCAGCCTTACCATTCTGACCACTGGGGACTGTACCTCCTGAGCTATAGGTACCATCACTGTCCTTTACCTCCTCAGCTCCTATGCCACTGGGTCCTCACCGCAGCTTTGCCCACACCATAGGGGACGTTGAACATATACTGCAGGCTTCCAGGGGAGGAGATGACCACGATGAGCCCCCGGCCAGCTGGTACCATCAGCCGTGCCCCATACACTGAGCAAAAGTAGTGGCCTCTAGAAGGTGGGGCAAGGGAAGAAGGAATGAACCGTGTTAGTGCTAGCCTGGGCGCCACAGCCTCTGGCAGCTTCCCCTGCCTTCTGGTGGTTGTTGTCCACTGGGAAGGCTACGTAGGGTGGGTTAGCGACCTGAGGAATTAGGGGCTTGAGGCCATATTCTGAGAGGAAAACTGGTCAAAATAACCACTGACAGATGAGAAACAGCAATCTTTGGAAGATGAAATGGAAGGCAAGAGCCCTGTCACAATAACAATTACAAACAAAATTGTTAAGGGGGAGAAAATTTAAGAAATGTATAGTGTCTACATGGAAAAACTATAAAACCATGACAGAATAAGTACAGACAAAATCTTTCAAAGCTAAGAACTGACATGTAAATCATCATTTCTATGTAAATCAATCCATAGAATCAGTCAAATTGGATTATATCTCAATAAGACCTTTTGGAGGAATCGATAAAATAATCTAAAGCTCAATGAGAAGAATAAACACGTGAGAACAGCCAGAAAAACTGGGCACAGTGGCTCACGCCTGCAATCCCAGCACTTTGGGAGGCGAGGGGGACAGATCACTTGAGCTCAGGAGTTTGAGACCAGCCTGGCCAATGTGGTGAAACGCCATCTGTACTAAAAATACAAATTAGCCAGGTGTGGTGGTGCATGCCTATAGTCCCAGCTACTAGGGAACCTGAGGCAGGAGGATCTCTTGAACCCAGGAAGCGGAGGTTGCGGTAAGCTGAGATTGTGCCACTGCACTCTAGCCTGGGTGACAGAGTGAGATTGTCTCAAAAAAAAAAGAAAGAGAACAGCCAGGACTAAAAGGACTAATGTCTTGTGGGTGAGGGGGATTGCTTTCCCTACCCCTGCTGTCACCCATATTAAAATGCACAGGGGCCAGGCATGGTGGCTTATGCCTGTAATCCCAGCATTTTGGGAGGCTGAGATGGGAGGATTGCTTGAGGTCAGGAGTTTGAGACCAGCCTGGCCAACATAGCAAGACCCCATCTCTAAAAAATAAAATAAAATAAATTAAAATGTACGAGACGTAATAGTTAAAAGAATGCAGTACAGGTGTAACAGTAGACTGATAAGTCAATGAAACAAAACAGTGAATAATTAGATACAAGTGTATGTGAGAATGCAATGTATTACAAAAGGAACCTGTCAACTCAATGGGGAAAGTTGGATCATTTGGGACAAATGACCAGTTATTTGAGTTAGGGGAATTGGGTCTCTGCCTCATTTATTATTTTAAAATTAAGCCTAAAAGGATCAAATATTTAAATATAAAAAATGAAAGCACAGAATTACTGAAAGAAAACATGATCAAATGTGTTTATAAACTTGAGGGGGGGAAGGCTTTTCTTAGCATCACACCAAGATAGAAACTATAAAAGACTGAAAGATTTGACTTCTTAAAATTAAGATACACACACATACACATACAAATACAAAGATACATGTATATTTCTGTATATATAAAGAGCAGGGCGAGGCTGAGTATGGTGGCTCATGCCTATAATCCCAACACTTTGGGAGGCTGAGGTGGTTAGATCACTTGAGATCAGGAGTTCGAGACCAGCCCAGCCAACATGGTGAAACCCCGTTCTCTACTAAAAATACAAAAATTAGCCAGGCGTGGTGGCAGGTGCCTGTAATCCCAGCTACTCGGGAGGCTGAGGTATGAGAATCACTTGAACCCAGGAGGCAGAGGTTGCAGTGAGCTGAGATTGCACACTGCACTCTAGCCTGGGTGACAGAGCGAGATTCCACCTCAAAACAACAACAACAACAACAACAACAAACGAGCGGGGGGAGTATGCATGTGAAAAATGAGTGATAAATTGGGAAAAATATTTGTAAAATATATGCCAAAGTCATTTGTTTCACAGTGATCTCTTATAAATTAATGTGAAAGTCAAAGATTATTTACAAAAGAACAAAGAGCCAATAAACAAAGGGGAAAAAAAATTCAACCTGACAAATAGTGGAAGAAGTATGAATTAAAACCCCTTTATATATTTTCGGCTTATTATAGTAACAAAGCTTGCCTGAGTGCATGAGCTGACGCTCCCTGGTATGGTAGAGGACATGGGGAAACACATATTCCCCTTCATTGTCTTGAGATAAAAAATTGGTAGGGTCTTTTTGTAGGACAGCTTGATAATATTTATTAAATCTTTAAAAAGTACATATTCTTTGTTTTCTTTTCTTTTTTTCTGTTTTTTTTCCCACAGTCCCTATAACCTAAGGGAAGTACATATTCTTTGATCTAAGAATTCCACTGCTGCAACAAATAAGGGATTAGAGAAATAAATGATCATACATCCTCCCAATAGAATACGTACAAGTATTAAAAAGAATGAGAGATATTTACGTGAAAAATCTGAAAGAATATATGCCAGGCTATTAATAGTAGCTATATATCAGGCAAGACAGCAAGGGATGGCATTGAGGGCAATAAGATTATACTGGTCTTCAGATTTTTTCCATATTTAAAAAAAGTAACACACACATAACGGTAACCAGAATAAATTTCTTTTGCATGGGGAAAGACTTAGGACCTTCCAAATGAAAACAAGTAGAGTTATAGTTTTAAAGGAAGGTGCAGCCCAAGGTAATACAGAGGAAAGGCAGTAAGTGCGCAATGGGGAATGGGTGGGCAGGAGGTGCTGGGGGGCTGTCAGGGTCTCATCAAGGGGCCTTTACCTTGGATAATTCATCAGGGCCCAAGGTCTAGGGTCTGGGCCTCTGCCTTGAATCTCTGCTTCAAGGTCAAAACCCTGGCCAGCAAGAGATGAGGGTGTGGAAGGCACCTCTCTTTGGAGAATATGGTCATGAACACTGGCCAATTTCCAGCTCTTAAGGTGTTCCTTTCTTGCCTTTGGCCTCACCATCCTCCTCTGTCCTAATGATCTTCCCTCCACTTTGGAAATCACAATTGCATTCTAATCCTGCTTCCTTGGGATTGTTACCGGAGTACCAAAATTGGAGCGGTGGGTGTTCTTGCATGCTTTAGTCACAGATTTGCTGATAATCTCGTGGTTACTCCCACAGGTGACTGATCACATCCATCAGGCATGGCTTGATTATATGAGAGCATAACATCATTCCAACAGTAACAGAGGCATAACTGGTGTGCATTATGCTAGGCGAATTCTAAATGCTGTGTTTCATCTGACTCCTGGGCTAGATGACCCAGTGTGACCCAGTGATATCCCTGCTCTCCCAACTCTGACCCGGCAGTGCCCTTGCCTGTGGGTGTGGATTGAGGATGTGGAGACTAAAGAGCATTGGTGTTCACTCCTTCTTCTTAAGCTTCTCCCGGTCTAAAACAAAACAATTTCTCCCTCTAACCATTTTGAAAGTATAGACTACAGGTTGTGCGCATTACTGAGAAGAGGAGGCTTCCTCCCTTCTGGGTCTTGCATTTGGATGGGCAGAGAGTGAGGCAGGAGAGAGGCCAAGAGCTTGTTCCGATGAAAATTACTGACAGAAACAAGGCAAGAGTTGACATTCTCAGATACAGACTCACCTGGATGGAACTTCTCCAGAGGTAAGTGGGACAAATGGAATGGAAGGAAGAAGAACGAGATGGGGGAGGCCAGAGGGAAAAGGAGAGGGCATGTAAGGAAAGGCCTGGCCGTCAAGCTGGCCAAGTGAGTGCGGGAACACGGGCCTGGGCAGTGGAGCACCCACCTGAGTCCGACGTTGTTGATATCATCCCACATGGAGGCAGGGGTTTCCCAGAATGCCTTATTCCTGGTGTTCAGGATCGTCTGGAAGGCACAGGGAGGGTGATGAATGATCTGAAGGTAGGGAGGTGTGAGGGGCTGGGTAATGGAAGGGACAATGAGTGGGGATGAAGACACAGGGGTCTGAGGGGGAGGTCAGAAATATGGAGTTGGGAACAAAGTTCAAAGGGTACCTGGACTCCTGCATAAGCATTGTTGACCAGCACATCCAGACGCCCTTGCTGTTCCCGATCCACTTGCTCAAACAGGCTTCGCACTTCACTCTCCTGGCTTGAATCGCACACCACAGGCACACATCGGCCCCCGAGGGATTGTGCCTGGAGTAGGACAGGGGATATGAGCTCACATTCGCACATGGATGTGAGTCATGACAAAACTCCCCAACCAAAAGCGGGCTTGAGAACCGAGAAGACAATCCTAGGAGAGCCAGCTGCAGAGGCAACATGGCAGGCAACACTGCCCTCTGGTGTCTGTTTGAGTAGTTTCAGGAATGATAGGCCTCCCCACCCCAGAGCAAGGTGAATTGCAATGTAAATTTTGATAATCTACAAACATTTACTGAGGCCCACCATGTGCATGGCAATGTACTTTGCAAGTAGAGGGTAAGAACAAGTGAGGCATGGAGTCTGTTCTTGAGAAATGAGTAAGCATCCTTTTCCTTGTTGTGGTCATTTCCATCTCTCATGCCCTTAGCTCCCACCCTTCACTACTCACCTAAAACCTCTACTCAGTCCCAGCTCTCTTACCCTCACTCCACCAATGCTCCTGCTTGGTAATTGAAAAAACCAAAGCTGTCAGCCATGAATGATTTCTACTTCCTGTTCTGTCTCACTCTCTACAAATGCCCACAAACCTCCAACTTCAGAGGAAGAAGAGTCCCTTATCTAAGAACAATCCTCCTATTCTCCAAATTTATGCTCTGGGTCCCCCCCATTACCCTCCTTGTCTGAACTACTGCAATGCCTCTCAACTACTCACCTGACCTCCAGTCTGTCTGCCTTAAATTAATTCTTCATAATCCAGCCAGTACGACCTATCTAAAACAAAAACCCTGTTCAAAATCTCCTAACTGGATCTCCATCTCTTAGAGAATGAAGCCTGAGTTCTCTCCTAGGGTCTTCCAAGACCCACTCTTTCCTCTTTAGCCTCTCACTCACTACTGTTCCCTTGCATTATCTCACACATCTACTCTTTCACACACCGTCCCTATGCTTATGGAGCTCCCTTTGCTGGAATGCTTTTCCTAACTTCCTTTACCTAACTCTTACCTTTCAAAACTCAGTTCAAGAACCACCTACCTCCTCCAGGACGCTTTCCCAAACCACTTTCCCTAGCCACTCTCCTATGTCATCTGGATGCTCCCCAACACCCCTAGAGTATTCTGTGCATATCTCCCTCTTATAATTTACCATATTCACATTACATTGAAATGACTGATTTCTGTACCTGACTTCCTGTTGGAATCTATCTTCATTTTTAATTTTAATTTTTTTTTTTCTTTAGAGACAGGGTCTCAGTGTCACCCAGGCTGGAGTGCAGTGGTGCAATCATAGCTCACTGCAACTTCGAACTCCCGGGCTCAAACAATCCTCCTGCCTCAGCCTCCCACGTAGGTGGTACTATAGGTGCAGGCCACCGTGCCTAGCTAATTATTTAAAAAATATTTTTTGTAGAGACTGGGTCTAGCTATGTTGCCCAGACTGGTCTCCAACTGCTGGCCTCAAGTGATCTTGCTGCCTTGGCCTCCCAAAGTGCTGGGACTACAGGTATGAGCCACTGTACTCTACCATGGACTGTGTCTTTGAAGAGCAGAAATTAGATCTTATTAGTCTTGGTAACTTCAGTGGTTTACCAATGCATAGCAAATCATGGATACGCAAATATTTATTTAACTGAAGTCTAGTAAATAAGTAAAAAATGTACAGTTCAAAAAAGTCTTGCCTGAAACAGAGGAAAGCACAGGTCCACAACCCTTCAGTTGCAATTCCAAAATCTCTGCTCTCAAACAAAAAGTTTTTTACTTTTCTTTTTTTTTTTAATACAGTGTCTCCCTCTGTCGTCTAGACTGGAGTGCAGTGGCGTGATCATGGCTCAACTCCTAGGCTCAAGCGATCCTCCTGCCTCAGCCTCCGGAGTAGCTGCTGGGACTATAGGCACATGCCACCATGCTTGGCTCAAACACAAAGTTTTTTCATAAAACTCACTTGGCAGCAAAATTTTACCTTACCTGAAGTTATTTATGGGGTTTTTAATTTCCACTTTGAATAAATATTCACATCTTGTTGAGTAGTATTATAGTTTCAGGTAAGGGATTAGGAAAGGGAGCAGTTAAGTGGAAGGGCTCTCTCGGGTGGTTTCTGCAACTGTGGTCCCAGAGGAAGCACTCACCTCCTGAGCAACAACGCGAAGGGTGTCCAGATGGCGGCCAGTAATGTAAACTGTGGCACCTGCTTTGCAGAGCTGCAAGGCAATGCCACGGCCAATACCCCTGGAGGCACCAGTCACCACACACACTTGGCCATTCATAGGAGCTGCCATGACTCACAGGCAAAGGAGGAAGGTCTGTGGAAGCAAAGACTTGCTCTGAGGGAAGCCTGGAGACTGTGTGTGTGTTGGGGCGAGGTGGGGCGGGGGGCGTAGGGGAGAACCTCACTAGGGCTAAGAGGAGGAGCCAAGGTAAGAATCCTTTGAGGGGAGAGGAGTCAGAGGCTGACAACTGGGTGCGGGCCTGAGGGCAAGGGAGTCAGAGGGTTGTCCGCAATCTGCGGACAACTGGGTGCGGGCCTGAGGACAAGGCTGACTGTCTTTTGGGAGGCCTGGAGAGTGAAGAAGGGGCTGAGTGGGACTGTCCAGAAGTGGACAACTACTACAACCCTCTGAGTGTGGCTGCCTGGATGGGGGAATCTGGCGCGGCAGCCCCTCGGGGCGCGTCCACGCAGAGTCCTGGGCTATCTGGAGCTCCGGTCCCTGGCCTGACCCAGTCCGGCTGAGCCAGAGGCGCAGCTTCCGGGCCAGGGATGAGCGCGACGCCTGGAGATCCTAAGCCCTAAGTGGGACGAGCGTGTGCCGCTTACCTGCCACCTGCGCTGCCGCTGAGGTCTGCAGATTGCAGGGCTGCGGTGGAAGTCTAGGTTCTGGCCCAGATTGAGTCGGCGACGTGGAGGCAGTGTTCAAGGGTTGATTCTGTAGTAGGAACCGGGGCGATTCTGTGCTGGGGTCGAGGGGCAGAGTCCTGGGCCAAAGTTGGAACCTGCGGATGGGGGCGGAGCGATCTGGGGGACACACCCACCCCGCCCGGCTGGGGCCGCGCGGAACTATGACGTAGTAGCTGCGTCAGGAGCGCGCCCGCGTTTCTAAACTTGGTCTGGAGTAGGCGCACGCTTGGCGACGTGGAAGGTCTGTCCGCAGCTAAGGAAGCTTTTGCAGCCGGACAGGTCGCGAAGCACACATGGGGCTGGGTCCGCGCTCTCCACACAAGGTGGGGCGCCGGTTCCCAGCTGGTGGCAAACGGGGGCGCGGGGCCAAGGGGTCGGGGCGCCCCTTACCGGGCCGTAAGCGGCAACCCTGGCCGCCTCCGGATGGGCGCTCGGAGCCGGCTCCAGATTCGCACCCGCACCTGAGCCCGGAAGCTCTGGGATATTTCCGCCGGGCGCTGTCAGCGTTGAAAGAGGCTCCCGAGACTGGGGAAGAACGAGGTAGGCAGCAACTTCGGGGTTTAGACCAAGAGCATCAAATCCAGGGCAGGCAAGGAAACTTTCTAGGGTCGGCAGGGTGTGGGGACTTAGTTTCATTTCCCATGTCCTCTTCCTCGGCCTCCGACCCACGACCCTTGGTTAAGTGAGGGTACATAACCGTATTCTCTATTAAGTCTCTTCAAAGTGTGTCTTTCTTCACTTTTCCAGATCTGATGGTGCACAATATTATGAAGGAAGTAGAGACTCAGGCCCTAGCTTTGTCCACGAACAGGACTGGCAGTGAGATGCTGCAGGAACTGTTGGGATTCAGTCCCTTGAAACCGCTTTGTCGCGTATGGGCTGCTCTGCGCTCCAACTTGCGCACTGTGGCCTGTCACCGATGCGGGGTCCATGTATTGCAAAGTGCTTTGCTACAGCTCCCTCGATTACTGGGGAGTGCTGTAGAGGAGGAGGAGGAGGAGGAGGAGGAGGATGGGAAGGATGGTCCCACGGAGACCCTGGAGGAGCTGGTCCTGGGACTAGCCGCTGAGGTGTGTGATGATTTTCTTGTCTACTGTGGAGACACACATGGCAGCTTCGTGGTCAGAACTCTGCTTCAGGTGTTAGGAGGGACTATTCTGGAGTCTGAGAGAGCCAGGTCTCGTGGTTCCCAATCATCTGGTAAGTATTACAAGAGGAAAGTGGACCTAGGGGGAAGAAGAATTTAGTTCAGAATGAGACAGTAAACGGAAGAGTAAGTTTTCATGGGGGAGCTTGACCTGGAAGAATTAGCTTGACCTGTCCTAATCTGAATAGGGCTTAGAAAGCCGAAGATTAGTGTGTGCAGAGGCCCAGAGGTAGGGATGTACAGTTGTGTTTGGGGGAAGGCTAGTAGAATGGACGCAGGAGAAGAAATTTTTAAGCATGACTTAATATACAAATGGACTCAAGCAAAAGTAACATACATACTGGACTCAAGCAAAAGTTCAGGAAAGAATACCCTTACTACATGCAGGCCACTCTGTTATTTTTTTTTTTCTTTTCAAAACTTTATTCTGCTCTATTTCATTAAAAAAAAAAATGCTAGTTGAGACCACTAACTTGATTTCATGATACAGTCTTGAGCTGCGATCCACATTTTGAAAAACTCTGGGAAATAAAGTTAGCGAGTTTAAATGAGGCTTTATTTTGGAATGCCTTGAATACCTGGCTGAGGGGGTTGAACTGTCTTCTGTGGACCATGGGGAAGCTGGTTGAAGTTTCTTAGAAAAATTAAGACAGAAATGTAGTCTCAGTTCAGTCATCCAGAAGAGACATTCAGTGGTACTGCATCTGTTCTGCATCTCCAAGCGGAATCCTTGTTCATCTTTGGAATTTTTCTCTCCTGGATGGCAGTTTGTGATCTCCCCACTGCACATGTTCTTAATCTTCCTTCAGAAGCACAGAAGGCCCCAGCTCAGGAATGTAAGCCTGCTGATTTTGAAGTCCCTGAAACCTTTTTGAATCGCCTTCAGGACCTGAGCTCCTCCTTTCTGAAGGACATTGCAGGTAAGGAGGGAAGTAGGAGGAGCGTCTTGTATCTACTTTTCTGGAGGTGATTTTACCACCAAGCAAGGCCCTTAGGTCAGGTTATTCCCCTTCTTTTCAAACCTAGTCTGGTTTGATGTTCAAAGCACTTTGTATAGTCCCTTTGTGTCCATAGTGCCCTGTATCTTGTTGCCTAAAGTTTGAGGTTATGCAGGTTGTCTGGATTTTGAGAAAGCTGCTTTATTTCTGCCCTCTCTCCACAGTGTTTATCACTGATAAGATCTCCAGCTTCTGTCTTCAAGTGGCTTTACAGGTCTTACACCGCAAACTTCCCCAGTTTTGCGCTCATCTCTGCAATGCTGTGATTGGCTACCTGAGTACTCGCAGTTCCTCAGTAGATGGCAGGTATGGTCAGGGCCTCAGGATTGACCAAAGTTGGTGGGGCTGTGTGAAATGAATGAGGTGATGTAGTGCAACTGTATTTTGCATGAAATGGAGTTAAGACTGCCTGATGCCCTTCTTGTTCCTAGTCCCCTACTGCTATTTCTCCGGGATCAGACGAGCTCCAGACTCCTGGAGCAGGTCCTGCTGGTGTTGGAGCCCCCAAGGCTCCAGAGCCTCTTTGAGGAGCACTTGCAGGGGCAGCTGCAGACCCTGGCTGCACATCCCATTGCCAACTTCCCTTTGCAGCGCTTACTGGATGCAGTCACTACCCCTGAGCTGGTGAGTTGGAAACCTGAGCTGGATCTGTTTCTGCTAATTCTTGATCATTGGACCTTATTTTATGGTCTGTCTGCCTCTATATACCCTTGACATTGTGCTGGCCATTGCCCTTGAAAAGCTATTCCTTGAGGTTTTCCAGAGCTTAGGATAAAGGTGCCCACCTTCTGGTGAGGATTTGTTTTGACTTCTCTCAGGTATGAGGACCAGCAAGAGACTGGCTTCATTCAAGTTCATAGCTTGAGGTTCCATGGCCCACCCAGACTCTGGTACTTGGCTGTAAGCCCACATGAGTGCTAGAGCTTTTGCCATAGCTTCTCTTTTCCTTTGCTGCTTAGGACTAAGGTGGGCTTCCCTGTGGTCTCATGCATTGGGTGTTAGAGTGGAAGCGCAGGTTTAATTTTAGTCCCCCCTTGCCCCTAGTTCTCCCTTACACACAGGGAAGAGCCACTTAAAGTTCCTTCCTGTGGGGTGGCACCTCTAAGACTGCCCCCTTGTCCTGGGCCTTATCTAGCCAAACAAAAGTCCTGATACTGGCAATGCTTTTTATGTTTTATCTAGCATTTTTACTTGTTTTCATTGGGAAGATTTCTCTGAATAATGTGGTCCACCATTACTAGAATGCCAAAGTTACATCCCATGTTTCCCATCAGCTGTCCCCTGTGTTTGAGGAGCTGAGCCCTGTCCTGGAAGCTGTATTGGCCCAGGGCCACCCAGGGGTAGTCATTGCCCTGGTGGGGGCCTGTCGCAGAGTTGGGGCCTACCAAGCCAAGGTCCTACAGCTCTTGTTGGAGGTGAGTGGATATTACCCACAATCTGTTTATGCCCTCAGTCCAACTTCTACCTGTTAGGACTTATCTAATCTTAAGTTTTTGTACCTCTGGACTCAGGAAGTCTAATGCCCAAGGAGTTCACAGGAATGGGGGAAAATGAGGCCTATAGGTGCCCGCCACCACGCCCGGCTAATTTTTTTTTTTTTTTTTTTGAGATGGAGTTTCGCTCTTGTTGCCCAGGCTGGAGTGCAATGGCGCAATCTCGGCTCACCATACCCGGCTGAGGCCAAATGTTATTTCACAGTCCTGGAACAAAAATTGTCTCCCAGAACTAAGAGAGAAGTTTATTTAAGGGATAAATGTTTATTAACCCCTGTATGTGATAGAGGCTGGGGATACAGCAAGGCATGAGGTCTGCTCTCATGGAGCTCACATTCTTGTGGAGTTGGGCCTTTTTTCCTTTCCTGAAGGTGTTCCCTTAAAGTTGAGGTTAGGGATGGAGAAGTTCTCAGGTTCATCATATTTTGTCTTCTTCTTTAGGCATTCCACTGTGCAGAGCCCTCATCCCGGCAAGTGGCCTGTGTGCCTCTCTTTGCCACTTTGATGGCTTATGAGGTGTACTATGGACTGATGGAGGAGGAGGGGGCAGTGCCTGCAGAGCACCAGGTGAGGTAGAGGAGAGGCCAAGCCAGTGACTGATTGGGAGCCAGGCCTCCCAGGGTTTAGCAAGCCTCTGACTTCTGAGGTGAGAGTGGTGACTTCATCCAGGTGGAGGTGGCAGCGTTCTGGGGATGGGCTCATCCACCTGGCTTGTTGGCGCCTCCTAATTTCCTATCTCTGTGCTGCCAGGTGGCAGTGGCCGCAGCCAGAGCCTTGGGGGATGTGACAGTCCTTGGGTCTCTACTGCTCCAGCATCTGCTGCACTTCTCCACTCCTGGTCTTGTACTTCGAAGTCTGGGTGCCTTAACGGGACCACAACTTCTGGCCCTGGCCCAAAGTCCTGCTGGCTCTCATGTGCTCGATGCCATCCTGACCAGCCCCTCTGTGACGCGCAAGCAGCGCCGCCGTGTGCTGCAGAACCTAAAGGTTAGATTTCTGGCTTCTGCCTTGATTCCCCACCATCATCCATTTAGAGAATATGAGCTTTCCCCGGACTGTACCTTCAGACTCAAAAAGGCTATGTAATTCCTAGACTATTTTAATTCAGCCCCTAAACACTTCAGAAAATTCACTCTCCGCAAGCCCCCAAAATACACTTTTGTGGACTTTGCTAGAGAGACCTACTTTGCTTGTCTCCATACAGGGACAATATGTGGCTCTGGCCTGTAGTCGCCATGGCAGCCGTGTGCTAGATGCCATCTGGAGTGGAGCAGCCTTGAGGGCCCGGAAGGAAATTGCTGCTGAGCTGGGTGAGTACCAGCCCTTATTTTTGATGTTTCCAGACTCTCCCCTCTCTTACTCCAGATCACTGGGTAGCCGGGAAGTCTACTGAAATTCAACAGTCTTTAGTTCCAAAGGGTGGTCTTGCTCATGGGTTCTTAGCAGTCTGCTTTCCCCTTCCCTCCCTCTGACTGATTGTGCAGTCCTCTGCCCTCACCCTGCCCTCTGACTTCTGTTCTTTGGAAAGTGAAGTGTTCACTTTATCCCAGTGGCAGTCCCAGGGTCTGGGGGAAATGGAGGGATCTTTACCTCAGGTAGAGTCTGTCTTTGAGCATGGTAGTACTAAACATGAGTGGTTCCCTTTGCAGGGGAGCAGAACCAGGAGCTGATGAGAGACCCTTTCGGCCACCATGTGGCTCGAAATGTGGCCTTGACTACCTTCCTAAAGCGGCGAGAGGCTTGGGAACAGCAGCAGGGTGCAGTGGCCAAGCGGAGGCGGGCATTGAACTCCATACTTGATGACTGAGGCTTTGGATCTGGGACTGGGTGTTGATGGGGGAGGGCAAAATGGGGTATCCACCCCATCCCTTTCCTGGTTTCAATTGGAGTCAGAAGTCTTAGTGGTAAATATTTGATATTTTTATTGGAAATGTTTTTGTTAGTTTGGGGGGAAGTTATGAAGACAGATCTCAAGGTAAAGTCAGAGAGGGCTGTCATCAGTATGCTGGGGAGTTTAGGGACAGGAGGCATTGGTAGGGGATTAGATGTAGCAGCAGTCAAGCTGGGATCAAGATGCCTGGGGGACATCTTGATCTTGGCCTTTCAGGGCAAGTGGGAGGCCAGAAAGGTGGCTAGGAAGGGACAGCATTCTTCAGGTAAGGGTATAGACTTGGGATGTGAGGCGTTATGCTGAAAGGTTCTGTCACGAGGGGATTAGAGGACAGTGGGGAAATTGGGTGAGTTATCTAGCCTGTACTGTCTGCAGGTCCTGAAATTTGATGCTGTCATAGTCTTTGCAGTGGGTCGCTTGGAATGATTTTGGGGGCAGAAGCTCAGAGCCCCTTCTTAGTAGGAATGGAGGCGGCCCTTCTGCTGCCACTGCTCAGCCCCCTCCACTGCATGACGAAGGGTGGAGGAAATTCCCAGCAACATATGGCCCAGGCCTTGCAGCAATGTGGAGGTCCAACGAAGGAGCTCCCTGAAGGGCAGAGACGAGGAAATCAGATGATTTGGGAAACCTGGGAGGAAGCCATCAAGCTGGGAGATGAGGACTTTCCACAAGCAAGAGCTAGCTAGGGGTAGGTGGGTGCAAGAGGAGGGATTATGGGGACTATCCAACTGTAGGGGATAGGGAAGTATGACATGTTGATTTCTGACCTGAGTACTTTCTTTGGGCCGAGTCCTTGAAAGTCACAACTCATGGAGTAGAGCCCGTAGAATGTGGCTTTGACATTCAGGCTGCCAAAGAGGTCTCGAGGGTTTTGCTTGTACACGTCAAAGGTGATGCGGGCAATGTCCTTGCTGTGCTTGGGCCTCTCCCGTCCCAGGCCATATAACAGCACTCCACTCTGTAGGACACCCTTGTCAGTGCAGTAGATCCTCATACCAGACACCCACCACTAATCTCCATCAGCACTGGGTCAGACCCTCCCTCGCTTGGACTTTCTGTCCACTGTGTGACATTCTTGACAGTTCCGCAACTCCCCCTGCACCTGGTCCCCAGGATCAGGGTTAAGCTAGAGAGGAAGCCCGGGAAAGCTCTAAAGGACGGGCATTGGAAGCAGCCCCAGTATAGGCCTGTTACCCTTGTGGGGCTCCAGCTCTGACCAGACTCCAACACCATCAGGCACGTGTCATCCTCCAGCAGCTGGAAGAAGTCCTCACTGTCCACTGCAGTTCCATCCTCCTCTAGCACCAGAGTTAGCACTCCATTCAGCAGTAGGGTCTCCAATGCCTGCCCAATGGCAAGAAGCAAGAAGGAAGGGCAGGTCTTATCCCATGCCCCTTCCCTCTTTAGCTGCCCAACATCCATCAGTTGGCTCTAGACATTGGTCGATGTCCCACCTTGACTTTCCGGCACTTTGATACCTCCTAAAGGCTGCAGCTCTCCATGTTCTTCAGTTTTTGGGGGATCCTAGCTAGAGGCTGACCTTTTTCTTCTTTGCTCCTACCATGTCATTGGCATCTCCCCTTGCTCCCCTCCAAGTCACTTCTGGTTTGGAATTGGAAAGCAAGCCAGGTTCTCATGAAGTCCACCCTTCTGTCTTATCTACAATGCTGCACCTCACTTCCCACACCCTCAGAGTTCTCCAGAAGTGTTTTCAGTAATAGTGTTTAACCTTTTTGAGTCCTTACTCTGTGCCAGGTATGAGGACTTTACCTACATTATCCTCTTACTCCTTTCAACAACCCTAGGAAGTGATGTATTATTATTGCCTTTGTATAGTTGAAGAAACTGAGATTTTGATAGGTTGAACAACTTCCCAAGGTTTGACAGCCAAGAAGTGGCAGAATCAGAATTTGAACTTGATTTGTCATACAAATCACCTTTCCATACTGGCTTCTGAATTCCATCCCTCCAACTCTCCCTATCTCCTGCTAACCCCTGCTCCCATAGAAAAGCTCACTAGGTGGAAAATGAACAAATTGACCAGAGCTCATTAGGCCCACCCCACTGCTTTTAGCCCTCAGAGAGAGGGGCAGCTGTGTGACTTCAGCCGTCTGCTCCATCATCGCAAGTTGCCACTGTTGTGGAGCCCCTTGGCTACCCCTGCTATAGGAACCCAGGAACCTGGCCTACTTACTTTGGCTAGCAGCTCCTGGCGGGTGGCAGCTGTCAGGCCTTTCCGGATGGTCCGCTTGTGATCACAGACACGGAAAGGTCGCTGGGGTGGTGGAGCTGAGGTCCAGACCCTCCTTCCAAACTCTGAGCTTATATTAGATACTGACCTGGTAGTTGAGAAGAAAAGTCAAGAAGGGGCGAGGAGGGGCTTGGTGAGTGTAAAGGGCATGATGAGGGTAGAGTGGCTAGAGGGCTAGGGAGGGAGAGATCAAGGTTTATAGATTAGGGATGAGGGAGAGACCATGGAGTGCAGGTGGGGGTGGGTGGCTCAGGAGCTTGACAAGCCCACTGTGGAGTGGGGAGCCGGAGGAAGGGGTACTGGTTAGTCTCCTAGGGGCTGAGTGGAGTATTGTTGCCCTGCCTATATCCCCTAAAGGTGGAGGGTAGAGCGGAGGGTTAGCAGTCACCTGAGTAAGTCACTGGGGTTCAGAGCTGAGAGGTACTCCATGGTGGACGGGAGAGTTCCTTCCCTGGAACTTCTGGGCTGGGTGGTTCTCTCCTGTGCTGGGGCTTTAGTGGTGTTTTCTGTTACAAACCTGGGATCTCAGCCCAGGACAAGGTGGGAATGAGTCAAGCCTGGACTCTGGCCCCCCTGCCTGGCCAGTAAGAAGGGCAAAGTCCAAGGGGAGGGATGAGGGAGGGGACAGATGGGGTCCTGGAGGAAGAATTGCCTGGCAAAAGCCATTGGAGCTTGTATGTGTGTCTTTGGTGACGACATGTGTTGTGAGGGTAGATGGGAACCATGTAAAAGGATGAAATGTGACTTCTGGTGTTTTTTTATTTCTATGAAGGGAATTTCTGGAGACAGTTTCTGGCTCTCAGGCTCTGAGAAGCTGCAGTATATGTGAGTGGCTCTGTGTGTGCTGCCACCTACTGGAGAAGCTGTAATCTGCAGCTTTAGGAAAAGGGAACCCGGGGCGGAGTGTGGGGAAGCGGGATGGCAGCATGGCAGGGCTTTGGAAAATGAGAGGTAAGACTGTGTCCAGGAAGGGTGTAAGGAGAGGATGGATCCTGATACATGGATTCAGGATCATTAGGGTCCTGTCTGGGACCCTGGCCTTCCTGCTTACCTGCTCCTTCCTTCCTCCTTGGTCAAAGGAGGGGCCGGCTCATTGCTCTGGCTTCATTTTCCAGAACTGCCTGCTTCAGTCACACTTAGGTCATCTTCTCTCTCACTTTTCTCCTTTTGCCAGTTAATGGACGTGAAGGAGATGTGAATGGGGCAGGGATGTCCTTTGATGGCATCAAGACTTTAGCTTTTGGTGCGCTGTGTCCCAGCTCTGATTTCAGTTGCAGCCGTGATGGACAGTTGCATGGAAGCTGAGACTCTCACTGACAGTGAAACCCTCAAATGAACACAATCCCTGCTTTCCTGGCCAGGATCCTTGTAGGGTCCCCCAGCTTCCCCACTTTTTTTCTGCGTCCTGACAAAGAAACACAGAGTAACTTGATTGCCCTGTGACCTGGCCAGCTGCATGTCCCCTGGAGGCTTGAGCCCGAGCCAGAGCCTTGAAAAGGTATTCAGGTTGTTGCCCAAAACACTGAAAAAAACTGGCCCTGGCCCTGAACCAAATGCCTTGAACCCTCATAAACTCCATACCCTGACCCCCTTGTTTTGGATATACCTAGGCAGAACAACTCTCTCTCACTGTCTGTTGTGAGGAGATGCTGTAGCCCACTTGTTAAGTACATTCTCCTAATAAATGCTTTGGACTGATCACCCTGCCAGTCTTTTGTCTTGGGCAATCTATACTTTTCTCAAAGGTTCCCAAGGCCTACTGAAAGGACTTAACATACTCTTAATGGCTTTCCTCTCTCTTGTTTTACCCTATGCCCTCACTTCCTGAGTTAACCTCCCAAATACAGGATCACCTGTACCCAAGCCCTTAGCTCAAGCTCTGCTTTGGAAGAACCCAAACTAAGACAGTGCTCCTGGTGCCCTGCCCAAGCAACCTCAAGTTCTGGCTGTTACTTGGGCAGAGGCCTTTCTTTTCCCTTCCCCCAGCTCTATCCATCTGCCAGGCCCCCCTCAAATCTCTTCATTTCCAAGTTTTGCTTGACTTTTCCAAGAAGAGAGGGCTGCTGCTTAGTATGTCCCTACTCATCCTTTCCTTTCTTGTCTTGTATCCTGGTGCAGCCTGGTAATGGGGCCTCTTCATGGTTGTGTGTCATGACTCCCTAACCATTATGCCTCCATGCATCCCCTGTTCCTCCTGGAACCTGGCACCATGCCTTACATGGAAAAGCTGTCATTGACAGCCCAGTGAGAGCCCTGAGGGTGGAGTGACTGGGGTAGGGCCTGAGGCAAGAGGTGGGAGGAGGTAGGTCAGGAGCTGAAGAAAAGGGGCTCAGCCGGACCAGGAGACTAGAAACAGGCAAAGATAAGGCAGGTGGGGGACTGAGTTGTTTGGGTCACCTTCTCTGCAGGCCAGAGAGACCAGGCAACATACACACTGCAGAAGGTGGGCTGGGAGGATTGGGGCCAGAGCTGGAGGAGGGATGAGAACGGAAGCAGGACCAGGGTCAGGATTCAGCGGAGTCCCCCTATTTCCTTCTACCGCCAGGGAATCTTACTGCCCCCCTTCAGCTTATGCTGTTTCCTGGCAAGGCAGGCTCTCACATGCCTGGACGCCTGGATGCGTTGGTGATGGGAAGGAGCAGGGTGAGGGAGGGGCCCCAGGAGAGGCCCAGGATGAGCCTCATCTTGTCCCTCCCCATTCTTGCCTTACCCTCTGCAAATGTGATAGGCAAAGGACAGGAGTAGGCACCTCGCCCACTGCTGCTTAACCTTTCAGCTTCTCCAGGCCCCCAATCCTGCTTGCTCCCAGCTTGGTAAGTAGATCTGTGCACGACCCTTTACACCCCACCATCCAGTTTTGCCCAGATGTGCTAGAATGGGGCTGGACAAAGAAGGAGGGGCCAGACTAGAGGAGTGGTGGTAGAGATAGTGACAGCCTGGGGTGAGGACTTTTTGCCTGTTTACCCACTGAGCTCTGGGAAACAGCCAGGAGTGGGGCAGGTCAACTGACTGGGAGCAGGGGATCTGGGTCCCAAGAAGGAGTTGTGTTTGAGGTGGGGTCTGGGTCCTCGTGGAAGTCAGGACTCCCAGGCAGGAAAGAGGCAGGCTGCAGGGAAGTGAGGAGGCATGGCCCCTTCTCATCGGGCATCACAGGTGGGGTTTTGCCTCACCTCTGAACGCCCTCTATGGCGCCTTCCACCCATCTGTAGGCCCAGAAGGATGTCGGTCTGCTACCGTCCCCCAGGGAACGAGACACTGCTGAGCTGGAAGACTTCGAGGGCCACAGGCACGGCCTTCCTGCTGCTGGCGGCGCTGCTGGGGCTGCCCGGCAACGGCTTTGTGGTGTGGAGCTTGGCGGGCTGGCGGCCTGCACGGGGGCGACCGCTGGCGGCCACGCTTGTGCTGCACCTGGCGTTGGCCGACGGCGCGGTACTGCTGCTCACGCCGCTCTTTGTGGCTTTCCTGACCGGGCAGGCCTGGCCGCTGGGCCAGGCGGGCTGCAAGGTGGTGTACTACGTGTGCGCGCTCAGCATGTACGCCAGCGTGCTGCTCACCGGCCTGCTCAGCCTGCAGCGCTGCCTCGCCGTCACCCGCCCCTTCCTGGCGCCCCGGCTGCGCAGCCCGGCCCTGGCCCGCCGCCTGCTGCTGGCCGTCTGGCTGGCCGCCCTGTTGCTCGCCGTCCCGGCCGCCGTCTACCGCCACCTGTGGAGGGACCGCGTATGCCAGCTGTGCCACCCGTCGCCGGCCCACGCCGCCGCCCACCTGAGCCTGGAGACTCTGACCGCCTTCGTGCTTCCTTTCGGGCTGATGCTCAGCTGCTACAGCGTGACGCTGGCACGGCTGCGGGGCGCCCGCTGGGGCTCCGGGCGGCACGGGGCGCGGGTGGGCCGGCTGGTGAGCGCCATCGTGCTTGCCTTCGGCTTGCTCTGGGCCCCCTACCACGCAGTCAACCTTCTGCAGGCGGTCGCCGCGCTGGCTCCACCGGAAGGGGCCTTGGCGAAGCTGGGCGGGGCCGGCCAGGCGGCGCGAGCGGGAACTACAGCCTTGGCCTTCTTCAGTTCTAGCGTCAACCCAGTGCTCTACGTCTTCACCGCTGGAGATCTGCTGCCCCGGGCAGGTCCCAGTTTCCTCACGCGGCTCTTCGAAGGCTCCGGGGAGGCCCGAGGGGGCGGCCGCTCTAGGGAGGGGACCATGGAGCTCCGAACTACCCCTCAGCTGAAAGTGGTGGGGCAGGGCCGCGGCAATGGAGACCCGGGGGGTGGGATGGAGAAGGACGGTCCGGAATGGGACCTTTGACACCAAACCCTACAACCTGCTGCCCTTCCCTATCTCTTTCCACCCCCCACCCACCCTCGGGAGGTCAGTGTTCTGGAACATTTGGGGACCCTTCTTTGACTAGAGTTTGCATCTGGCTGGGTAGGATTACTATACACTTGGGGCAGGCCCAGGCTCCTCCAAACTGAGGGATTATGAGGGTGGTGATGGTCCCTGTTAAGGACTATTGCGTGCTTGCAGGTTGGCATGTACTCATGTGCCAGCATTGCTTACTGGTTGCCAATAGCTGTTATTGTGAAATACACTGGGAAGCCATTAGATGATGACTTCAGTGTGCCTCCCCTGGTGGTTCTTCATGCCTGAGTTGTACTGAAGCCACCTAGTTCCCTGCTGGGTCAAGCCAGGCTGGGCAGTGCCGGCCTTCAGTGGCATCTTGACCTGCCCTCCTCAGCCCCAGTGCCCTGGTTCCACAGGCCAACCCATAGAACCACTCTGGAAGTAAAGGAGAAAATGGAAGGAGAGGTATGGGAGCTTGGATGAGGGGTAGGAATGGGATCCATTCTCTGAGGCTTATAAAAGCCTCTGGGGAGGAAATGGCTCTGAAGGGGAAAGTGAATCTGTGGGGTTTGAAAAGAAAGTTTTCCTGCCTGTCTTGTGTTTGGTCCAGTGAGTGTGAGACAGGCACACAAGGAGTGGACAGTGGTGTAGGGGCCCTGGGAGTCTGAGACTTATCTTCCTCCCTGACCATCTGATCCTCCCTGCAAAGGCCACCTGATGTGAAAAGGAGCCCAGGAGCAGGCCCTCAGTCAGGGAAGTTTGGAGGTTGGCCATCGGGGGGTATGAGGAATGGCAGGAATATTTAGAGGACAGGAATAATTTTTCAGAGAAGTGCCACCTATTCTTTTTCTCTTTGCCAAGTCTGGGCTCCTTCCAAGATGCTGCTAGCTATTCCTAGCCCCTTCCCCAATACTTCTCTGGCCCCACCTTTTGGAATCCCTATGTAGGTCTAAAAACGGTTCTAGATCCTGACACCTTTGATTGGGGGATGTAGAATGGGATTCTTTTCAGGGAACATCCACAAGTACACATCTGTGGTCACTAAGGTGACCAGCTCATCCCAGGTGGCCCGGGACTTTCCCAGTTTTAGCACTGAAAACTCCTTGTCTCAGTCCTGCCGGTTTCCCAACAAACTGAGATGGTTGGCCGCTAAAGTGGCTACCCTGACCATCACCCCAGGCTCTGCTTTAGCGACTGCTCACACCTACCTGCCTCCCAGACAGAAGTCAAAACACAGCAAAAGAAACCCAGTCCCCAGGGTCATGCTAGGGCTACCAAAACTGGGAAGAACTAGCACCTGTGAACTAGAACAGCAGGGAGTATGCTTAGAGTGCCTGGTCCTGGGTGTGGAGAAGAAAGGCCATCAAGGTAGATGCGGGTGGGGAACAGCTTGAGAGAGGAGGCAAGGACAACCCAGTTGCTGTCTGAAGGGGCCTCTAGTTGACCCTGGAGCTTCTGTCCCCAAACACAGGCCTCACAGGATTCTTTCTGTCCTCTTGCACTGGGCAGAGGTTCCCTAACTTACTCTGTTGCACATTGCCCTTCTCTCACACCCCGTGTGGTCAGAAAGCCCTTCCTCAACTCTGACTTCAGTTCTTGCTGCGGTTTCTGCCGATTTTTTTTCATATCCTCTGCCTGACAGCTGCGAGGTCAACTCTGCTCTGGCTTTTCTCCAAGCAGAGCAAGTGGGGGCTCTGGAAAGGTTAAGGGACCTCAGTGGCCACCATTACACTTTGCATCTTTCCTGAGAAGTGAGAGTTGAAAGGGAAGCAGGAAGGCCCATGGTCAGATTGAAGGAAGGACTTTTTAGTTTTTTTTTTTTTTTTGAGACGGAGTCTCGCCCTGTCATTCAGGCTGGAGTGCAGTGGTGCGATCTCAGCTCACTGCAGCCTCCACATCCTGGGTTCACATGATTCTCCTGCCTCAGCCTCCCAAGTAGCTGAGACTACAGGCACATGCCACTACACCTAGCTAACTTTTGTATTTTTAGTAGAGACGGGGTTTCACCACGTTGGCCAGGCTGGTCTCAAACTGCTGACATCAAGCGATCCGCTCCCCTCAGCCTCCCAAAGTGCTGGGATTACCGGTGTGAACCACCACAACTGCCAGGAATTTTTAGTTTTTAGCTTTTGCAGGAGACTTCAAGGAAAGGAGACGTTCCTCTGTCCAGGAAACAGGGAAGGGGACCATTTCTGCATTGCTGGTTTCCCCTCTCGGCAGGGTGGGCATGAGGCATCACTGTTCCTGCTCCCTCACTCCTGCTCCTCATGCTCAGCCTGCCTAGCTCGGCCTCAACTTTGTGTGTCTAAAGTGGAACTGAATAGTAGGCTGTGGGAAGATAGGAAAGAGGTGGTGCCAATCTCCTTGCCCAGATCATAAATCCAGACTCAGCAGGGTAACCACATAGGCAAGCACAAGGCAGGTGCCTGGGGAAAGGGGAAGTAATTGGCATTCTGTGTGATACCAAGGAGACCATTTGGATTTTGGCTTCTACCAGAGAGAATGGAGAATTGGTTGACCTAAATGGAACCAATCCCTTTAAGTAAGGGGAGGAAAGGGGGTGCTGGAAGATGGCCCTCTTCCCACGGCTAGATCATAGCTTGAACTGAAGCCAAGGACAGACTGCTGCCCCCTTCGGCATTTACTGGCGTGCCCTCTTTAAATCATGATGTTATCTAACCCAAACCCAGACCCAGGACCTAGTCACAGCTCCAACCTACACTTCTATTAATCTTAAAAACAAAAACAAAGATATCAGCATTGTAGCCTCTCAATCTGAGCCCATTTCCCTTCTCTGGCTACCACACCTCCTTCTCCTATATGATACCATTCACTACTTTGTTCAATTCTCCAGTCTAGACCTGCATCTTGAGGCCACACCCAGCCTACTCACTCCCCACACCCCTCTTTCCTCTCTCACTGCTCCTTCCTGGTCTCATCTGGCCCCACCTCTGAGGAGTCCTCCTGCCTTCTGGGTTGCCCTGGAACACAGACTATCCCCCCTCCTACTGAAGGGAGTGGGTAGGGGTTTCAGCCCCACCCTCAGGAAGATGCGTCTTCCCTGTCCTCTGCTCCGTGGTACTTCCTCTCTGGCTGATTTAGCAAACAGCACCTAGACCTGGGGCCAGGCCCTTGGCAGTGGGACAGATCCAGGGATAGGCTACACCACCCTGCCCTAAGCCTGGGATTGGCATCAGCTTCCAACCAGTTCCTGCCAAAGCTTGTAAGTTTCCTGGGAGCGACCATGGTTGTGGTGGTGGTGGGACGGTGTGCAGCCATGAAAGAAGGTGCAAAGGAATCTCCAAAGAAAGCCTGACCAGTGTAAAAAGTTGGGAGGCTTTGTCGTTGTCACTTGTCCACTAACTCCTCCCCTCCCTGTTATTCCTGGTTGACCCTGGGCATCTCTGGGGACAGTAGGCAGGTGATTGGGAAAGTTAATGGGATTGAGGGGCTGAGGGCCTGGCAGGGGGCAAAAAGACTGGCCTTTCAAGGGGTGCAGCATTGGTAGGAACTCTCAGTTTGGTTCTGGGCTTTAGGGTCTCCTAAGGGGAGGAGACTGAAAAGGTCTGGAAATGCTGCTGCTGCTGTGGTCACTGTATATTTTGCAATTGGGTCTGTGGGCAGGAAGGGGCCCCATGACCCAGTTAGGAAACTAGTCTTTGTACTCAACCAGATCCCTTTAAGATGTCAGTCTGCAGCGATGGGGGCAGTATATTTCAGGGGGACCTCTGATGCTGCTGACCCTGGAGACAGACTAGAGTTGTCAGCCTAGGTGTGTCCATGGCGTCAGGAAACCCTTGGTCCTCTACTGTCATGCGTGTGTCCGCCCTCACTCTCCAGGTCCTCCCGACGGCCATGAACACTACATCTTCTGCAGCACCCCCCTCACTAGGTGTAGAGTTCATCTCTCTGCTTTCTATCATCCTGCTGTCAGTGGCTCTGGCTGTGGGGCTTCCCGGCAACAGCTTTGTGGTGTGGAGTATCCTGAAAAGGATGCAGAAGCGCTCCGTCACTGCCCTGATGGTGCTGAACCTGGCCCTGGCCGACCTGGCCGTATTGCTCACTGCTCCCTTTTTCCTTCACTTCCTGGCCCAAGAAACCTGGAGTTTTGGACTGGCTGGTTGCCGCCTGTGCCACTATGTCTGCGGAGTCAGCATGTACGCCAGCGTCCTGCTTATCACCGCCATGAGTCTAGACCGCTCACTGGCAGTGGCCCGCCCCTTTTTGTCCCAGAAGCTACGCACCAAGGCGATGGCCCGGCGGGTGCTCGCAGGCATCTGGGTGTTGTCCTTTCTGCTGGCCACACCCGTCCTCGTGTACCGCACAGTAGTGGCCTCGAGAAAGAACACGAGCGTGTGCTTCCCACAGTATCCCAGCGAAAGGCACCGGGCCTTCCATCTAATCTTCGAGGCCGTCACGGGCTTCCTGCTGCCCTTCCTGGCTGTGGTGGCCAGCTACTCGGACATAGGGCGCCGGCTGCAGGCCCGGCGCTTCCGCCGCAGCCGCCGCACCGGCCGCCTGGTGGTGCTCATCATCCTGACCTTCGCCGCCTTCTGGCTGCCCTACCACGTGGTGAACCTGGCCGAGGGGGGCCGCGCGCTGGCCGGCCAGGCCTCCGGGTTCGGGTTCGTGGGGAGGCGGCTGGGACAGGTCCGCCACGTGCTCATCGCGCTCGCCTTCCTGAGCAGCAGCGTGAACCCCGTGCTGTACGCGTGCGCCGGCGGCGGCCTGCTGCGCTCGGCGGGCGTGGGCTTCGTCGCCAAGCTGCTGGAGGGCACGGGCTCCGAGGCGTCCAGCACGCGCCGCGGGGGCAGCCTGGGTCAGACCGCTAGGAGCGGCCCCGCCGCTCTGGAGCCCGGCCCTTCCGAGAGCCTCACTGCCTCCAGCCCTCTCGAGTTAAACGAACTGAACTAGGCCTGGTGGAAGGAGGCGCACTTTCCTCCTGGCAGAATGCTAGCCCTGAGCCAGTTGCGTACCTGCAGGAGGAGCAGGGGCGTGGAGGGCGTGGGAGCGTGGGAGGCGGGAGTGGAGTGGAAGAAGAGGGAGAGGTGGAGCAAAGTGAGGGCCGAGTGAGAGCGTGCTCCAGCCTGGCTCCCACAGGCAGCTTTAACCATTAAAACTGAAGTCTGAAATTTGGTCAACCTTGTGAGTGGGGTACGTGTGCTGTGGGTATCGGGGTGCTCGTGGGCGCCCTGGTGGGGCCCCTCTCAGTAGTTGAGAGTCGCGTCCTTGAGTTCCCCATGATTTACAATTTTGGAAGGGACACAAAGAGACATAGCCTGCCCCCATCCCAGATGATTCCGAGTACATAGTCTGCAGATAATACTTAGCAAAACGCAGTCTACAGACTCCTAAAGCAGCTTGTTTAGGAAGACCACCCATGTGGGCTTATCACTCCAGGTTCTGTGACTCAGGGGACCTTCTGAGAAAACAGCACTGCTGTGAAACATCTTCCCTGAAGCCTGTGATAAGTCTCCTTGTTAGCATGACTCCAACTTCCTGCCAATAATCTTTGTCCTCTCCATAGGAGATGTTCTAGGGGATGCCTTCCTTTCCTCCATTTCACCAAGAGGTCAGACTTGAGGAGTAAGTCATTAGATCTTATCCCTTAGAATTCTGCGTATCAGCATCTGCTAACCTCCACAACACACCCTGGCACAGGGTGGGGCTGAGGGCCCCAGGAAACAAAGATTCCCAAAAGTGAGAGGGATGAGTCATTATTTCCTAGAGATGACTGTTGTTTTAGAGAACCTTGCTCCAACTCTGTTCTGACAAGGTTTTAGGAAGATGGCAACAACAGTGGCAGCAGTGTACTTTTTGGATCTTTCTCATAAAAAAACAAAAGAGCAAGTTAGAGAGGGAAACCAAATATCCACATGCAACATCTGCAACAAACCTAGTATGTCAAGGTTTGACATACTCCCATGGACCCCAAAGTATGAGCCAGTGAGAATGAGTCATCAATACCTCAAGACCCATATAGCAGCATCTGTGCAGAAGGATGAAGAAGGAAGCAAAGGGATGTTGGATAGACCCAAGAAGAGGAGATCCCCAAGCTATCTACAGATCCTTACTGGAAAGTATGGTGTACCAATTTGAGAACAGCAGCTGAAACTGGGAGGGACCTAACAGTATTGCCCAGGCCTCTCGCCCATTCTGTATGGTGAGCACATAATAGGTACTTATTTAGTATTTGTTGAATGAATAAAGTTCAAATGACATTTCCCTGGAGATTCTTCCGGTATTTGTGAGTAGGGGGCAGGAAAGGGCAAATTTTTGTTTTGAGTCATGTGGCTAAATTCTTTATGCTTCCAAGGTGTACAAAATACTAGAATCAAGTTGGCAGAGAGGCTGAGGGAGTTCTCTTCCTGAGCTTGTGAAAAAAGTCACCTCCTTTCAACATGCTCAGTCTCACATGCATGCATGTGTGCAGGCATGTGCACACACATACACACACACACTCGCACTAAAATTGGCCTGGGAAGAATACTTCCCACTGAAGGGCAAGGAGAAGGTGATCCCCAGCTATATCAGCAGCTTCAGACATCAATGGACTCCAGACACCCCAGAGTCTCTTTATTGAGGTTCTTAGAAGGGGAGTGCGATCTCAGCCCAGGGTAGCTGAAGGAGGTCCAGTTCGTGTCAAGTCTGTGTTCAGGAAGTAGGTGCAGAGCTGCCCTTTGCCTTTCACCTTGATGACACCCCGGCTGTAGCAGGTGTAGCCCAGGGACTGTAGGGCCCATGCTGTCTCCTCAGTCACCTACAATTGGAGGGAGGTGAGGGAATATGGAGGTGGCCCTATTCTTAGTCCCCCTCCCCCTATGCCTCCAATGTGGTTCCCTCACTTGGATTTTGCCAAGGACTCCTGTACTCTCCATGCGGCTGGCCACATTCACTGTGTTGCCCCAAATGTCATATTGCGGCTTCTGGGCCCCAATAACTCCAGCTACTACTGGTCCATGGTTCAACCCTAATAAGGGATGTGGTAATGACAGACTTGGAGAAGGAAGAGGGGAAGAGGAAGCCATAAGGAACTGGAAGGAAGGGAGAAGAGCCTGGGGGGCCCTAGAGGAGAGGAGGGGTCTCTAAGGCTAGAGGAATGTAGCTTAAGAAAAAGAGCGGGAGAGCCTTGTACCTCCTGGCCCAGCAGCTTCACACCCCATCCCAGGGAGTGAGTCAGGAAAGGGGCTTCAGGATGAACTGGGAGCAGCTAACAAAGGACTTGGAGTGGCGCAAGCTCAGGAAGGTGAGGAGGTACCAGACTGCTGCAGCAGGGTAAGTCTCTCACCCACACGCAGGCGGAAGTTGTTGAATGAATGCTTGTTGATGACGTCCAGCTTAGACCCCAGGGCCACGGCAAATTCCACCATAGTGCCAAGGTGGCTGCAGCTCCGTTCAGCATCCTGGCAATGGGCCCGCCCGCCAGGGTGGGCCAGTGAGGGCACAGGAATAAGTCCCACTAATGAGCCCATCAATGAGAGCCCAGAGGAGGGTGGTAGGTAAGGAAGGGTTGCCGTACCTGTTGTGCATCCTGTCCAGAGGTGGCATTTAAGCCTGTGGCTGCCATGTAGGTGCTGCCGATGGTCTTGATCTTCTCCACCCCACTGAACTTGGGCTTGGAAAGCAGCTGTATATAGAGAAGAGTCCTGTCCCCAGTCACTCTCTCCGTCCCCTCTCCCCGAAGCCCAGCCCCAAGCCTTTGGAGTTAAAGGATCAGGCTGTGGGAGTGGGGATGGTGTCAGGAAGGAGAGGGTTGGTGGTGGGCAGTGTTACTGGAGTGGGTAGATCTGGGGGATCAGAGGAGGCGAGGGAGTACTGTGGAGGGGAGGATTGACTTCATGGCCAGAAAAGCAAAGTGGAAGGAGGTACTGTGGAAAATTCTAGAATCTAGGACATAGGGTCTGGGAGACTCTCGGAATTTTCACCTCATCAAAATCAGCAATTATCTCATTGAGCAGCCTCAGACACTCTAGGCCCTCATGATTGATGTTGGATTCAGAGTAGAACTCCTTGAAGTCTGGGACTGAGGCGAAGAGGACACAAACGCATTCGTAGGACTGGTGGTAGAGATCCTGGGGGAGCAGGAGACTGGAGTGAGGGGTGCGTGTCATGTTCCTCTCCCTTCTAGGTCTGTGTGGGGCCCTCGTCCCCATGTCCACACTCCTGGTCTCCCTGTTTAAGAATAATTGGGAAGGAGGGAGAGGAGTAGGGCCAGGCTACCCCAGGGAAGTGACTCAGGAGTCAAAGCTTAGATCTCATTGTAATTCTAGGAGAGACAGAGGTTTGGCGTCAAGATCACCTCACAGCAACACGAAGGGAGTCACTCCTAGAACTGGGATCCTGTCAATGTGAATTATTTCTATATTCTATCTTATTGCTGAAAGGTGTTTAAGTCAACTAAGCCGGCTACAAAACCAAAGGTAAAATGTGTTTAAGTGTTTAAGTCAGTTAAGATAGGTACAAAATGAAAGATAAAGTAAGCAACAATAGGGACTATGAGGCAAAGGGAAAATAAGGGTAAGATAATAAAGATGGAATCAGACCTGAGGGTGGTTCACAAAATGAGTGCTATGAAATCCTATTTAGTCTTAGATTTTGGCTCTCAGCTTTCTAGCAGCCAAAGTGAAGAGAGAAAAGGATCGATTACAAGATTCCCTGTGTCTGTAAGAGAAGAAACCAGAAACAGAACTACTCCTGATCTTGAGAGCAGGGAGCAGGTGGTGGGGGCATAAGGCTGTGAAAGAGCTCCTGAGCTGCTTCTTTTAACATTCCTCAATATGAGCCAAGAGCGTTCCCATAGCAGAGGGCCAGCAGGTGATACAAATAAGATGGTACAGATATGTGGGTGACTTTATGATGGTTTGGCTCTAGCAAGATTTTTGAGGATCTAGAGCAGCATCATCCAATAGAAACTTGTGCAATGGAAACATTCCCTATCTGCAGTGTCCAATAGGGTGGCCACTAGCTACAAGTGGCTGTTGAGCCCTGGAAATGTGGCGGATGCAACTGAGGAACTGAATATTTTATTTTAATTAATTAACATTAAAATTTCATATGGCTAATGGCTACCATATTGGATAGTGCAGGTCTAGAGAGAGGGGTGGACTGTACCCTCTAGACCAGCAGTCGCCAACCTATTTAGCCCCAAGGATGGGTTTCATGGAAGACAAGTTTTCCACGCACCCAGGCTGTGGGGGGGGGGTGGGGGGTGGGGTTGGTTTTGGGATGAAACTGTTCTACTTCGGATCATCAGGCATTAGTTATTAGGTTGGTGCAAAATTAATTGCATTTTTTTTTTGCCATTAAAAGTAATTACTTTTAGGCCGGGTGCGCCTGTAATCTCAGCATTTTGGGAGGCCAAGGTAGGTGGATCACCTGAGATCAGGAGATCGAGACCAGCCTGGCCAACATGGTGAAACCCTGTCTCTACTAAAAAAAAAGTACAAAAAAAATTAGCCAGGCATGGTGGCAGGTGCCTGTAATCCCAGCTACCCGGGAGGCTGAGGCAGGAGAATCGCTTGAAGCCAGGAGGCGGAGGTTTCAGTGAGCTGAGATCGCGCCATTACATGCACTCCAGCCTGAGCGATGAGAGTGAAACTCTGTCGCACTCCAGCCTGAGCGACGAGAGTGAAACTCTGTCTCAAAAAAAAAAAAAAAAAAGTAATTACTTTTAATTATATTACTTTTAATGGAAAAACTGCGATTAATTTTGCACCAGCCTAATAGATTTTCATAAGGAGTGTACAACCTAGACCCCTTGCATGTGCAGTTCACAATAAGGTTCAAGTTCCCATGAGAATCTGATGCCGCTACTGATCTGACAGGAGGTGGAGCTCAGGCGGTAGTGCTGGCTCATCGCTCACCTCCTGCTGTGTAGCCCAGTTCCCAACAGGCCATGGACCAGTATCAGTCTGCAGCCTGGGGGCTGGGGACCCCTGCTCCAGACAGCTCCCATCAACACCTAAGCTTCTGGAATGTATGGAATGGTCATGAGTTAGAGAAGACATGCCTTCCAAGTAAGAATTTGAAATGCATTTTGTGCTCACCAAAGAATCTAAGATGTTGTGAAAACGAAGACGCTTGACAAGCACAAGGGCTTGGGTGACCCTTGTGGGGGTTCTAGAGAGAACGGGCCATAGGTCAAGACTTTCATCCGAAATTAGGCCCTATGGCGTCTGTGGCTCAGGAGTCAGGGGGTCAGGAGTCACCTCGTTGCGCCGGTTCTGGCCAATGAACTGGGGGGCCACGTGTGCAGGGAGCACATTCTCCAAGAGCAGCCGAGTCAGGTTCTCCATCGTCTCTGTCTCCTCCCGCTCCTGCCTCAGCTTCTTCTTCCACAGGAAGTCCAGGCGGCAGTAGTACTCATTCTGGGGAGGGTCACCGGGGGCCATGGGGAGACACAGAGCAGGGGAAGCCCAGCTCCTGTGTGTTCAGCCCCAACTCCACGATGCCTGAAACCACCCCCACCCCACCCCCAGTTTAGAAGTAGAGCTTAAGGTGCAAGTATCCTTGGAGAGAGACTATCCTTGAAATTAGATTCAGACTAGGGATACAGAATTGGCAGCAGACTTTTTCTAAAGCATGGGCTTTCCCAGATAGAGGTGTGGGAGAAAGGAGGGGCGGGGAGTGAAGGAGAAAGAAAGGAAGCAGGAGGGCTCGCTTAGAAGCTTCCAATGGGCATTCAACCCTGGAGATTAGAAAGATCAAGTCACAAATATGGGGGCCACTCATAGGTGGGCCCTGGTGGGGCTGAGCTGGGTGACTTACCTGGCGAGCCAGGACAAGGAGGGTGAAGAAGAAGATGAAGAAGGAGATAGCACCCATCAGTTTGGGCTCCTTCAGCACTCCGGGCCTGAAGGGGCCATGGATCAGGGTTGCCCCTTGCTTTGCCCCTTCCTGGCCTTCTCCCTGCCCCCATGTAGGCCTCCGCTTCCCTCCCACTTTGCCCTGTGGGTGATTCAGGTCAGTGAGGCCAGGACAGCTCTGCTGTGTCCCATCTCACCCCCATCCCAGGGGGCTCGGCACCTCTGTCCAGCAGCTGTGCACACCTGGAGTCCAAGGGGCCCAGATAGAGGCGGACGATGAGGCATTCGGACAGCCAGGCGTGGGAGTGCAGGAAGAGGGAGCAGGATGCCGCCAGCCACAGCAGGAGCAGCAGCAGCTTCAGCTCGAAGCTCATGTGCAGAAAGAGGGAGCAGGAGAGGAAGCCCAGTGTGCAGCAGTGCAGGGAGTACTGTGGGGCCAGGCGGGGGTCAGGAGTGGGCATGTCCCATAGGCAGAGGGGGGACACCTGAGGGCTCCCTTCCTGTCCCTCCCAGGCCCAGGTCCTATCTGGGAGACAGGGGGCATTGTACACACTGATACACACTGGGTGTGACTTATGTCTGTTCTAATCCACAGAATGGGGTGTTCCTCCACTCAGGGGGCTGTGGGCTTGGGCTGAGGAAGGGTGTGCAGAGGGAGATTAAGGGCATGTGGGAACACTCACTGGGACACTGATGAGAGGCAGAGACCCAGGGAGCTCCCAGGAGAGGTTGGAAATCATGGAGGACACATTGGGAGCTTGGAAAGGGCAGTCTGATGATGTTGGGAAGAAGAACTGCAGAGGAGATGAGGAGTTGAAGAGGCAGGTAACTTCTTGGGCACAATGGTGGCTTGTGCTGGGTTTCAGCTGACCCAGGGATGAGTCAGGGGCAGACTCGACCAAAGGGGTGGATCCTGCTATTTCTGGTTGGGAAGGGAACCTCAGCACTGGGGTCCTCACTAGGGGAGGAGTTATGTGAGGGGCGTCGAGAGTCCTCCTCTGACTCTGAGCCACTGTGTGAGCTCTCGCCAGCCACTTAGCCTCTCTGGGTCTTAGTTTCCTCTTCTGTAACTTGGCTGGTGGGTGATTCCCAGGAGCCCTCCAGGAATAGGATTCTAGGAATGAGTCTAAATCCTGAAAAATCAGCCAAGTGATCTAAGTAATAAATAACTGCCTACACAGAAAAAAGATAAGAAGGACATTCGCCGACATGTTATTAACAACTATTATGCCCAGATGGTAGATTGCTGGAGACTGTAATTTTTTTCTTTCTATTTGTACAACATCTCCAGCATCCCTTGGGCTTAGTCCAGCTGCCTGCCCAAATCCAGGGGTTCCCTTTCAGTCCCTGGCAGGTCCAACATGCCCTGATGGGAGTGGATAGGGCCCCCTCTGTCCTCACCAGGCTGGTAATGGCCATGGCAAAGACAAGGAGGATGGTGGCGGTGCCCAAGGCTATTCTCAGTCCTGGTCGTGTGGCCACCAGGCCAGACAGTGCAGGCAGCCAGTGCAGCATCTTGGGGCCTTTCAGGACACACCTCTGTGGAGGGAATATGGGCATCTTAGCCATGGGGCTGGGGCACCCTCTTCAGGGCAGGTTGTGACCAGGGCTCTGGCATACCACTTCCACCCCTCAGCCCACCTCACCATCAGGTCCTCTGAGAAGCAGACAAAAAGGATGAGGAGGAAGAGGAGGAAGGTGATGCTATACATGATGGCCAGAGCTGGGGGCCTAAAGGGAGACAAAAGCGAGGCCTTGAAGTGCCAGAACAGGCTCCCTGTGTGCTATGAAGGTGCTGTGTGAGCTGGGTGGAAGTTGGGGGAAGTGGTTCTGGGGAATCTGGGTTGGCTGGCGATGGGGTCCCAGCTGATAGAAGACATTGCACTCTGATGATCTGGGTTGGTGGCTTAAGGGTCTACGGCAGTGTTGAGGTGGAACAGGGACCCATATGGTGGGGAGTGGGGGCTCACAAGAATGGCCGAGGCTACGGCAGACCGATCTTTGGGCCTTTAGGCCAAAGCTCTTTAACCTGGCTGAGTTTTCTTTTTTTTGAGATGGAGTCTCGCTCTGTTGCCCTGGCTGGAGTGCAGTGGTGTGATCTTGGCTCACTGCAAACTCCGCCTCCCGGGTTCGAGCGATTCTCCTGCCTCAGCCTCCCGAGTAGCCGGGATTACAGGCGCCCTCCATCTCACCCAGCAAATTTTTGTATTTTTAGTAGAGATGGGGTTTCACCATATTGGCCAGGCTGGTATTTAACTCCTGACCTCAGGTGATCCACCTGCCTCGGCTTCCCAGAGTGCTGGGATTGCAGGCGTGAGCCACCACACCCGGCCACCTGGCTAAGAACAAGTCCTCATCCCTCCTAGCAGTGGACTAGGAATGAGGGCTTACTTTCTAAGCTCATGCATTTGCTGCCAGATTTGGGTTTCTCAATGGAAACAAACCTGCCTTCATGGGGATGTTGTTAGCATCAAAAGAGATGCTCATGGGAAAATGCTAGGGCTGTGTAGAAAGTCCGCAGGATCTACAAGGTTAAGATAAGGGCTGTGATTATCATTTTCCCCAGAACACATATTTCCTCTGTGGGTAAGTGCCTGAAGCTAAGGGGAAAGGGTGAAGGAAGAAAGTGTGGCCAGGGGTCATGAGCGCAAGGTGATCCGCTTATGACAGCCAGGGCCTCCTTTGCCTGGGGCACTCTCACCTGTTTGTCACTAGCATCTGGATGATGAAGTTGGAGAGAAAAACCAGGAAGGTGCAGGCTTCATAGTATTTGAAGGCGGGGATTGCAGAGAGTCGGTACTGAAAGTGAGGGGGCCGGAGGTGGAGACAGGGTCCAGTGCTACCCATCACCTTGAAGGCATCACTTCCAAGCAAGGGGTGGGCTCCTCAGCCTCACTGCCCAGCCTCCAGTTCAGTTCCATGTAGACCCTACCAGTTCTCCAAGGAGTTACCCTCCTTCCTCCCCCTACCATCTAGTAGCTCAGTCTACAGAGTGACTTTCCTTTAGAGAGAGGCACAAGCTCCTCACCCCTAGGATCGCAAACTGAGCAGACCTGGGGAGGAGACCCAAGGGCTGACCCCTCCCCAGCGCCAAGGAACTAAAGTTGGGAAGTTGTTTGGTGCCACCCACACCACAGCCCACCTCTTTCTCCATCTCCTTCTCTCTGAAGTACAGTGTCAGTGGGTTGAAGTCCTTAGACTGCTTCCACTGTCTGGTGGGAGGGTGGGCGAAAGCACCAGAGAGCAGAGGGCACAGAAGGGCAGGAAGAGGGCAGAGTGAGGGCAAGAGGGGGTGGTCAGGCGAGTCTTCCCTCCAGCCCCTCAGGGAGCACCATCCCTTCTCCACCACATGACCTCAGGGCCTGCGGCCCTCCCAGCCCTCTTTGTTCTCCGTACTTCTGCGAGTTGAGCTGCTCAATGACCTGGAAGAACTTGGCATCCCCAGTGTCCAGTTCATCATCTAGTCCCCGGGGGGTACGGCTCCTGCACAGTGAGAGCCAAGTCCATCACCACAGAGACCCTCAGAGCATCTGGGCAAAGCGGGAGCAGGACCCCAGGGAGGATGGAGGGGGTCATCCAGACAGCCCCACTGGCAAAAACTTTGAGGCCTCCTCACCGATCCAGGCTCCACTGGGGGCTGAAGGAAGCCAGGGTCTTCTCCTGTTGGGAGAGCACAGGGGGAGGTGGGCATGGTGGGTGTTTTCCCTGCAGTGAGTTAGACCATGAGCCACACTGCATGCTCTATACATGTCTTTGACCTTGGGCATTTCACTGGGCGCTTTCCTTTGCCTCTAATGACCTCTCTGTCTCCCAAATCCCACCTGCCCTTGAAGGGGAGGTTTGAATCTCCTTAACATTTCCCCCTGACTCTCTAGACTCCCAGGATCTTTGTGTGTGTGTGTGTGTGTGTGTGCGTGTGTGTGTGTGTGTGTGTGTGTGTGTGACGGAATCTTGCTCTGTCGCCCCAGGCTGGAGTGCAATGGCATGATCTCGGCTCACTGCAACCTCTGCCTCCCAGGTTCAACCGATTTTCCTGCCTCAGCCTTCTGGGTAGCTGAGATTACAGGCATGTGCCACCACGCCCAGCTGATTTTTGCATTTTAAGTGGAGACGGGGTTTCACCATGTTGGTCAGGCTGGTCTCAAACTGCTGACCTTAGGAGATCCGCCTGCCTTGGCTTCTCAAAGTGCTGGGATTATAGGCATGAGCCACCGCACCTGGCTGGATTTCTTTTTTTTTTTTTTTTTTGCGATGGAGTTTTGCTCTTGTTGCCCAGGCTGGAGTGCATTGGTGCAATCTCAGCTCACTGCAACTTCCGCCTTCCAGGTTCAAGCAATTCTCTTGCCTCGGCCTCCTGAGTAGCTGGGATTGCAGGCACGCACCACCACGCCTGGCTAATTTTTGTATTTTTAGTGGAGATGGGGTTTTGCCATGTTGGCCGGGCTGGTCTCAAACTACTGACCTCAAGCTATCCATCTGCCTCATCCTCCCAAAGTACTGGGATTACGGGCGTGAACCACCGTGCCTGGCAAGATTTCTAATATTTGACTGAGCCCCTGGAACTTCAGGGACTAAGTGGATTTCTGTGCTAGTGAAGGTCCTGCCTCAGGAGACACCCTTGAACAAAGGGTCCTGCTCTTCCACCCTGATACTCCCTAGCCTGCACACCAGTGGAAAGCGGCAGGAGGTCTAGCATGGGCCCTGGCAGGCATTCCTGCTATGTAATTGCACCTAAGGTCATCTCACAGTCCCAGGGCTTGTAGCAGTCCCCACACACCACTCCACCCACACTGGAGGTCTCATCCTGCAACAGTCAGCTGAGCCTCAGCTTCTTCCTTCCTCTTCCTCCTGTCAGCTTAACCCTCTGACCTCTCCCCTACCTCATGTTAACACTTGGAATTGGCTGGGCACGGTGGCTCACGCCTGTAATCCCAGCACTTTGGGAGGCCGAGGCGGGTGGATCACAAGGTCAGGAGATCGAGACCACGGTGAAACCCCGTCTCTACTAAAAATACAAAAAAATTAGCCAGGCGTGGTGGTGGGCGCCTGTAGTCCCAGCTACTCGGGAGGCTGAGGCAGGAGAATGGCGTGAACCCGGGAGGCGGAGCTTGCAGTGAGCCGAGATCGCGCCACTGCACTCCAGCCTGGGCGACAGAGCGAGACTCCGTCTCAAAAAAAAAAACCCACTTGGAATTAAGTACTTCCTGCAACCACTGCTGCCAGTGTCCTTCCCCCACTCCCCAGTGTTGGGGTGATTGAAGAAGAGAGCATGCCATTTCAGGAATTGAGTTAAACAGAGACATTTCCTGGTGGTATGGGTGCACAGCCCTAGAATCAGAGACAGGAGGAAGTGGGGGTCCAACTGCCTTTGTGGTGTCAGGGGAAGGCACTCTCCTGAGTAGAGGCTGGGGAGTTATGGACATGGGGTCTGTAGGGATCTTGTGTCTTCTCTGAGGTGAGCTGGAGGGCTCTTTCTCTGGAAAGAGGGGCAAGGAAGGGCCTGAACCAGTGACTGGGGTGACCAGACAGTTCAGGACTTTGGGATGTCACAAATCATTAAGTGGCTCCCTGGTGGTGGGGGCAGGGAAGGCTGGGAGTGGGGCCTGAAGATACTGGGGGTGGATTTAACTAAGCTCTGGGGCTCAGGATGAAAGTGCACATACCGGGAGAGGGGTGGAGGTGGACACAGGGCTGTCTCCGTGGCTCAGGTGGGCAAAAGGCTTGGCTGCACCCCAGGACTCCAGGTAACGGGTCATCAGCAGTGATGGACGCATCTTGAGGCCCTCAAGCGAGGACAGCAAGCCTCCTGCAGTGCCCTTCTCATCCTCCTCCTCTGCCTGGGGCACATGAGGGCTGAGAGTAAAGACCACAGACACTTCCTCGTTCTCCCTCCACCCCCCACTAGGACCCAGGAACTCAATCTCTGGCACAGAAGAGATCAGGCCTGTTGGCTGTGGGGTGGTTTGTGTGGGCCAGCCCATGGGGTCTGGGCTGGGCTTTTACCCGTGGATCGATGACCAGATAGGTAGGCTCCCCTAGCTCCCGAAGGTAGGGGTCCCGATGCTCCATGCCCGCGTCCTCCACAGCATAAGCCCCTGCCAGCAGGGCCAGGGTAGCCCCTGTGATGTGCACTCGCCTGGAAGGAGGGAGGCAGTAGGGGTCAGCAGGGAGGGCCTTCAAATCTCCTATTTCCTGCCCCCTCACCCCCATGGCTCCTAGAACTGACAAACATCTCATGTTTTTTAAAGATCATTCCTGGAGGTCTGACTTCAAGAAAGAGCCTGTGTTACAGGAGGTGCCTCCCAGCTCCCCTCCCTGCACCCTAAGATCTCCTAAGCCCCATATGGGACTCATCTTAAGGTACTCATCTTGTGCTTATCTTAAGGAACCAATGAAAGGTTGGCAGCCTGTGGTAGGCCTGGATGGCCGTCTGCTGTAGCTGCCTAGGGCCCTAGGTCTCACCCTGGTACACCGCCTGCCTCCATGTGGTTAGCCAGTGTGACATCATGGGACCAAACGTCGTACTGCCACTTCTGCAGCCCGATGACTCCACACAGTACGCTGCCTGAGTGCACGCCCACACGCATGTTGATGTCCACGCCAGTGGCTGCCCGCAGTTTCCTGAGCAGTGTGTGTGGGGGACAAGCTGAGTCCTACCCTCAGCCCTGCCTGTGAGACACCCCTGATTCTCACAAAGAGGACTTCTGTCAGCTGCCTGCTGCCCCCCACATCCACCCTCGCCATTCCTCTTGACTACCGCCTGAGCTGACCTGATGGCCCGGCACATGTCCAGCCCCATGCGCACGCAGTTGATGGCGTGGTCTGGCAGTGAGAGTGGCAGCCCGGAGACACAGTAGTAACAGTCCCCCAGGATCTTGATCCGCATGCATTCATGCTCCTGGGAGTGTGTATGTGGGTGTGCAGAGGAACCTGGTTAGAGGTCAGAAGGGTAGGAGGGAGTTGGGAAAAGTGGGGAGCGAGTGGGGTATTCCTGAAGAAATTCCAAGGTGGGGTAGTGTCTAGATCAGATCTAGGGACTCCTTTCACTTGATATGGGGCTAACTGTCTTCCACGCAGATCTCTTTCTCAGAAGGGTTTCCCCAAGGGCTGGATGGCCGTGGCTCTTTCCACTTTTGGCATGTGAAGGGGGTACCCAGAGTTGAGTAAGTAAGTGTTGGTGGTCTCAGGATTGAGAGGTTGGGGGGAATCCAAGAATTGGTTGCTTGGAGGCATCCCTGGAGTCTAAGCAGGTTGCTGGGTTGAGGTTGCATAGGGCAGAAATTTCTCTTGGAAGGGCCTCCTATGGTTAGAATATCAGAACGTCTCTATAGATTTGGTTGTAGTGTCCAGAGACACATACGCTGGGGCTCTGAGCATGTTTGGGGCATTGTACTTGGGACATCTGTGGAGATACTGAAGGATCTCTGCAGGTTTCAGGTGTGTGGTGAGCAGCTTCATGACTGGGGATGTTTGAGAGGGCTTCCTCCTTCCATTGGAATATCTGGGGGCCTGCACGCACTGAAGTGGGCCTGGGATCTTATAAGGTGGGAGTTTCCCTTGGAAGGGGCTACCCAGGATGGGATGCTTGAGGGTCCCTGGGTGGGGAGGGAAGCCTTCTCTGACCTTGGCGATCTGGTCGAACTTGCCAAAGAGCTCATTGAGCATGAGCACCAGCTCCTTAGGGGAACACTCGCTGGCCAGCCGCGTGAAGCCCACGATGTCAGCATATAGCACGCTGCATAGGGCAGACTGTGTCAGTGGCACCAGGGTCTCAGCCCACAGCCCCCTCCCTTCCAGCCATTCTTCCTCATACCTGACTCCCTGGTGCCTCTTGACATAGAGGCTGTGGAAATTGTTGGTGCTCTCTGGCCGTGAACCCTGTCCTGCCTGCAGCCGTGCCATGATCTCTGCCTTCATCTCTCGGGCCAGGTAGGCAGGAAGGATGGACAAGAGAAGGTGTTCCTGGAAGAGGTCACTATGAACACCAACTCCTCTGCACTCTAAAGCCAGGAGGCCCTGCCCCCCAAATCACTCAGGAGCCCACACTGCCCACCCCAGGTGCTCCCCAGGATTCTCCCCCAGGTCCTCCCGCTGCACACAGCAGGGCCCCAGCACTCCATCCTACACTGATCACCTTTAGTGACTGAACTCCCAGTATCGACACCTGAATGGGAGTTCACTTAATATCATAACGCTCTAAAGTGCTTTTTACAAGCTTTGGTTTGTTTGAGCCTCACAACCTTCTAAGATGGGCAATACCCACGTTTTATACAAAAGAGGAAACAGATCAAGAAACCTGCCCAGAGTCACTCAACTTGTGGAGGAGCCCCGTAGTGTAATCTAAGCAACTCCTCTCTCGGAGCGCTGGTCTGGCCTTCCTAGGCCCGGCTGACCTGGTGCTTCTTCTCGGTGTCCAGCCGCCGGCGTGAGTGCAGGGAGCTGAGTGCCTCCCGGAACGTGGCCCGCAGGGCGCGCTCCATCAGCGCCTTGTGATATACTCCTGCCACGTTCCCGCACAGGAACAGCACCGCGTTTGCTGCCAACTGTGGGTGAAGGCCAGCCTCAGAGGGCGCGGGACCAGGGTGGTTGTCGTGTGTAGTTGGAGTTGGTCTCAAAGACTGGCTGGGGAAGACTGGGCTTTACGGTGAGGGACCTAACTATTGTGGGACAAGTGGTGCCACACTGTGGCATCCCTAGGGGGTTTCCCTTCCCAGAAGCTCCCTGCTCCAGACTCTAGGCTGCTTCACCAACACGACCTCTTAGGTCCGGAAACCTTTGCAGGTACATTTCCTGTGCTTGGAATACCACTCCACTGTCGCTACCCACTCCCATCGCACAAACCTTTTATTTTTTTAACATTCTCTGTCAAGGTTTCATTAACCACATCTGTTGTCCCCGGGGCAAACCACGACTCGCTCCCTTCCCTGTGGCCTGGATCCCTCTTCTGGTAACAGCAGGCATTGCACCACACTGTTGTACCAGCTCTGCGAAAGCACAGTTGGGTATCCTGCGCCCAGCGTTGTACCTTGCCTTGGAGTCACAGCTCAACAACCGCCCCCCGCCCGAAAGGAGCCTACTAGCACGTGGCAGAGCCGTCCTGAGCGCAGCCTGTGCTACTTGCGTGCTCACCTGCGGCAGCAGTGCAGGCCGTGAGTCCGGCTGTGGCCCAAGATACAGCCCGAGGATCAGCAGATGCGAGAGTGAGGAGGCGAGGCCTGCGACGGCGGCGTCCCGCATGCCCATGGGCAGCATGGTATACACCGTGAAGATGACGAAGAGAAAATAGGACACCTGGGGGCGGGGCGCGGGAAGCCGAAGGCCCAAGTGGGGCTATTCAAGGCCTGGTGAGGGATCGAAGACAGGGCCGTCCCCGCTGCCCTGCCTGCCGCCCCTCTCACCTGGTCCCAGGCGCTCACCACGCCCCCGGTGAACAGGAAGGCGTAGCCTAGCGCTAGCAGCGCGACCCATACCAAGCTGGACAGGGGACGCGTCCAGCGCTGCAGTCTCTGCTCGCGGGAAGCCAGGCCCAGCAGCAGCGAGAAGCCGCCCAGCGCGCACAGCACAGTGGTCAGGAAGCTCGGGTCTGAGGTCAGCTCCTGTGGGCAGGGGTATGTGAGGCAAGAATGTGACAGGGAGAAGGAACGAACCTGATAAAGGAAGAGCCGGCAGCCCAGCCCTTCAGCCCAGTTCTGAAAGGTGTCTCAAGCCTAAGTACGAAAAGGAGGCAAGGAACCTCCGCTTGCCATTCACTTTAGGTTGAACCATTTGAAATTGCTTGTGTCCTACTGTTTTTATCTAGACTCAGCAATCTCGTATGGTTTTTGTTGGTTGGTTGGTTTTTTGAGACAGAGTCTTGCTCTGTCGCCCAGGCTGGAGTTCAGTGGCGCGATCTCGGCTTACTGCAACCTCTGCCTCCTGGGTTCAAGTGATTCTCATGCCTCAGCCTCCCGAGTAGCTGGGATTACAGGCTCCTGCCACCACGCTCGGCTAATTTTTTTTTTTTTTTTTGTATTTTTAGTAGAAGACAGGGTCTCGCCAAGTTGCCCAGGCTGGTCTCGAGCTCCTGGGCTCAAGCGATCTCCCGCCTCGGCCTCCCAAAGTGCTAGGATTACAGGCGTGAGCCACACCGCCCAGCCTCCTGTGGTCCAACCTATTATCTTGCTGGGCCAGCCTCCCAGAAGATCTGGCTCCCATCCCCTATTTGTGAATCCATGACGTTTCTGAGCCTCAGTTTTCTTATCTGTCAAACGGGAACTAAAGCGTCATGAAGCAAATGAAAGATAGATCCAAGCTCACAAGAAGGCACTTCGGAATGAATGTGTCCAAATCTGGCCGATTTGCTCGGGAGATTCCCCGCGCCGGGGCCGGCGGCTGGCAGCTTGAAGGGCGGCGCGAGGCAGCGCTCGAGCAGCAGGGGGCGCCAGGACCCGCGGCGTCCCTCACCTCCCTGGCCGCCAGGGCTGCGATCTCGCCACCTGCCTCAACTCCAAGCAGAAGTTCCACCGCCGTCCCAGCATTTTGTCCCCACCTCTTCCCGGATTTAGGCGTGGACCAGCAAGGATTGGCCGCTCCCGGTGATTTTCCCACCTTGCCTCCAAGCAGTGAAAAGAAAACCCGGGGCAGGCCATTTCTAGAACTGGATTGAAGACCCTCTTCCTCCCCAAACAGGAACTGGACATGGGTTTACTTTGGGACTCAGTGAGAGCCAGGTGGAGGGTGCCTTCTGGGAGTCTGTGGGTACAACTGCCCTACATCCCCTAAGAGGGAGAGAAAGGCAGGAAATGAATTCCCCAGGGGCCTCCTAGAATTTCCCCTTTGGAAAACTGGAAAATCCGGTGATGGATTTATTGTAGAACCCGTAGACCAGGGATGTTCATAAATTCTGTCAGAACCCGGACAGAAACAAGAAGCATCCAGGACTCAGCTTTCTCCCTGCGCAGACCCAGAAGGGTAGAGTGACTGGCCCAGGGTCACTGCAGTTCCTAGCCAGGCTCAATGGTCCTTTCTTTCTCTGCTCCCGGCAACGAAAACACATCGAAAAGAAGACCCCACAAACCCCAACCCCGAAAATGCTCCCCAGGCAGCGACCCTCCCGCAGCAGAGGCCCGGCTCACCCTGCCGCTGGCCCAGGCCAAGGCGAGCAGCGCCGCGAGCGCACAGAGCACGATCCCCAGCAGCAGCAGCAGCAGCGGGTACTGCTGGCTCAGGCTGTAGTAGGTCTCGTAGAAGAGGTCTTCGGTGGGGGGCGGCCGGGGGCTGAAGAGGGCCATGATCTCCCCAGCCCCGAGCCCCGGGGCTGGCTAGGGCCGGGCGCCGGGTTACCTCCTTCGGCCCGGCGGGCCCCACCTGAGCTTTTCTCACCCGCCCCAAGCCGCTACCACCCCGCGCCCCCAACCTCGTGGCAATCCCGTCTCCTCTTTCAGGCCCTCCCTGCGGCCTCCCAGCCCGCTCCCAGCTGGCGATGAGGGGATCCCTCAGTCCTTTCCTCCTCCTCCCTCATACCCGGATTGTGGAGGTGCCCTAGAAAAGCCTCATCGCCAGGAGGGCAGGATTTGGGGTTGGTGCGAGGGAGCCCCGGGTTCCCCTGACCCCCGAACTCACAGCCCGCGGCGCTGGCGCAGCGGGGTGGGCTAGGCCAGGGGAGGGAGCCGGGGACCTGATGGCGGAGTCGCGCTCGCCGCTGCGCTCTGGCTCAGAGTCCCGGGCGACAGGCGCTTCCCTCCCGGCGCCGCGGGCCCCCTCCCACTTCCCCGACGGGACAGCCCGGCCCCTTCCTGTGCCAAAGCCGAACTCCCCTGGTCTCCTCCCGCACTTGGTTTTGTCTCTCCTAACACCATCGCCTCCTCGCTTCAGCCCCTTCAGTGAAGGGCAATGTGGACCCTGGGAGAGATGCGAAGGGGTGGGCTGGGGTGGACCGAATGGGATGTGTCCAAATGGAAGTGAACGTTTGGTAGTGGGGAGACCGAGGGCGGGGGGGCTGAAGCCTGGCGAGAATGTAGGGAAGAATGTGGGTCCTGGTGGGGATCTAGGTCAGAGTTGGGGGCGCTCATTCTCCTCGCGTCTCCACCTGGCTGGCAACCACTACCACCGGGTTTGAACTGTTCATGCTCCGTGGGAGGGGGTGCACCTGTGTATAGCTTTAGGAGCCATAGCTTCCCACTCCCGAACAGCAGCTGGGAATAAAAAGGGAAGCAATGTCTAGGAAGCAACCTGAGTGTGTGGTGGAGGCAGGTATGTGGCGTCATGATCTCTAAGAGCCTGGGGGCACTGTGCGGGGCCTGGTCTGTGATCTTTCACACCGACTCATCCCTCCCCAGAGCCCTGCAACTGAGTCTTGAGAGCCCAGAAGGAAAGGGACCACAGCCTCTATCCCCAGAGTTTAGGGTCAGGGTGGGGTCGCCATCCTAGGCTGTAGAGGAAGAACTGCCCTGAGATTAGAGAGTGGTCTGGGGAACCAGGCCTCTGGGATTCCTTCCTGTTGTAGCTGGCTGTGCCCTGACCTTGTGTGCTAGGCCATTGCCCACTCCCAGCCCCCAGCATCCCCACTTCCTGCCATAGCAGAGCTGTGGTACCTCCCTATCCCTCACTGGCAGCTCCCACTCCCATCCCTGCCCCTGGCTGAGCTCAGACTGACTAGCATTCCATCGTGTTTATTGACTCCTGGGGGGACAGATCACAAAGTCGTTTTGTGGGCAGGCCAGACTGCCCTAGAAGGAAGTCAGGGGCTTCAAGGGATGGCACTCTTCCTTAACTCGTAACTCTTGGAGGCAAGCTTGGAAGTTGCTTTATTTCCCACTACGATTTTACCAACCCTGTGGCCTGCTCCAGGCTTCAGGATCTTTAGGGCCTTCTTTCGAACCTACTGGTGGGGGGTGCTGCAAGCCCCTTCCCTTGCCCGAAGGTGCCAGGCCCCCTGTGGGCAATGCAGTTGTCTGTTGCGTAGTCAAGAAGTTGTTGTTTCCAACTTGCACCCAAGAGCTGTTGTGTACGTTAACGAGCCCTTTAAGAGAAATAGTGAAATAGTGATGGTGGCAGGAGGGTTTAGCTGTCAGAAAGGACAAGGTAGGGGTGGGTGGGGAGTATGAAGTCTCTACTTGTCAGTGGCTGTGTCAAGGTGTGCCCTGTGCTCCTCCCTTCAGAGCTCCTCTCCAGAATTGGGTTAGCAGAAGCTCTAGAGGTGGCAATTGACATTTGAGACCCTGATCTTTTTTGCTGGGAGGTCCTCTGGACTGCTGAAACAATGGAACTTAGGGGGCTCACAGAGCTGGTGTTGTGGAAAGTTAGAAAATTTAGGGACAAATCCAAGCTTTGTTGTGTGACCTCAGAAGGCTCCTTTCTCAGGGGGTGTCAGTTTTCCCATTTATGAAATGAGAAGGTTGAGTTAGATCATCTTCTCCCCTCCCCTCCACAAAGTACCCTGAATCTAGATATAGGTCTGGAGGAGGAGTCTGGTGGAAGAATTGATCAGGGAAAAGAAAGAGGTGGAGAGTGGGTACCTGTTACTGGATTTGGCTCCGCGGTCCTGCAGGACCCGTTCATGCCTCGTCTCTCAGCCCCCTGCAAACAGCACAGAGCATCCAGTTTTGCCTTGGAGCCTGGAGCTCCCACTGCACTCCTCTCAGCCCCAAGGTTTCACTGGCAAGGGGACAGCATTTATAGGATTCTTAGTGCATTCCCTAATCCTGCCAATGTCTCACCTGATTCCCTCGGGGTCCAGGACTTGGTGTTCCAGTTGAGGCGGGGCTGGGCATCTGGTTTCTGAAAGTTGAGGTCTCTGGAGTCTGAGGAGGTTGGGCCATTGAATCTGAAGACGTGCCTGCTGTCCTGGCTTGTGGAACCTGCTCCTCTTGTGCCCTGCTCCTCTTGGTAAGGCTCAGGTATTTTTTAGGAACAGAGCTGGGAGACTCCTCTAGATTCAGTTTGTTTAGCCCCTCAGAAACCATGACATCATTACAAGAGTGCTGGTTTTCTGTGGTTCTCCTAAAGTCATCCATTTCTGTCCCTCCTTGGCCTGACTCTGGGGTAGAAAATCTCCTATCGCTGCTCCTGAGCTCAGACAGGAAATTCTTTACCTGCAGGGATGGGAGGAGTTTGCTGGGCATGACTTGGATGAGCCAGAGTAAACCCAAGGGAGTAGTCTCTTGGTCCACAATCTGTTGTCTGGGAACTCAGGGGTGGGCTGGTGAGGGTGGGGACAAAGGGCAAGGCATAAAAAGCAGTGGTCAGTGGTGAGTGTCACTGGATGGCCAGGTAGCCACGTTGTGCCATCCCTGACCAGCTCCTGGGGAGGGGTGATGTTGGCGCTCCCTGTGGAGACAGCAGCATTCATATTGTTTTTCACCATCTGGAAGGCTTCATTAGTTTTTGGTAGGCATTCTAGAGGGACAGCAGAGTGGGGTGCAGGTGAGCAAACCTTCTTTTTCTGAGAAAAGCCCGCTGCTGACGGACCCAAGCTTATCCCAGATCCAGCTAACTGGCCAGCTCACCCTGGAAGGAGGGTCTGTCCTCAGGCTCACTGCTCCAGCAGAGCTGCATTAGCTCCTTCAGTCCTTCTAAGCCGGGAGTTTCAGGCCCAGCTTGGGGCAGCTCAGCCAATGAGGGCCGGGTCTGCCTCTTGCACACTGCTCCATACACCAGTGATGGTTCGGTTGGCACTGGAGTAGGGGAGGAGGGTGAGAAGAGAAGGCATTCACTGTAAAAGGGAATTTTCTGCTCCATCATGGAAAGAGGCAGGGAGTGTAATGTGGGGGCACGAGGAGGGAGGAGGGCCGTCTAAGTAGGTGAGCAGGAAGGGGAAGCCTTGAGGCTTTCAAGAGAAGGGCACCTGGGATTAAGGATCCCAGAATCCTCCTAGAGTCTTACACTCAGCTTCTCTTCCAGCGAGCACTGCCCACATTAGGATCCCGAAGCTGCAGGAGACACAAAGCTAAGGATCGGTCCAATCACTGGCAAGACTCCTTTCCTATACATCATCCCCTGGGAGGGCCCAGAGAAATGTAGGAATCCTGGCTGTGTGTTTGGACTGGGATCCTTACCTGTAGACATCACTGGCTGTGGAGGCCTTCCAGTTTACGTTAACAAACAGTTCTGGGGCCAAGTAGCCCAGGGTGCCCCCTGGCTCCCTGGACCCTGTCCCTGACTGTGAGCCTCCCTGAAATGTGGACAGGCCAAAATCTGCCAGCTGCAAAGGAAGGAAAGAAGTGGGAGGTAGGGAAGACAAGGGGGCCAGGCAGCCTCCAGGAACCCCCCTGCCCTCAGAAGGTGCAGGTTCAGCTTTGTAAAGGGAGTGTGGAGGTCAAGGGAAGAGGTTCCCTTGGATGGTAGATCTAGGTACCTTGTGGTAGGGCTGGGTCAGGGTCTGAGTCTCCAGGGCTGGGTCAGCCGTGACTCTTTGGAGGGGCTGGTGGGGCAGCTGGTGGAAATGACTCGTGTGGGTTGGGGCCTCTATCACCTGGTGTGGCAGGAGCTAAAACTGCTGGCTTGGCTTTGTCCCCTGGCTGCCCTGCGTCCAGAGGGAGAGGCTATGCCTATTCAATAGAAGGGCTCTGGAGGTCTAGTGTCCTGTGGGCCTGGCTGGAGCAGCTCTGGGGTGGGGCCTTGTCCTGAGGCTGAGAGGGGTGTAGACCAGCTGACCTTGACATGCAGCTCTGGGTCCAGCAGGACGTTGGATGGCTTGAGGTCCCGGTGCAGGAGCACCGGGTTCTGGTTATGCAGGTAAGACATCCCAAGCACCACTTCTTTCAGCAGGCGGCAAAGGAGCGGCCAGGGCCGAGGGCACTGGGACTGCAGCAGCCCCGAAAGGGAGCCGTTCTCCATGAATTTAGTCACCAGAGCCGGCTTGGGATCTTGGTCCCAGTTCACCTTCTCGATAACCCCTTCTAGGCGCAGCACGAATTCGTTATCCAGACTTGCCATGGCCTTGACCTCCCTGGATATCGCCTTCCTACACTCCAGGAGAGAGCTGGAGTCGCACCGGGGTCGTGGGAAAATCCCTCCCTTCCCCATTCAGGTCCCAGAGCACAGTGACTCCACCTTTTTGGCCAGATTGCTGCTGGGGGGCAACCGGGGTCACTCACGAGTTTACGATCTTGACCGCCAACATCGTAGCCCCACTTCCTATGCTGCGCCCGGAACACTGTGCCGAACCCGCCTTTGCCGACGAACTCCTGGTTCTCCAGTTCCTCGATGGCCACCAAGGGGGCGGAAGCAGCGCTGGGGCTGAGAGAGGGGTGTCGCCCACTAGCCGGCCGTGCCGTAGGTCAGCGCTGCTCCCCGCGCCCCTGTGACTCGGCGCTCTCACTGCAATCCCCAGCCTCCCTCGCCGGTCCCCACCGTCCCCGGACTCAAAGACATTCTCTGAGCGAGTCTGTGGGGCGCTCTGGGTGTGAATGTCAGAGGCTGCGATCGACATGCCACTCTCTACTCACCATAACTTGACGCACGACATCAGGCTGGAAGGTGCCAGGGGGCCTCTGGAAATTGCGAGCCGTAGGAGATGGAGTGACTTCTGGGGCTTGGGTCTTTGGCAGAGAGGAGAAGGGGTCTGTCTGTGCAGGGGTCAGTCTCTAGACCAAGACGGTGAGTCTGCTTTCCGGGTTGCTACCCCTTTTCCGAGTTGACTAAACAACTTCCCTTTTAGGCGCCTCTACAGTCCGGCCCCTGGGGTGGGGCAGGGGGCAGAGCGAAAGCTGGTGCCTTTCTCCCTGACTAGCGTTGCCTGAGCACCTGCCGCGTGCCAGAGCCAGATTAGGTGTGGTTGGGCATTGAGGATGTTAGGGAAGGATTCCTCACCTTCCAGGAACCCACAATTAGCCCACTCCTACAGTCAAAGCCTTCCCTTTTCCCACAGGATTTCCTGCTCCACCACCTGCCAGGCCATGAGTGGAGATGTTGCTTAGGAGGGTTTTACGGTTCTAGGGCTCAGCTCTCTCACAGCTGCCCTAAGATCATAGCCAACACATATATAAAACTTATCATGCACCAGGTACATATATTAGCTTATTTAATTCTCACACGAACCCTAAGGGTATAGGTACTGCTTTTTTACCTTTCTATAGATGAGGAAACTGAGACACTGAGAGTTTAAGTACCTTGCCTAAGCCCATATGGAAATAGTGGCTCTGAACCATCAAGTTATCCTGTTTTCACATAGGCTTCAGGGCTGTACCACTCAGCTGGTCGCGCAGGTGGCTGGGAAAGGTGTGAAGCATCCAACGATGTAGTGAAGGATCCCTATCTGTATTCCTGCCCAGTCCCTATAGCTGCTCTTGAGAGGCAAGTCTTTGGCATTGATAGGGACTTATATGCCCTTTGAACAGGAGCTCCTGGAGGTGGCAGGCCCCAAACCCACTCCTAGGGCATTGTAGTAAGGCTAGATATATCAGCCCATCCAGAGGGTTGGTGACATTGTGGTGTACACTACAGTGGAAACACCTCAGAGCTTTCCTGCCCTCTCCCTTGCATGACAACTCTTGCATGCAAATACCCTAATTAATGTTCCTGATAAGCACACGCTCTGGACACAGTCTTTTGATAACCCAGAAGCATGGAGAGTCTTAAAGATTTAGGGCAGAAAAAAGGTGTCCATATTTTACCTTTCTGAGGTCTGACCATGACTGGAGTTTGTGGGAACCCGATAGGGCCTGCCCTAGGCACTCAGTCCTTCACAGGGATACTCAATCCTGTGGGTTGTGCATTGGCTCTCACTAAAAGGTGCTCACCTTGGTACTTGCTTTCCATTTTGTTCAGTGGTCCATGGGCTCTGCTGGTTGAGGCAGAAGTGATCCGCAGTTTTCTTCTAGAACAACTCCTGGAGAGCCACACCATGGCTTCTAGTAGGGTCAGCTCATGCTATTTTGGAGCTATTTAGGGAATTGTTCAACCATAGTCTCCTTAAAAGCCAATACATGGCAGATACCCAATAAATATTTGTTGAATTGAATGAATAAATGAACCCAAAATATTGAGCATTTCTTAAGGCACTGATCATCTTAGATGGAGCTCCATACTCAGTAGGAGGAAAGAGGAGATTGGGTTCCTGTAGAGACTGAGGGCTGTCACCTGCACAGTTCATGAAATCCATCTGAAGTAGGCCTTAGGATAGAGATATGGTGGTATCACACAGAATCCAAGAAGGCAAGAAGTGTAGCAGGTCCTCAGAAAAGCCTAGAGTCAGAAGCTCAGAGCCATCAAAAGGGGCAGCCACTCCCTTTGTGATTCTTTTTGGAGAGAATAACCCAGGCTCAGTATCTCCACTTGAAGGGAGCAGGCAGAAAGGAGTTGGAAAGGTGTTATAACTGGGTTTCTTCAGATTGGGACGAGACCCTGAGAATCAGGGATAAATCACTGTGAAGCACAAAGTTGGGTGTGGTATCAGGGCCTATACTACTTTTTGACTCAAAATAAACAGCCTCTTTAAAAGAAGGAAGAACAAGGAGAAGAACCTTAGACTAAGTGCCTAACAGGACCCTCAACTTCCAGCGAGGGGGTGTAGGGGTGGACCTAGGCAGAGGCTGATTCTTGGAATTCGGAGCTCTGGTCTTTTCTGAGGACTGATGCCTCTGACCACAGATATCCCATGCTTTTGGAGCCTACTTCGGTATTCTTTTTTTTTAATTAAATTAAAAATTTTTTTGAGATGGAGTCTTGCTCTCTTGCCCAGGCTGGAGTGCAGTGGCGTGGTCTTGGCTCACTGCAACCTCCACCTCCCAGGTTCAAGCGATTCTCCTGCCTCAGCCTCCTGAGTAGCTGGGATTACAGGTGTGTGTCACCATGCCTGGGTATTTTTTTTTATTTTTTTTTTTGAGATGGAGTTTCACATTTGTTGCCCAGGCTGTAGTGCAATGGCGCGATCTCAGCTCACCACAACCTCTGCCTGCTGGGTTCAATCAATTCTGTCTCAGCTTCCCGAGTAGCTGGGATTACAGACATGCGCCACCACGCCCGGCTACTAATTTTTGTATTTTTAGTTGAGACGGGGTTTCACCGTGTTAGCCAGGCTGGTCTCGAACTCCTGACCTTGTGATCCACCTGCCTCGGCCTCCCAAAGTGCTGGGATTACAGGTGCGAGCCACCACGTCCAGCCTTACTTGGATATTTCTTATTCCTTCAGTTCCCTGCTCCTGATTGTCTCTAATTACATTCAGTTCAACTCTCCTGTGAGCTCTGGTTCCCTGTCCCTAATTGCTGTAGGGGTAGCGGGTTGTGGGGGATCTATGTGGTCTCTCCTTGCATATTCTAGTCTTAATTTTTATCTGTTGTTTGATTAAGAGATTTTAATTATAGACCAAATGGTATTAATTGAGGTGACAGTCCCGGCCAGGACTAATTTTTTATAAAGATCTGCTACCAGTAATTCCACTCCTGAGTATATCCTAAAAGAATTGAGGCTGGGCACAGTGGCTCATGCCTGTAATCCCAGCACTTTGGGAGGCCGAGGCTGGCGGATCACTTGAGGTCAGGAGTTTGAGACCAGCCTGGCCAACGTGGTGAAATCTGTACTAAAAATACAAAAATTAGCCAGGCATGGTGGCATGTGCTTGTAATCCCACCTACTCAGGAGGCTGAGGCAGGAGAATCGCTTTAACTCAGGAGTCAGAGGTTGCAGTGAGCAAAGATCACACCACTGCACTCCAGCCTGGGGGATAGAGCAAGAGTCTGCTCAAAAAAAAAAAAAAAAAAAGGAAACATGGATTCAAATAGATAACTGTACATCAATGTTCATAGCAGCATTATTCGCAACAGCCAAAAGGTGAAAACAACCTAAATGTCCATCAATAAGTGAATGGATCGGTCCAGTACAAACTGTTGTATATATACATACCATACAATACAATTCAGCCTTAAAAATATGATTTGACCTTAATAAAATTCAGACACATGCTATAATGTGGATGAATCTTGAAGATATGGTAAGTAAAATGAGCCAGTCACAAAAGGACACACATCGTATGATTTCACTTATATGAGGTACCTAGAATAGTCAAATTCATAGAGATGAAAGTAGAATGGTGGTTTGTAGGGGCTGAGGGAAGAGAATGGAGAGTTACTGTTTAGTGGATAGAGTTTTAGTTCGGGAAGATGAAAGGTTCTAGAGATGTAGTAATGGTTATACAATGAAGTCAATGTACCTGATGTCACAAAACTGTACACTTAAAGGGTTAAAATAATAAATTTTGTGCTATGTGTATTTTACCACAAAAAGAATCTGCTAAAAATATGATTCTAGTATTAGAAAGGGACATATGAAAATTTGCATTAATAAACATTTAGCTGTTTGATTTAACATCAAATTTCACCGCGAAGAAAGAATGTATGTATGTATATGTATATATGCTTAGAAAAATATATGAATGGACAAATAGAAAAATGTTTAAGGGAATTATTTCTGGCTGATGGGCTTACAGGTGATTTTTATTTTCTTATATTTTATATTCATATCTTTTTCTTAGTGTATGTGCTGCTGAGGTGAGTACTTATAGTCTTATTTTTATCTGCATTTTCTAATTTTCCTGAAATGAGTTCATGAAATGAGTGTAGTAATTCTACAGTTCAGCTTCCTCTTTGTCCCCAAGATGCACCCAGAGATGTAGGAGCTTCCCTCTCCCACCTGCCACTACCCTAGCCTGTCAATCTATTATTTGCTACTCCTTCCTGATTTCTTGTAATTGTAAGTAGCCTGCTGGTCTCTTCGGTATTTAATGGATGTTATTAGGTCTTGGAGTTTCAATATGGTGAGTACGATTTTGACAGACATAACATGATAGAGGTGATTCCACTCAGAGGGAATGTTCTGAGCCAAGGGTAAAGTCTACAGTGTGAACGTTCATGAGTCCGACTGCCAGACTGGCTGAGTGGCCTTTCCCTCCCCGCCCCCACCGGCAACAATGATAAAAACTGGTCTTTTCCACACTTGATGGTTCACAAAGCACTTTCCCAGTAAATCCTCACAATCAAGGGAGGTTGGACATACTGTCTAAGGTTTACAGAATAAAAAGGTCTCATTTTTTGTCTGCAGGTGAATAGCAAACATCGAGTGATAAGAAATCCTATTTATTTATTTATTTATTTATTTATTTATTTATTTTGAGACGGAGTCTCACTCTGTCATCCAGACTGGAGTGCAGTAGCATGATCTCGGCTCACTGCAACCTCCGCCTCCCGGGTTCAAGTGATTCTCCTGCCTCAGACTCCTGAGTAGCTGAGATTACAGATGCGCATCACCACGCCCTGCTAATTTTTATATTTTTAGTAGAGATGGGGTTTCACCATGTTGGTCAGGCTGGTCTCGAACTCCTGACCTCGTGATCTGCCCACCTCGGTCTCCCAAAGTGCTGGGATTACAGGCGTGAGCCACCGCGCCTGGCCATAAGAAACCTCTTTTTACTATGGCAGTGCGGATTCCCGCCTGCCCCCTTCCCTCCACTCCCTGCCGACTCAGGGATGCTGCAGCTCATGGGGGAACCCTTATCCCAGCTACTGAAAACAAACTCTCCACACATGCGGAAAGGGTGCAACTATGGGCAAAAGAACTGTCACTTTTGGGGACTGAGCTATACTCAACTCAGGAAAGTCACCAAACAAACCCCAGGTTTGAGAGAGAAGAGCAATGGGGAGAACTTTCCACTTGGATAGGGACTCCATCCACTGTGGCACCCGCCTCTCCCTATCCTTGGGATGCTTTCTTTTGGGGGGTCTCCTCCAGGGCCCAAGTATTGCTCTTCTCCTTTAGGATTCCAAGCAGGTCTGAAGCCCCCTTTTACTTGTTTTTCCTTAGGAGAGCTGAGGGGCTGATGCTTTCACAAAGAACCACATACCTTTAGCTCTCCTATCCCACTTGTGCTCCCTGTCTCAGCAAAATGGAATCCTTGTGCTTAATCTGTTTCCTCACACCGCATTTTGGATCTGCGTCCCAGAGTGTCTCTTTGGCAGAACTTAAGGTACTTGTCTGTACCCTCAAGGAAAGGGAGGCTGGGCAGGGTAACTATTTCGATTCTACATTACCATGGCAGGACCAAAAAGATTTTGGGCAGCTATAAGTTAAGTGACCACACACATATAACCGTAATGCCCCTTCTGTCAGTGTGGAGTCCTTCTCTCTTTCTTACTGTCTAGTTAATGTCAAAGATATAATTTCTGTGCTCTCCCAGCTCCTCTCACCCCAGTGGAGCAGGCCACTGCTTCATATTGCTTCCCCACCTGGTTGTCTGGCTGTTTCTCTTTTCTTTTTCTTTTGTTTGAGACGGAGCTTCGCTCTTGTTGCCCAGGCTGGGGTGCAATGGTGCCATCTTGGGTCGCCGCAACCTCTGCCTCCCGGGTTCAAGCAATCCTCCTGCCTCAATCTCCCGAGTAGCTGGGATTACAGGCATGTGCCACCATGCCCAACTATTCTTTTTTTTTTTTTTTTGTATATTTAGTAGAGACGGGGTTTCTCCATGTTGGTCAGGCTGGTCTTGAGCTCCTGACCTCAGGTGAGTCCTGCCATTTATTTACAGGGAGTAAAGTATAGCCTAATGGTCAAGGGTATAAGCTCTGGAGTCAGGCTACCTGGGGTTGATTTCTGCTCTGTCAATTACTGGCTGTTCGACCTTTAGCAAGTTACTCAACCTCTCTGAATTTTGGTTAATTATAGCACCTACTGGATTGGGTTGTTCTGAGGATGAAATGAAATGAGGATGAAAGAACATAGCAAGGCTCAGCATGATAATAGGTTAGACCACAGGAGGCTGGGCACGGTGGATCATGCCTATAATCCCAGCACTTTGGGAGGCCGAGGCGGGTGGATCACGAGGTCAGGAGTTCAAGACCAGCCTGGCCAACATACTGAAACCCCGTGTCTACTAAAAATAAAAAAAAAAATAGCTGAGCGTGGTGATGGGTGCCTGTAGTCCCAGTTACTTGGGAGGATGAGGCAGGAAAATCGCTTGGACCCAGGAGGCGGAGGTTGCAGTGAGCCGAGATTGAGCCACTGCACTCCAGCCTGGGTGACACAACGAGACTCTGTCTCAAAAAAAAAAAAGAAAGAAAGAAAGAAAGAAGACAGCATAATTCCAGGCAAATATTATATGCTCAATAGGTGGTAGGTATTATCACAATAAGCATTGCTGTGTTTCCAGTATGAAGAACATATCTAGTTCACAATTTATTTGTAGAGCAGAGAAAATGGATTTAACTACTGTTCAATGAAATAGCTCCATCTTCCTTCTCCTGAAAATTTCCAGCCCCACCCCTTCGTCCTGGGGCCTTTTTAACAACTCACCCCTCAAGTCTCTCTCTTCTCTCCCAGACAACTGTTCTGAGGGAGTGACTGAGGAAGGCAGTGTGTCCCTCCCTGCCTGTGGTCTTGAGGAGAGAGGGCTTTAAGCGAGGGTCTCTGGTTTCTCTGCTGAGAAGTATTGGATGTCTGTTGCCTGGTGCAAATGTGCTCAACAAGGCTAAGAGGGCTATGTTGTTGACCCAAGGATGGGCTTTGGGCCTGAGGCAGCCACTTGGGTGCACGGGGCTGTGTGTCCTCAGGTTGCCTCTGATTTGAGCTGCATCTGTGGTGAGCCATCCCTTAACCCTGCCAGGATCCCATCCAAGAGGACTTTTCTCTGCCTTTCTCCCTCAGCTGAGAGAAGTGTGGGAGAAGAGAGTAGCATCAGTGCTCTGAGGGCAACCTTTAACCAATGGAGGGAACCAGCCAGTGCCCAGCCTCCTGTCCTTTCTGAGGTGTGTTCTGCAATTCCTGAGGATCTGCTCTGAGTTCCACCTCAGTAGCTAGCTCAAAATGCACCTTTGTATTGGCATTTTCTCCTTCCCTGACTCACGTTTTCTGCTCCCTCCCTTCTGATCCCTGGGGTCACCCTTCCAGGAAGTCTCAAGTCCAGGTCTCAGGGGCACTGTTTTCAGGGAACACAACCCAAGACACACCCTTTGGCCTGTTTCCTTTTCATTGTTTCTCCCCTGAATGTCTTTGTAACTAGGATCCTGATCTGAAACGAAAGAGGGAAGGAAGGGAAAGGAGGGGAACAGAAAGGAATCTAACCTTCTCAGAGTTGGGTCCTGATATATACACGCTGGAGCCTAGGATGTGCTAGGGACTCTCTCCCACCTGTCATCTCATTCTAAGTTTAGCAACAAACCTGTGAGGCAGAATGTCATTAGCCCCATTCAACAGATGAGAAATGGAAAAGGCCATGAGAGTAACTAGCCTAAGGTCACACAATGACTTTGTGGCAGAGCGGGGTTTTAACCCTGATCTATGCTCTTTTTAGCTATCTTCCTTTTTGGGCAAAGTCCTTTGACAGAATCAGAAAGAAGAACTTTGAATCAAGTAAGACTTTTTTTTTTTTTATTAAATATTTTAACAGGAGTCATTCTCATGCCCCCATGATTCAATTACCTCCCACTGGGTTTCTCCCATGACACGTGGGAATTGTGGGAGCTACAATTCAAGATGAGATTTGGTTGGGGACACACTCAATCCATATTAGCATATACTTAACTTTTAAAGAATTTACCAAATAGGCCACTGTGCAGTGGCTCACACCTTTAATCCCAGTACTTTGGGAAGCCGAGGTGGGTGGATCACTTGAGGTCAGGAGTTCAAGACTAGCCTGGCCAACATGTTGAAAGCTGGTATCTACTGAAAACACAAAAATTAGCCAGGTGTGGTGGTACACACCTGTAATCCCAGCTACTTGGGAGGCTGAGGCAGGAGAATCGCTTGAACCTGGGAGGTGGAAGCTGCAGTGAGCTGAGATCACACCACTACACTCCAGCCTGGGCGATAGAGTGAGACTCTCTCAAAAAAAAAAAAAAGAATTTGTGAAATAGTTTTTCAGAGTAGTTGTAGTATTTTATATTCTCACCAGAAATGTATGAGAGCTCTAGTTCTTTCATATCTTTGCCATCATTTGCTATGTTCAAGTCCTGTTACTATTAGTTATTTGGATAGGTAGCTCATTGTGGTTTTAATTTGCATTTCCACAATGACCAATAATACAAGCATGTTTTCATGTGCTTACTTGCCATCCATATATCTTTATTTTTTTAATTGAGACAGAATCTCACTCTGTTGCCCAGGCTAGAGTGCAGTGGCGCGATCTCTGCTCACTGCAACCTCCGCCGTCCAGGTTCAAGTGATTCTTGTGCCCCAGCCTCCTAAGTACCTGGGACTACAGGCGTATGCCACCACGCCTGGCTGATTTTTTTGTATTTTTAGTAGAGGCGGGGGTTTGCCATCTTGCCCAGGCTGGTCTCGAACTCCTCACCTCAGGTGATCTGCCCGCCTCGGTCTCCCAAAGGGCTGGGATTACAAGCGTGAGCCAGTGAGCCCTACCACCATCCATATATCTTCTTAGGTGAAGTGTCTGTTCAAATTTTTGGCTCATATTTTAATGGATTGTTTGTTTTATTATTACCGAGTTTTGAAAGTTCTTTATATATCCTGGATACAAGTTCTTTTTCAGATGTATCATTTAAAAACACTTTCTCCCTGCCTATGGCTTGTCTTTTCATTTTCTTAACAGCTTCTTTCAAAGAGCAAAAGTTTTACTTTTGACAAAATCCAACTTGTCAAGTTTTTCTTTTATAGATGATGCTTTTGGTGTAGTCTATAAGAAATTTTTGCTTCACCCAAGGTTACAGTGATTTTCTCTTACGCTTCTTTCTAAGTTTTAGAGTTTGGGTTTTATATTTCTACCTGTTATGATTAAAAAATAGATCTATTCATTTTTAAAGGTTCAGATATTCCTGCTTATGGTGTGTGTGTGTGTGTGTGTGTGTGTGTGTGTGTACTTCTTGGATTTTCTTTAGTTTTTAAGAAAGTTCATTTTAAAAGTATAAGATTGACTCACCTTTGAAAAGGGAACTACCAACAGGGAATTTGTGTAACTCAGACCAGGTTTTGGATGGAAGAAAGTGCCCTCCACAAACAGCTTTGGTGTGGAGGTAAAGAGGTGCCCCAAATGAGCAGTATAGGTACATAAATGACCACTGTTCTCATTTGAATACATGCCTTCTCAAGTTCTTCTCTGCCAGGAACTCTGGCTTAAAAGGGTTCGCTTTGTTTTAATATCAGAAGCTGTGGAATGGTTTTGAGCTATGTTGCAACATGATCAGATCTGTGACTTAGGAGGCCCAAGTCAGTGGCTACATGGGGCATGAATTGAGATGGGGAGAACTGGAGGCAGGGAAAACTGCAGGCCACAGTTAGAGCAATTCAAGTGAGAGGTGATGAGGACCTAACCAAGTTAATGCCTGCAGGGATGGAGAGGAAGAAACTCAGTCTAGAAATAACTCTGAGGTATTAGTAGAAGAACCTGGGGATGAGAGGGAAGGAATATTCAAGTTTCTATTCTGGGAAGTTGAGAGAATAGTAATGCCATGACACTGAGGTATGGAACATAGAAGAGATAGATTATGTGGGAATGGGCTATATTTGGATGCGGACATATTTTTCTGAGAGCCACGTGCTGCAGCCTCAAGGGATCCCTGGCAGGCAGGAGAAGACAGGAGACCAGAGCAGGGAAGTGGTGAGAGTTATGCTGAAATGAACGACACCAACCGAGAGAGTCTATGGAGGAAGAAGGGAAGAAAGCAGAGGACAGAAAACCCTACATCTCCAAAGTCAGGCCAGCAGAAGAGAAACCAGTGAGAGAAACTGAGATCAGAGAGGCCGGAGCAGAACCAGGATAGGCAAGAGAGGAGAGACTCATCAGACTCAGCTGCTACTGAGAACGCGTCTAAGCTTGGGTTTCCCAAAAAGAAGAGCCTGAGCTTGGATTTAACAAAGGTAGTGTTTTGGGGAGGGGATCCCAAGAAGCAGCAGTGAGGGAACAGAGTGCGAACTAGGAAGAGAAGAAAGCCAATATGAGGATGTTTTGTTGAGATTGTTATTGTAGGCAATGGAGGCTCCTTTCCAGTAGAGGCTCCAAATTTAAAGAATGCCTCCCAGAATTGTCCACATGAAGGACGGGAGGCTGGAACATTCATCTGCCAGTGTCTGCACTCATTGGTCGAGGATTGCATCTGGAGGCACTAACTCCCTTGCACTTCTTGGCTGTGTTTGCATTGGAGCTGGAAAGGAGAAGGGTGGTGAGCAAGCTCCCATTGTGTGGGAGAAGGACCTTGTGATGGTTACATTTTATAGGTCTGCTTGGAGGGTGTTTTTGGATGAGATTCAACATCTTAAAAAGTGAACTTTAGGCCGGGCACAGTGGCTCATGTCTGTAATCCCAGAACTTTGGGAGGCTGAGGCGGGCAGATCACGAGGTCAGGAGTTCAAGACCAGCCTGGCCAAAATGGTGAAACTCCATCTCTACTAAAAATACAAAAATTAGCGAGGCATGGTGGCCGGTGCCTGTAATTCCAGCTACTCGGGAGGCTGAGGCAGGAGAATTGCTTCAACCCGGGAGGTGGAGGTTGCAGTGAACTGAGATCGCGCCACTGGGTGACACAGCAAGACTGTCTCAGAAAACAAAATAAAAAAAAAGTGAACTTTAGGCCATGTGCTGTGGCTCACGACTTTAATTCCAGCACTTTGGGAGGCTGAGGCAGGAGGATTGCTTGAGCCCAGAAGTTTGAGACTAACCTGGGCCACATAGGGAGACTCTGATTCTGCAAAAATAAATAAAAGCAAATAAAAAATGAAGAGGTTTAGTAGTGAAGGGAGGGAAAGAGATGGATGTTAGGTTAAGTATAAAGAATGATCAAGGGAATTATCCATGCTTTCTATGATACCTGCCTGTTATTCACTTAGTAGTGGTATTTGTAATCAGATGGACTGTCCAGGTATCTCAGTGCCTGTGTTCAAGTAATCTTTATTTTACTCAATAATGGCCCCAAAGCAAAGAGTAGTGATGCTAACAATTTGGATATGCCAACAAGAAACCATAAAGTGCTGCTTTAAGTGAAAATGTGTTAGCTGGGTGTGGTGGCATACATCTGTATGTAGTGCCAGCTACTTGGGAGGCTGAGGTGGGAGGATCATTTGAGCCCAGGAGATCAAAGCTACAAGGGGCTGTGATTCCACCACTGCACTCCAGCCTGGGTGGCAGAGTGAGACCCTGTCTAATAAATGAAAAGAAAAGAAAATGTAACTTTGGCATTCTTTGGCTGAGGTTTGGTGCTATCTGTGGTTTCAGGTCTCCACTGGGGGTCTGGAACATATCCCTGCAGATAAGGGGGAATATGTATCCGTCTTTGCCAGCTGGCATAGTGTTAAGCGCTGTCAGTAGTGAGTGCTGGAGGAACACTGGAGGAGGAGGAAGTCCATCTTCCTGGTTTTGGTTTGCTCCTCTGCCTTACTCCTGCAGCGTGTGCAATTTCTTCAGTGTACACTCAGGAAGTGCAAAGTGGTCAGCAGTGCCTAGCAGCCAAAAGCTTCGCCTGGCACCTTTCTGGGTGGCTTCTCAGCCTGTTGCAACTGCTAAGCCACCTCCCCACGAATAACTTGCTTTGGCATCTGCTTGGCCAACTTCGCAGCTATTTCAGCCTAGGAGTAGTGGGTTTCTCTTATATTTGCTGTTCCTGTGTCCTTTGGAATTCTCATTTCTTACTAGCTAATCCCTTAGAGTGCCAACACCCTGTTAGAGTTAATGCTTCTTTATTTTATTTTTGCAAATAAAAATATGAGACACTCCATGAATTTGCATGTCATCCTTGTGCAGGGGCCATCCTATTCTTCTCTGTATCGTTTTAGTGTATGTGTTGCCAAAGTGAGCACAATACTTGTTTATATTAAACGTTCCTGTTTCAAATGACTGTGTGGTTTCTGTGTCCTGATTAAACCCTGACCGATAACAGCTTTAGTCCTAGAATATAGTTCTTCAGGGACCCTAATGACATCCTGTGGTGTTTAACAGGCCCTTCCTCCTTAACAGGCCCTAAATTCCAGTTTTTGTTTCCTCAGGACTGTAGACTACTGAGAGTTCTTCTCAGCCTCCTACCTCTTAGGCACTGTCTCCTGCTGAGTCTGGCTGCCTCTCACAAATCGATAAATATCCCCCGTGGGACAGACCATGCAGAATGTTGGCCTCACCTCAACATGCTTCCCTTTCATCTGAGACCTTGGCCCTTCAAAGCCTCCTGCCTTGATGAATTTCCGGTGTCTTCAAACATATTTTAAAAAGTTTGTACCCAGCTATGCAAAGGCATACAGAGTGGTATAATGGATTTTGGAGACTCAGATGTGGCAAGGGTGGGAGGGGGTGAGGAATAAAAAGCTACATATTGGGTACGTTGTACACTATTTGGGTGACAGGTGCACTAAAATCTCAGACTTCACAATTATACAATTTACTCATGTAACCAAAAACCACTTGTACCCCAAAAGCTACTGAAATAAAAAAATTTTTAATAATTGTACCCAGCTTTTTTAGTTGCTCTCAGAGGGTTGATCTGATGCAAATTAGTTGATCATGGTGAAGTCAGCTAGAGTTAATGACAGATGGATAAAATGTTTGTGGAGCAGCAGCGGGGGTCCAGCCGAAGTTAGAAAGCAGTGACTTATTATGGAATCAATCATCATGATTGTGAAACTTTCTCCAGACCGGGAGGCAGAGAAATGCATGCTTGGCTTACCTCAGTTTGGGAAGTGATGGAAAGTTAAGGGCTGAGGAAATTTTGATTGCTTGTGAAAACACTTTTGAAATGGCTCACGTGGATCCCAGGTTGGACAGGGAGAGCACTAAAGCTGGAATAGGGGGTTGTTAGTCTAGGAGAATAAAGTAATGGAAATCAGAATTGGTGAGGAGAGAGCAGGGCACAGAAACTCAAGGTTTGGGTGAGAAAGGGGAATTTCAAGGCTGGGCATGGTGGCTCTCGCCTGTAATCTCAGGACTTTGGGAGGCTGACGTGGGTGGATCATGAGGTCAGGAGTTCAAGACTAGCCTGGCCAAGATAGTGAAACCCTGTCTCTACTAAAAATACAAAAATTAGCTGGGCGTGGTGGCATATGCTTGTAATCCCAGCTACTCGGGAGGCTGAGGCAGAGAAGTGCTTGAACCCAGGAGGCGGAATTTGCAGTGAGCTGAGATCACACCACTGCACTCCAGCCTCGGTGACAGAGCGAAACTCTATCAAGTGTAATTTCAGAGTTTGGTAGTAGGGAATGGAGCATTCCTAAACCCTGGTAAGTGGACAGTATGTTGTGTCTTTAAATTATAGATGTAAGGGTCATTAGATCGAGGAACATAACCTGGAGTATTGGAATAGCCTTAGTCCCCAGGTGGCTGGCAGGGATGAGGTAGAGAGACACCCTGAGCCGGGGCCAAAGTCCACCACAGGAGTCCTTTAGGTTGTCAGGTGGCCATGACTCAGATAGGGACAGGGTGGTATGAGTGAATGAAATGAATGGCACAGCCTTCAGAGGAGTTTCTAAGTGAAAATGATCAAGAGTGATTCTGAAAGCTGCTATGAGGCCATGGAGAGGAAAACTCCACTTTCTTCTCTGATATGTGGAAGGATGGCCTGTCTGTGCAAAGGTTATGAGAGAATGTCCAGGTCTCAGGTAAGGTGAGAGGGAGGAAGTTTTGAGTGAAATGTTTGAAGAAACAAGAAGTTACACCAATAGGATAGGGATCCACAAGGCAGAAGGGGCAAGGTAAGAGGTTGAGATTGTTCCTGGGGAGAAGCAGGGATGGAGCAGAGAAGACAGCAGGCTGCATGATGGTAAATCATGCGGGAGAAGGAAGCATGTTAATATGAGCTATAAGGGAGGAATAGCCTCCCTCCCTCCCTTCCTCCCTCTCTCCCTCCCTCCCTCCCTCCCTGCCTCTCTCCCTCCCTCCTCCCTCCCTCCCTCTTCCCCTCCCTCCCTTCCTCTCCCCCTCCCTCCCTCCCTTCCTTCCTTTCTTCCTTCCTTCCTCCTTCCCTCCCCCCTCATTCAGCAAATATTTATTAACCACATGCAAAGTGCAAGGCACTCTGTTATGCAATAGGGAAAGACACAGATGAATCAGAAATGGATTCTGCCCTTAGTTTACATTCTGAGGGGTGACATGATTTTGTTTTAAAGACATAACCTCTTTTGCTTGTTTAGTTTGTAAGTTTCCTTTCTATCTGTTAATTCATATGATGTGAATCTCTGTGGGAATCTACCTTTCTTTAAGGAAGCCACACTAATTAACTCTTTATAACAGGGAGAAAATAGAAGAAAGAACAAAAGTTATGATTATTTCTATTTCAAACAAGAAGAGGAGGCCGGGCATGGTGACTCATGCCTATAATCCCAGCACTTTGGGAGGCCGAGGCGGGTGGATCACCTGAGGTCAGGAGTTCGAGACCAGCCTGGCCAACATGGGGAAGCCCTGTCTCTGCTAAAGCATACAAAAAGTTAGCCCAGCGTGGTGGTGCACACCTGTAATCCCAGCTACTCAGGAGGCTGAGGTGGGAGGATCTCTCTCTTTTTTTCTTTTTTCTTTTTTTTTTTGAGACAGAGTCTCACCCTGTCACCCAGGCTGGAGTGCAGTGTCACGATCTCAGCTCACTGGAACCTCTGCCTCCTGGGTTCAAGCAATTCTCCTGCCTCAGCCTTCCAAGTAGCTGGGATTACAGGCATGCACCACTACATCCAGTTAATTTTTGTATTCTTAGTAGAGATGGGGTTTCACCATGTAGGCCAGGCTGGTCTCGAACTCCTGACCTCAGGTGATTCACCCACCTCGGCCTCCCAAAGTGCTGGGATTGCAGGTGTTCCAGGTGGCCAGGTGGGAGGATTTCTTGAGCCCAGGAGGTGGAGGTTGCAGTGAGCCAAGATTACGCCACTGTACTCCAGCCGGGGTGACAGAGTGAGATTCTGTCTCAATAAATAAATAAATAAGCAGGAAGAGGAAATGCAAGGGAAGGAGGTAGCCCTTTATTCACTGGACACTCAAGCAGAAAACGGAACGAAAGACACCACCCTCATGTCGGCCATTGGACAGGTTGGTAACTGGTAGTTTGCTTCTGTTTTTGTTATCTTATACCTTGTCTTTGACCAGTCCCTTAGCTGGCTGTTGTGTTTTGTTGTTGCTGTACTTAGTAGGGTGGCCCACCTTCATTCTGGAGGGTTTTGAGCACTTGACAGTCCTTCCTATGTAGGCTCGTAGCAATCTTCTGCTAACCCTCAGCAGCAGGCATGGTGGGAAGCACTCAGGAGAGTGCCTGGAGTTTCAGGCCTACCCTTTTGGGCTCTACTGCTTAGTAGTAACCTTTCTTCCCCACGATGGTTGGGGTCAGTCACAGTAGACCTAAACAATACTGTGACATATTTTTGTTTTTGCTGTTTTGCCAGTTAATTATTTAATTAAATTTATTTATTTATTTATTTGTTTTGAGATGAGGTCTTGCTGTTGCCCAGGCTGGAGGGTGGTGGCATTACCATAGCTCACTGCAGCCTCAGCCTCCTGGCCTAGCTAATCCTCCTGCCTCAGCCTCCCAAGTAGCTGGGACTACAGGCATGTGCCACCACGTCTGGCTAATTAAAAAATATATATATTTTGTAGAGACAGGGTCTCACTATGTTGCCCAGGCTGGTCTTGAACTGCTGGGCTCAAATGATCCTCCCACTTCAGCCTCACAAAGTGCTAGAATTACAGGCGTGCACCAGCATACCTGGCCTGCCAGTTCCTTTAATGGTACAAGGCCTAAAAGGGGCAGTGGTAGGGGAAACCACTCTCGAGTCCCCTGTGGAAGTAGTTATTCCTTGAATTGTGAAATCTCTAGAGAGTCATAGGGATTAGAAGCAAAACTGTGGAGATTGGGTAGGTGACAGCATTTGCAGAGATGAGACCACCCCTTGTGTATTCCTTTCCTATTGCTGCTGTAATAAATAACCATAAACTTAGTGGCTTAAAACAACACAAATGTATTACCTTACAGTTCTGTAGGACAGAAGTTCAACACTGGCCTCACTGGGCTAAAATCAGGCATTGACAGGGCTGTGGTCCTTCTGGAGGCTTTAGGAGAGAATCTGTTTCCTTGCCTTTCCAGCTCCTAGAAGCCACCCACATTCCTTGACTCACGGTCTCTTCCTAGACTTTCAAAGCCAGCAACTCTGCATCTCTCTGTGACTTTTTTTTCCCACAGGCACAGCTCCCCCTGATTCTCTTCTGTTGTCTTCCATTCCACTATCTTTGTTTTTTTTTTTGGAGATGGAGTCTCCAGCCTGGAGCGCAGTGGCACCATCTCTGCTCACTGCAGCTTCTGCCTCCCAGGTTCAAGTGATTCTCTGGCCTCAGACTCCCAAGTAGCTGGGACTACAGGCACGCATCACTATGCCTGGCTAATTTTTGTATTTTGGGTAGAGATGGGGTTTCACTGTTTGCCAGGCTGGTCTTGATCTCCCGACCTCAAATGATTCACCTGCCTCGGCCTCCCAAAGGGCTGGGATTACAGGTGTGAGCCACTGCCCCCAGCCTACATATATATACATATATATATATATATATATATTTTTTTTTTTTTTTTAAGAGATGAGGTCTTGCTATGTTGACTGGGCTGGTCTTGAACTCCTGTCCCCAAGCAATCCTCCTGCCCTGACCTCCTGAGTAGCTGGGATTACAGACATGAGCACTCAGTTTCCCTTTGTACTTTTTAGGACACTTGCGATTATATTAGGCCCATCCAGATAACTCAAGATAATCCCCCACCTCAAGGCCCTTAACTTAATCACATTTACAAAGTTCCTTTTGCCATGTAAGATGACATATTTATGGGTTTTTGGGAACTAAAACACGAATATCCAATAATTGAGGGTTGGGGCTGGGCCATTATTCTGTCTGCCAAATCTTATTTCTTAGAACCACATATTCTGGTATTGGTTAAACAATCATATATATTAGTCACTAGATGAAAGTACAATGCACATTTAACCTCGGTATAGTATCTCACTGATGGTAAATTAAATAATTACTTAATTTTGCCACTCTATAGGTATGACTGTATGTACCAAAATGTCAGAGGATGTATGGGGCATTTGGAATTGGATAGGGGGGAAAGATTGAGCTTTTGCTCAATAAGACTCCTTCCACATTCCATCAAGGAAAGCTAGATGAGATCCTGAAGGACCAGGTAGCAGTTCCCATAGAACACTTTAAAGATGATGAGGAATGTGGGATTCTAGGGTTGAATTTTTGTTTCCAATGGCATTGGATAGCTAAAGGTGAGAGAATAAAAATGTTAAACACAGAATATCCACCTCAAAGCCCGGAAGAAAATAAAGCACCATTGCCTGGCATCCTTCTCTCTGCAGATATCAGTTAAAAACTGAATTCAGAAATTGCTCTTGCACTCTAATCCCAGCACTTTGGGAGGCCGAGGAGGGAGGATCACTTGAGGTCGGGAGTTTGAGACCAGCCTGGACAACATGGAGAAACCCCGTCTCTATTAAAAATACAAAATTTAGCCGGGTGTGGTGGCAGGTGCCTGTAGCCCCAGCTACTCAGGAGGCTGAGGCAGGAGAATCGCTTGAACCCAGGAGGCAGAGGCTGCAGTGAGCCGAGATCACACCACTGCATTCCAGCCTGGGTGACAGAGCCAGACTCCATCTCAAAAAAAAAAAAAAAAAAAAAAAAAAGAAAGAAATTGATCTTGCAAGTTGTTGAATTGCAGCAAAGTTTATAACCTCACCAGTTTTTTGCAGTGAAAGTAAGAATAATGATCTGGGGCTGGGCGCAGTGGCTCATGCCTGTAATCCCAGCACTTTGGGAGGCCCAGGCGGGTGGATCATGAGTTCAAGGCCAGCCTGGACAAGAGGTGAAACTCCGTCTCTCCTAAAAATACAAAAACTTAGCCAGGCATGGTGGCGGGCGCCTGTAATCCCAGCTACTAGGGAGGCTGAGGCAGAGAATTTCTTGAACCCGGGAGGCAGAGGTTACAGTGAGCCAAGATCGCGCCACTGCAGTCCAGCCTGGGTGAAAGAGCGAGACAATAAATATAGTCCCTGTTGAAACAATTTTCACTGTTTTCTTCTTGCAGAGGAGAGAGTGAAATCTGCTTTGCTGTTATAGCTCAATTCCTTAGGCTCATCCTCTGACTAGGATAAACCAGAAGGTGGGAAGAAAAACACCAAAATAAACAGGAATGATGCCCAGAAGGAGCCACGGGAATTTTCTAAGGCAAAATCTGGAGAATTCTATGTGACCATGAACATGAATGTACGTGGTCATGAATTTAATTGGATCATGGATTTTATCCAAAAAGACAGAACATAATTTTAGAGTGGACCAAATTAATTGCACTAATGGTCTACCATGTATATTTCAAGTGCTTGACCCACAACAAAGCTCAACATCTGCCCTTTTAAAAGTCTCAATGGGGTCGGGTGTGGTGGCTCACACTTGTAATCCCAGCACTTTAGGAGGCCAAGAAGGGCGGATCACTTGAGGTCAGGAGTTCGAGACTAGCCTGGCCAACATGGTGAAACTCCGCCTCTACTAAAAATACAAAAATTAGCTTGGTGTGATGGCACACACCTGTAATCCCAGCTACTTGGGAGGCTGAGGCAGGAGAATCGTTTGAACCCGAGAGGCAGAGTTTGTGGTGAGCCAAGATCGTGCCAGTGCACCCCAGGCTGGGCCACAGAGTGAGACTCTGTCTCAAAAATAAATAAATAAATAAAAATAAAAATAAAAAACTCATTGGTCTTGCATTTTACCTGATGATCCAGGAGAAGCATAGTATATATATACTTTATATACATGCATATCTGTGTGTATATATACAGATGTACAGATATATGTATACATATACATATATCTATTCATATATACATATATAGTATATATATAGTATAGCTGTGTATATGCTATGTAGTATAGTATATAGTATATCTGTGTATATGACCTCAGGCAATCCACCTGCCTGCCTCGGCCTCCCAAAGTGCTGGGATTACAGGGGTGAGCCACTGTGCCCGGCCTTTTAAAATTTATTTTTAGTAGAGACAAGGCTGGCCTCTTCTCTTCAATTACATTCTCTATGGCTATACACACGGTCTCAGTAGGATAATATTCCAGTTGCTCAGAGTGGTGACCTGTTCTGTAGCACACCCTTGGATTGGCTTTTCTTCTTTCCAGTTTCACTTTTTCCATTCTTCTCTTTCTGTTCCCTATGATTGCTTTTCACTATAAACTACTTGCATCCTGTTCTTGTCTCAGGCTCTACTTACCGGAGGAGCCAAGCCTAGGACAGATTCCTGTGTAAAATGTGTTGGAATGAATTAGCAAACTTGACAAGTACCCAGGAGGCCTAGGTTCCAAATCGACTCTGTTACTAACCTGATTTGTAACAGATTTGTAAAAGTCACTTTATCTACTGAAAAGGTGGGCATTTTCGTCATCATTTTCAGATGGTACTATGGGAGAAGATCTTCAAACCATTTGTTAACTGAGGAAAAAAAAAAAGCAAGAAAAATGCTTGTCACGCGCATAAAAAGAGCATGTGTGTGTGCGTACATGTTAATAAAGGCATACAAAATGATGGACCATCAAGGTTTACTACGTATTTTTGTATAGCTTGAATTGTTTACAAGAAGAATGCATATTAATTAGCTTTATTTAGACCTCTGGGGAAAAGAGAAGACTGCATTTTGTGTAATTAAAAAAAGAAATAAATAACATCCACCTCCAAGGAAGTTGAATGATGCTTGTTAAAGTGCAGAGCAGAAGCCACCAACCAAGGTAAGAAAGCCGGGCTGTGCTCCCGTATGTGCGCCAGGAGGCAGCGGAGCTGAGACCGAGGCCGGGCGGCGCGAGAAACCGCGAACCAAGGAAGGGCGGCTGGGTCTTTCTGGTCGCCAGGGGGCAGAAGCGTAGGGCAACCTAAATCTGCAACTACCCGCTGTTGCCCAGGCTCCAACGCCAGGCCGAACATTTCAGAAGTCATAAGTTCCATCTCTCTGCCGCAGCCGAGACAGATTGGACGGTTTTCAGAGTGAAGGGGATGCCCCCCCGCCCCCCGCCTCAGAGAAGCTTGGCACTCTGAACAATCTCAACCACTCTCCCCTCTGCTCCTCCCTTCCCTACCCCCCAACACTCATGGAGGGGAAATTGAGTCACTGGGAGGAGAGGCCAGAGTCATCAGCGGAATGAGGGCCGACGCCAGCCCTCAGGGCCTTCCAGATGCTAGGAGGAGGAGGGTTCTCCAGGAAAACAAAGGGGGGTGAGAGGGGAAGGCGGTTGACTGGGCAGGAGCTGAGCCAGACACATGGAGAAACGCTGCCCAGGATCAAAGGAAATATGACATTTGAAAAGAATGTGCGCGTCTGCATGTGCTGTGCCTGCGGGGAGGGGGGCCGGGGAGAGGCAGAGTCTGGGGGAACAGGGGCTGGGCCTCGGGGTCTCTATCCCGCTTTTCTCGCCTCCGCTTCCCACCTCCCTTGCCCTCTTAGGTACAGGCTGGTTGATGGGTCGAGGTGTTCCTTATCCTCCCTCCCCGTGTGTTTCTCCTTCCTTTATTTCCGAGATGAAGCTGGAAGGGAAATGTAACCTGAGGAGACCAACCAAAGGAAAAAAAAGAAAAAAAAAAAAAAAAAAAGAAAGAAAAAAATCAATCCAGGCCGCCTCCCCGCTCGGCCTCGGAACATTCTTCTCTCCCCGCCGGCCTGGCCTCTTCTCCCCGCCCCTCCTGTGTTGCGGCCCTGGGCTCGGAGCCGGGGCAGCTCCGCACGTCACTGGGGTCCCCGGGGGCTGGGGGGGTCCCCTGGGCGGGCCCGAGGGAGGACCGAGGGGAGGGAGGGAAGCCGCCTCGGCCGCTGCGGAGCTCCGGCCCGTCGGGCCAGCCCTCCCTTCTTTCCCCAGTCCCGTAGAGCCTGTTTCTCATTAGAGTAACGGGCGCGGTCCCCGCCCGGCTTCTGAGTGTTTGTAAACGTCTGACCCGGGGCCGTCGCTTAACCGTTTAGTTGCTGGGATGGGGCGGCGTTGGGGGTGCGGCCCTGAACCGGAGGGATTTAGAGACCGGAGACGCTGCGGCCTCTTAGAGAGGTTGAAATTGTGTGGGAGAAAATGATAACCACCCTCCCATCCCTCCTACCCTCCAGCCTCGCCAGTATCTCCCACTAAGTCACGAATCTCCCATCTAACTCCCTCTCACACAACCCAGGCCTCTCCAAGCCTGACTTTCCCGGAAACTCCAGTCCAGGTCTTCCTTCCTCCTCCAGCCCAGGTGACAGGTGTCCAGCCTGTGGGGGGGGGGGGGGACAAGAGGTGGGGGAAGAGGAGGGGAGCCCACAGGGTCCGGAGGTTCCAGGCCCCTAGGAAACCTGGCAAGGATTTTTAGAAGAGCCGGAGTGGGATGCTATCGGGTCAGAGATTCATTCCAGACTACAGTTCTAGGGAGGAGGCATCCAACTTCCCGTGGAGGCTAATTCGCGGCCCCTCTGGGTGGCTGGGACAAGGGCAGAGGCAAAGCCTGGCCTGGATCTACGCCCAACAAGGGCTGCAGGCCTAGGAACAGTTCTCAAAGCCTCTTTGGCTCGGACTGCTCCCAGAGGCATCCAGGCTGGCTAAGCGTTCTTCATCTTTGGGGGTCCTGGAGGAATGGCTGATGGAGGCGCTGATTCGGCAGGGCAAAGACTTCCAGAAGGCCCGGGCAGAGTAACCCCAGGCAAGGGAGCCGGAAGAATAGCCTTTTCCTCTTCCGAGCAGCTCGGTGCCACTCTGCCCCAGGACCCTCCTGGCCTCGGACTTGGAGGGAAAGGGGAGGAGAAGTTGTTCTGCCATGCTAGGTGCTATCTACACAGTCTTCAGAATTTAAAAAAGGGTCTTCTGTGGGCTTTCTACCCTGGGGGCCCAGGATGTGGCCCCTTTAAGGCTCTCGGACCCAGAACCTTGAACTGAGACTAGGGGAGGTGGGGGCTGGGCTCCCTGCGGGAAATGATTGTCACAACGGCGGACCAATAGGCAACATTAGTATCACTCTTGAAGGACCGTTTTCCAATTCAGTTTTTTTTTTTTTGAGGGGGAGGGACTGAAGAGAGGACAGAGGGAGGGAGGGTGGGGGAGGACGAGGGGCGCGTGGTTTTCCCATCTCATCCCTGGAGGAGGGGTTGGAGCATCCCCGGCAGCCAATCAGGGACAGGCTGGGGGGGGGCCGCTTTGAAGAAGTTTGGGGGAAAAAAGTTTGGAAAAGTTTCTATAATAACGAGGGGGCTTCTGGAGGGAGGCGGCAGCGACGGAGGAGGGGGCTTCTCAGAGAAAGGGAGGGAGGGAGCCACCCGGGCGAAGATACAGCAGCCTCCTGAGCTCCCCCCTCCCACCCAGGCCGGGACCTGGGGGCTCCTGCCGGATCCATGGGGGCGGCCAGCTGCGAGGATGAGGAGCTGGAATTTAAGCTGGTGTTCGGGGAGGAAAAGGAGGCCCCCCCGCTGGGCGCGGGGGGATTGGGGGAAGGTTAGTGCGGGGCTGGGAAGGGGTCTTGGGGTCAGTGAGAGGAGGGCCAGGGATCCTGAGTCTGGGGAATTTAAGGCAGCGAGCCTAGGGTGGGGGGTGAGGGAGTCAGAGGTCGAAGCGAGTCGGGGAGGCTCGCTGGCCTGCGGAAGTGAGGCTGGGGGCCCGGGCACCACTTTCTCCTTTTTAGGTTGTGACTGGGGTGGGGGTGGGGGTGCTGTTGGCTGTGCGCCGCCTCCCGGCTGGGCCGCCTGTCACTGAACTGGGGGGCGGGCGGGAACTGCGGCCCCAACAGCACCAGGCGCCGCCAGGGGAAGGGGAGGTTTGGCGCTGGAGCTGGCCCCTGGCGGACCGAGCTCTGGCCCGGCCGACTGGACGCCCGGGGCTGGGGGGTGCTGTCAGGCCTTGTTGGGGCGCACCTCCCCCTCCCCCGTCTGGCCGCAATGAGAGGCAGATGGCGGGGACCGAGCCGGGGGCGGCGGCAACCGCTCGCACGAATCCGCGCTGCCCGCTGCCCCCCTTCCCCCGGCTGGGCCCGGCACGCATCACCCCCTCGGCTGCACCTCCGCCCCCAGATGGCGGGGAGAGAGGGAGGAGCCACCTCCCCTCGTCACCACAGCCCTGACGCCCCCCTCCTCTCTGGCCACGGTTGCGATGGCAACTGGGGCTCCTGCCAGCGCCGTTTGGGGGTTTGGGAACCGCTGCTAATTGGGTTCATGTGTGAGTCGCCCCCAGTCCAGCCCAGTGCCTCAAGAAACACGCCTCCAGGCCCAGCCCCAGCTCCAGCCCCTCTGGACCCACCTCTCTCACCTTAAGACCCACCGGATCGGGTACCCTCGGTCCCAGGATCCGGGGGCCAGTGGGCAAAGGCCTGGCATGCCTGCTTCAATCTCCTCCATCTTCCCAGGTCCAACTCTGCTTTTGTCTTGTGGCTCAGAAGGTCTCCTTGCTGAGGGGCAGGGAGCATAGAAGGACTTGGGGCCTGGCCACTTAAGAAACCTAGCCATCTCACCTGCTTCTCTCTTTCCTCCTCTGCCTCTGCTCCTCTTCCCATTTTGACAGAACTGGACTCAGAGGATGCCCCGCCATGCTGCCGTCTCGCCTTGGGAGAGCCCCCTCCCTATGGCGCTGCACCTATCGGTATTCCCCGACCTCCACCCCCTCGGCCTGGCATGCATTCGCCACCGCCGCGCCCAGCCCCCTCACCTGGCACCTGGGAGAGCCAGCCCGCCCGGTCGGTGAGGCTGGGAGGACCAGGAGGGGGTGCTGGGGGTGCTGGGGGTGGCCGTGTTCTCGAGTGTCCCAGCATCCGCATCACCTCAATCTCTCCCACGCCGGAGCCGCCGGCAGCGCTGGAGGACAACCCTGATGCCTGGGGGGACGGCTCTCCTAGAGATTACGCCCCACCAGAAGGCTTTGGGGGCTACCGAGAAGCAGGGGGCCAGGGTGGGGGGGCCTTCTTCAGCCCAAGCCCTGGCAGCAGCAGCCTGTCCTCATGGAGCTTCTTCTCCGATGCCTCTGACGAGGCAGCCCTGTATGCAGCCTGCGACGAGGTGGAGTCTGAGCTAAATGAGGCGGCCTCCCGCTTTGGCCTGGGCTCCCCGCTGCCCTCGCCCCGGGCCTCCCCTCGGCCATGGACCCCCGAAGATCCCTGGAGCCTGTATGGTCCAAGCCCCGGAGGCCGAGGGCCAGAGGATAGCTGGCTACTCCTCAGTGCTCCTGGGCCCACCCCAGCCTCCCCTCGGCCTGCCTCTCCATGTGGCAAGCGGCGCTATTCCAGCTCGGGAACCCCATCTTCAGCCTCCCCAGCTCTGTCCCGCCGTGGCAGCCTGGGGGAAGAGGGGTCTGAGCCACCTCCACCACCCCCATTGCCTCTGGCCCGGGACCCTGGATCCCCTGGTCCCTTTGACTATGTGGGGGCCCCACCAGCTGAGAGCATCCCTCAGAAGACACGGCGGACTTCCAGCGAGCAGGCAGTGGCTCTGTCTCGGTCTGAGGAGCCTGCCCCATGCAATGGGAAGCTGCCCTTGGGAGCAGAGGAGTCTGTGGCTCCTCCAGCAGGTCCCCGGAAGGAGGTGGCTGGCATGGACTACCTGGCAGTGCCCTCCCCACTCGCTTGGTCCAAGGCCCGGATTGGGGGACACAGCCCTATCTTCAGGTGAGGGTTGCGCTTGGCACCACCGCTCTCTCCAGCCATTCCACTAGGGGAGCAGGAGGGTCAAGGGATGATTTGAAGACGCTAGTTTCATGCCCTCTGAATTTCAAAAGAGAATCTGCAACCAGCTCAGCAGCTGCCAACTACCTGGTTTTAAAGAGAACTAGGAGAAAAAGTGTACCTCTGGATGATTTACAAGAGGGCAACAGTTCCCTGTGGGCCAGTTAGAAAAAGCCCCTCCACCCTCCCACCCCTAGCTATTGTAAGAGGATCAGCTAGGTTAAGGAGGTGTTCCTGTAGCCTATAGAGTGCTCCCAAGCCCCCGCTCTGCACTGGCATGTGGCTGAGTGTGGAACTTGGGCTGGATTTCAGCCTTCCACTCTGGCCCTTTCAAATCTGCCAGACCTAAGCAGATTTCCACTCTGTTGCAGGAAATTCCCCCTCTCCATTCCTTAATTTCTAGAGCCTGACCTACTGGCTTAAAAGTATAGCTGCTAACTTGAATAAAATAGCATATATTTGCAAGTCAAATAATTCATGTTAAAACTTGCAGTTCTATTCCTTCCACGCTCAGAGAATCTTGCCCATTTCAATAATCTTAAATCCTGAGATGTTAGACTGAGCTGGTTCTGTCCAGAAAAGTTTCTAGGGGAAAGAAACGTTGACACTGGTACCCCTGGGTTTCCCATAGGGCAAAGTTTCTCAACCTCAGCACTATTAATTCGGCACTACTATTTTGAGCAGGATAATTCTTTGTTGTGTAGGGGTGTACTGGACATTATAGGATGGTTTAGCAGCATTCCTGGCCTCTACCCGTTAGATGCTAGTAGCACCCACTCCCCTAGTTGGGAAAACCAAAAATGTCTTCAGACATTGCCAAATATTTGGGCAGTTACTTGGGGGGCAATTACCAGTTGAGATCCACTGTCCTAGGGTATCAGGGAGCACAATACAGGATAAGTTGTCCCATCTGAAACCCTTAGCTCCCTGGAACTCCACCTATCAAGCCCCAACTAGTGGAAAGGGAGCTGGCTTGGGAGCAGAATGTGCTCAGTCCTAGGTCTGTCAGTAGCTGCTGGCTTCAGTTTCTTTTTTTCTTTTTTTTTTCTTTGAGACAGTGTCTTGCTCTGTCACCAAGACTGGAGTGCAGTGGTGTGATCTCACTCAGCCTCGACCTCCTGGGCTCAAGCGATCTTCCTGCCTCAGCAGGAGTAGCTGGGACTACAGGAGCACCAACATGCCCGGCCGCTTTTTGCATTTTTTGTAGAGACGGGGTTTCACCATGTTGCCCAGGCTGGTCTCAAACTCCTGGGCTCAAGCCATCCTCACACCACCCCCCACCCCTGCCTTGGCCTCCCAAAGTGCTGGGATTATAGGTGTGAGCCAACGTGCCTCAATTTTTTAATTTGTAAAACAAAGGGTTCATATCTGAGGCCTTTTCTGGTCTGAAGCGGCACTTCTTTTTTCTTTCCATCCAGGTCTAGGGATTGAGATGGGCTTGAGAATCCTCTGTATCCAAGTGAAGCCTTCCCACCCCAACCCCTGCGCTCAGAGCTGGGAAGAAGGGAGTTTTAGGCCTGTTGCCGTCTTTCATACCTCAAGGGGCTCTGTCCCCTACTTCCCCTTGTGTCTGGACTTTTGGATTTCTTCATTTCTTTGTCCTTTTCTTAGTTTTTTAAAAAATTCTTTTTTCCCTTCTTTTCACAAGTGTTGATGTACTTCTTTATTTCTTCTGTGCTTTCCTTTCTCTCAGACCCATACCCCCTCCTCCCTTACAGATCCAGTGTGGGCCTGACTGGGGTCTGAGGCTGCACATGATTAATGCTCTTCTCTCTCACCCAGGACCTCTGCCCTACCCCCACTGGACTGGCCTCTGCCCAGCCAATATGAGCAGCTGGAGCTGAGGATCGAGGTGCAGCCTAGAGCCCACCACCGGGCCCACTATGAGACAGAAGGCAGCCGTGGAGCCGTCAAAGCTGCCCCTGGCGGTCACCCCGTAGTAAAGGTAAAGGACAGACAGCAGGCCTGATATCCTTTCTCCTCTCCCAGATAGGTTCCAGCTATGCAGACACATGGCACTGCCCTTTCCCACACTCCCTCTCAGCTCTGACCCTGCAGGCAGCCTGGGGGAGGGGCTGGAGTTGGGGGAGGAGGGGTGCAAGGACCCGGATATACTTTCTACTCCCCCGTCCTTCCACCCCCACTCAACTCATCCCATGGGACACCAGCCTCATGTCTACTCTGGAAAATGGTGGCCTGCCAGATATGGGGGAGGGTTTAGGCTGAGGCCAAAAGTCACTGGGAGTTAAGTTTTCTCTATATTGAGTTGGGCCAGTCTCTTTGGAGGCTCTTCTGCCTTTGCCCAGCCCACTTTGGGCTTTATTCCAAGAAAAACACTGTGAACTCCAGGCCATGTTTTCTCCACAACGGGTGCCCAGTTCCCCAAGGGATTCCCTTGCAGGATATCCTTTATCTTTCACCATTCCCATCCCATGGTAGACTGAAAATCTAGGGATGAATAAAGGATGAGACGGTGGGGATTTCAATGAGGTGGCCTCTCTCTTCCTCTGCCAGCTCCTAGGCTACAGTGAGAAGCCACTGACCCTACAGATGTTCATCGGCACTGCAGATGAAAGGAACCTGCGGCCTCATGCCTTCTATCAGGTGCACCGTATCACAGGCAAGATGGTGGCCACGGCCAGCTATGAAGCCGTAGTCAGTGGCACCAAGGTGTTGGAGATGACTCTGCTGCCTGAGAACAACATGGCGGCCAAGTAAGTCCCATGCAACTTCCCCTCAGTCTGCAGGCTTTAAACTAGCTTTCTCCATTGGGCCTATGCTAGCCCACTTCTTCCTTTTCCCAGAAGAGGTAGACATTTTTCCTAGGAGCTGGCTTCAGGCCTACCCACCATCTGGAAGAGGACTTTTGGGGTTGGGGGGTACCCCAGAGAGGCCATCTCTGGGTTAGAAAATAGCCTCCTAGGCACTCATCGAAAGTCATTCAAGGCTTTGGATGGAGGGCGGGAACTTCCCTCTTTAGGGATGTATCACCATTTTGGCTTCAGCTAGGAGGGCTTGCCATCCATCCTTTGCCTCCAGCATTGACTGCGCCGGAATCCTGAAGCTTCGGAATTCAGACATTGAGCTTCGGAAGGGTGAGACGGACATCGGGCGCAAAAACACACGTGTACGGCTGGTGTTCCGGGTACACGTGCCCCAGGGCGGCGGGAAGGTCGTCTCAGTACAGGCAGCATCGGTGCCCATCGAGTGCTGTGAGCAAAGAGGCCCTGGGCCATCTCTCTGTCTCTTGCAACTCTTTTGTCTGTGTGTGTGTGTCTGTCTGCCCATTCCCTCTACAGCGTCCTGTGCCCTATCTGTCCTGGGTAGCTCTATAGAGGACTCAGCTTCTTTCTATTCTAGTTTGCCCCTGCCACAGACTCTGTATCTGGGGTGGTCCAGAGTGACACTGGACCCTATCTATTCCTGGGGTGCCCTGTGCCCTTGTTTGGGAAACTCCCTGATCTACCCTGTTTAACCCTCTCTCTGCTCTGGGAGTGGCCCCTTACATGGTGTGTGTGACTCCATGGATATTACTGGTTTATTTGTGTATCTACGGCTGAGGAGGGCTCCCTCAGAGCCCCGTGGCAGTTTTCCCAAAGAGGGTGGGGACAGAGGAGGCCACCCCTCCATGCCTAGCCCAGCCAGTCCTCTTCCTTGCACTGCTCTGCAGCCCAGCGCTCAGCCCAGGAGCTGCCCCAGGTGGAGGCCTACAGCCCCAGTGCCTGCTCTGTGAGAGGAGGCGAGGAACTGGTACTGACTGGCTCCAACTTCCTGCCAGACTCCAAGGTGGTGTTCATTGAGAGGGGTCCTGGTGAGTACCTGCTGGGGAGGGGAGGGCAGGCAGGGAGAGCTTGGGAGTGGCAGGTGAAACATCTCTGGCATTGTCACTAAACTAGCCAATTGAGCATCAGTTTTTTTATTTGTAAAATGGGATAGACAGACTACCCTTTCTATTATACTGTCTGCTTTCCATGTGGGATGGGTACGACAGCAATCTAAAATGTTGAGGATTCTGAACAAATGGAAGCAATGCACATTCTGTCTGTTAAAGAGGAGTCTGCTTTGAGATAATTTACCCCCATGTAGATAGGGTATATGAGGAGAAGGCAAGAGGTGATTTACACACTCACAGCTACCCGCTGGGCCCCTCTTGAGTTATGGGCAGTGATTAACAGAGCCTGTTAGGTGCCCCGATATGGAGCTGCAGGAGTGGAGGAAGGGAAGACTGAGGGTTCGAGTTGCCGGCACCAAGCTGAGGCCTTTGCCCTCTCCAAACACTGCTCACTAAGAGCCTCAGTCCCTATATCCTTTTTTTTTTTTGACAGCAGGATCTCACTTTGTCACCCAGGGGAGTGCAGTGATGCAATCACGGCTCACTGCAGCCTCAACCTCCTGGGCTCAAGCAATCCTCCAAAAATATTCTGTGTAGAGATAGGTTCTCCCCATGTTGCCCAGGCTGGTCTCAAACTCCTGGACTCAAGTGATCCTTCCACCTTGGCCTCCCAAGGTGGGAGTGGTGGGTTCTGGGATTACAGGCATGAGCCACTGCATCTGGCCCCTATATCCAAATTTAGCATCCTAGGACCATGTCAGAGCTTCTCCAGAGGTTCTAGGTCATGATACTTGGGGGTCTCATTGCCTTCTGTCGAGCTAGGACCCTTTCCTACCTTTGGTCTTCCTTCTCAGCGTTATCATGGGAAATGATGTTTGGAGTTGGGTGGGAGGGCTCAAGAGTTGCTTCCGTTACTAACTCCCTCTGGTTTCTGGGCTGGCCCTGTCGTTTCCCTTGGTCTCAGTTTGCTTCCCTGTACCTTGAGGACAGTTTTAAACCCTACCTCTTCCACTCATATTAAGTTAACATGCAGTGTGCTCCTCTGTGTGTCAGACCTTCTAGGGCCTTCTGAATTTGTCCTTGGCTCTAACAGGAGGGGAAATGGCAGAGAACTAGGGCAGGGGGCAGGGGCGCTGGAGTTGAGCTGCAGCTCTCTGTTCCCTCTGGACAGATGGGAAGCTGCAATGGGAGGAGGAGGCCACGGTGAACCGACTGCAGAGCAACGAGGTACCAGTGTCACTTGGATACCTCCTGGGTGGCGGGGGTGGGAGAAGGCAGGGGATTTTCAGCTGGGTCCTCTTTCTCATGGGAGTGGACTTTTCTGGAGGAGGTAGACTGGCCATTCTGTAAGCAGGTGCATCTCTAGGGAATGAACTTTGCCTCTTAGAAAATGGAGAAGGCTAGGAGGTGGAGTCTGGGCCCCTGGAAAGGCTGGGCTAAGCCCAGATGCCCGAGGGCGCCCTGCCTCATTTATACTCTTCCCTAGGTGACGCTGACCCTGACTGTCCCCGAGTACAGCAACAAGAGGGTTTCCCGGCCAGTCCAAGTCTACTTTTATGTCTCCAATGGGCGGAGGAAACGCAGTCCTACCCAGAGTTTCAAGTTTCTGCCTGGTGAGCTCTGGGACAGTCCATGGTGGGGGTATAGGGATATGGGGAGCTGGAGCAGGGGCAGAGGGAAGCAGTACCCATCGTAAGGGGCCAAGGGGTGAATGGAACCTGGGAGGAGCAGGCAGCTGGAAGGTGTGCAGGGGGAGACTACCAGACCTCTCACCAGCATGTCCTCCCACTTCCTGTCTTCCCAGTGATCTGCAAAGAGGAGCCCCTACCGGACTCATCTCTGCGGGGCTTCCCTTCAGCATCGGCACCCCCCTTTGGCACTGACATGGACTTCTCACCACCCAGGCCCCCCTACCCCTCCTATCCCCATGAAGACCCTGCTTGTGAAACTCCTTACCTATCAGAAGGCTTCGGCTATGGCATGCCCCCTCTGTACCCCCAGACGGGGCCCCCACCATCCTACAGACCGGGCCTGCGGATGTTCCCTGAGACTAGGGGTACCACAGGTTGTGCCCAACCACCTCCAGTCTCCTTCCTTCCCCGCCCCTTCCCTAGTGACCCGTATGGAGGGCGGGGCTCCTCTTTTCCCCTGGGGCTGCCATTCTCTCCGCCAGCCCCCTTTCGGCCTCCTCTTCCTGCATCCCCACCGCTTGAAGGCCCCTTCCCTTCCCAGAGTGATGTGCATCCCCTACCTGCTGAGGGATACAATAAGGTAGGGCCAGGCTATGGCCCTGGGGAGGGGGCTCCGGAGCAGGAGAAATCCAGGGGTGGCTACAGCAGCGGCTTCCGAGACAGTGTCCCTATCCAGGGTATCACGCTGGAGGAAGGTGGGTGTGGGACTGGGGGCTGTGAGTGTGAGTGTGTGCAAGAGATTGCTCTGCATGTTTGCTGAGGGCTGGAGCTGGGCTTTTCAGAGATCGGGCATCCCTGGTGTCTCAGGGCCAGTTGGAGGTTCCCAGGAGGCATGTTCTTGATGCCTGTGGCTGCCTGAATCCAATTAACTGAATTCTGAAGGGTGCATGGGGTAACTGTCTCAGCCTTTCTCCTGCCTCTGCCTCTGCCTTCTGCTCCAAATCATAAAATCTCAGAGCTAGAAGCACTTTCAAGGTCATTCCATCCGGCTCACTCAGTTTGCAAGTTCAGGTGCTGAGTTCCAGAGAGGGATGGTAGCCTGCTGAGGTCCCAGTCAAGCACACTTGCCATTGCCTCAGCTTTCCCCTAAACACGGTGTCTGTGGTCAGGGTTGGTGAGGAGGAGCTTTCCTGTTTTGCCTCTCCTTCCTCCCATTGGCTACACCCGTCTCTGGCCCTGCTGATATCGATTCCCCTGACATTTCAGGCTAAGCCAGCAGGAAAGGGCTAGGACGGGCGCCTGGGAGCCCACATGGAGGGAGTTGGGCAAGATTTGATTCGGAGCAGGTGTCAAGACACGTTGGGGAAACTGAGGCCCAGTGGCACAGAAGCCAGTAGAGGAGGAATCTAGAGACCTCCTAGATTAAGGCCTGCCTGGAATGGATTGGGGGTGGGTCTTTGGAAAAGGAGGGGACCCACCTCTAGCCCAGTCTCTCAACTGCCCCTCCTTTACAGTGAGTGAGATCATTGGCCGAGACCTGAGTCGCTTCCCTGCACCTCCTGGAGAAGAGCCTCCTGCCTGAACCACCTGAACTGTCATCACCTGGCAACCCCAGCCCCAGCCTCAGCCCTGCCCCCTTTCCCTCCTTCCTGGAGTGGTGGCTACAGAAGCTTGGGGCCAACCCTGGCTCCTCTTTCCCCAGCTTCTGTCTGTCTCACTGTCTTCCCTCCCCTCCCCCAGCTGAGCTGTGGCCTTCAGGCCTGGTGCTGCCTTGGAGGGCTGGGGGTAGGAGTGTGTGGAGGAGGGAGGAGGGTGAAGACTGAGGCTAGGTGCCAGAATGGACTGGAGTGAAGGCGTGTCTAGAGCGTGGGCTGGCTGTTGTGCTGGAAAGCTGGGGACAGGCTGATGGTAATAAACTGCTCAATGACCAGTGCTTCAGGCTCCAGAGCTCTTTGGAGAGATGGGTTGGGGCAGCTTACTCCAGCCCTGGCCCAAGGAGGCCCAGAAGTTGGAAAGATATGGAATGTGGCTGGGAACATTGCATCCCAAAGAGCTTCTCAGTGGAGGAGGCTGGGGAAGGCATGAGGGGGCTCAGAGGCTCCTTGACTGGGGCCAGGATTGGGGGCCAGGGCTTGAGTAGGCCTCTCCACTCTCCTCCTTGGGGGTCCAGGTTCCTTAGGAACTTTGGGATGAGGCCCAGGAGGCTGCATTTTTCCAGCTCCTTAGTCTTGCCACCACACAGATGATTCTGATTCATAGCCAAGATGAGGACACACTGATGTAGTTGATCCCTCTCATTTACAAAGGAGGATTCTAAGGTTCAGAGAGGGAAAGGGACTTGCCTGAGGTCACGCAGATAATCAGCAGCACGTTGAACGCTGCACTCCTGGGCTCCTGTCCCCAGCCCCCATTCAGACACGCTGACTCCGGAGGTCCGGGCCTCTAAGGCTTCTCTCCCTGGAGTGAGGGTGGAGGTGAGGGAGAGCTGGCACAAGCTCTCCCTCTGGATCCTCCACTCCTGGGGATTATGAAGACATTCTGGAAAGATTTGTGCTTCAGAGGTAGACTGCAGAAAGCAAACAGTCTACCCAGCAGCTCTGAATGTCACCTGCCCTGGGGCTCACAGCACTGTATGAGTTCCTGGACTATCCTGCAAATACACCCATGGTGGCCTTCTAAATAGCTGGTACATCCATCACCACTGACGGGCCTGGGCTGGAAACCTGGTTCGTCCCCTGTCTTGATGGCCTACGGGAGGCCAAGTTCCACTGGGCTGGGAAAAGTCACTTTGTCTGTCTTGTTCACCTGGAGACTGACACACAGTAGGTACTGAGTACAAATAGCTTGATTTGGTTAGGCTTGGCTGCAGGGGGACGTGCCTAAAAGACATTCAGGGCATTTGCACTTGGGAAACGTGCCTCGCCTTCAGGCTGGTAGGGCCTCTCTATGCCCAATGAGTCCAGGCAGTCCTAGCAAGTACTCAAGAGAGTAGGGGTGGGTGTGACAGAGGCTGGCTCTGGATTGGGGGACAACAGAACCAGAGTAACTCCTCGCCTGTTGCTGCTTTGCAATGAATTTCCTTTACCTTCCTGGAACACAAGCTGCTGTGAACCAAACTGATATCAAGTGATTAGCTCACTGGGCCTCCTTGGCTGCTTTTCAAAGATCCCCTTCAGCCCCCTGCCAGAGTCACTGCCCCATAATCACCATGTCAGAAGGGACCCTAGGGCACTCGTGTCCTATTTAGCAATCTTCAGCACTACCTCTAAGATCTCTGACAGAGGGTGGGTCAGCCTCTGTGTAAACAAAAAGCTGTTAGGACTTGTTGCCTCTCAAGGTGGACTGTTCTGTTTTCTGCCAGGACACTGCCATTCATGCATTGTCAGATATTTATTAAACAGCAGCAAAGTGCCAGCCAATTGGTCCTGGAGGAATTCGTAGCCTCACGGGGCAAAAGTAAATAAACAGCTCATTACAATTCAACAATTCAAACTCAATATGTTTTGTACAGAGGGTACATTAGACCTTGAGGAGTCAGTGAACAATGTGTGTGTGTGTGTGTGTGTGTGAGAAAGAGAGAGAGAGAAAGAGAGAGAGAGAGAGAGAGAGAGAGATGGGGTCTTGCTCTACTGTCTAGGCTGGAGTGCAGTGGCAGGATCATAGCTCATTGCAGCCTCAAATTGCTGGGCTCGAGCTATCCTCCAGCATTAGCCTCCCAAAGTTCTGGGATAATAGGCATGAACCACTGTGCCTGCCTTCAGTGAACAACTTTTTTCTTTCCCTGCTTGCTCCTTCATCCACCGGCCCCCTCTCAGGTAGTGGACTCCCCACCAAGGCACGCAACCCCATGCCACTCCGTCCCACAATGAACAATTTAAGTGTGAGATGCAGAGGGAACAGAGGAGAGGTATTCCATCCAGCTGCGGGGGTTGCAGGGAACTTCAGGGGGTGACTTCTAAACTGGGACCTGAAGATAACTAGTAATTAACCAAGCTAAGAGTAGGGGAAGCGGGGGCCAGGCAGAGGGACCAGAAGAGGCAAAGTCCTGGAGGGGAGTGGCAAGTAAGGAAGGCTGACAGATCTCTAGGGCCTGGTATACCTGGAGAACTCCGAAAGGTTCCCCTTTGAGGGTGGGAAGGCAGGTGAAGTTCTGGAAGTGGGGGCTATAAAAGGTATTGCGGAGGGAAGCCAGGCTGAATTCTGAAGGACCTTATAGCCTGCCAGGGCATTTAGAGTTTTCTAAGGATGATGGGCACTATCCCACTAGACTGTAGGCCTTCAGCCGTGAGTGATGTAATAGATTTGCCATAAAGTTCTTCCTCACATTGAGCTCACACCTGCTTCTTTGTGACTGCTCTGTAAGGGGCTCGTTATGCCCTCTGGGCCCACACTGTTCAGGCCTAACCCCTCTTCTCTTTGGAATCCTGATGTGGGTCGGCCTCCTGGCGCCTTTGTGTGTAGTCACTCTGAGACTGGGGTCATTGTCTCCTCCCAGGCTCTCTACAGACATGTAGCTTCCTGAGGCTGTAGTTAGGGGAGAGAAGAACAAGGCTGGGTCTCCAGGTGGTGTCAGAAAAGACCTTCTTGGCCCAGGTCTGAGGATTACTTGTGTTTGAACCACTAAGGAGGTTTTTGTTTTTGTTTTGTTTTTAATACAGATTCCTAGGCAACACTTAACCTCCTTGGGAGGGAGGGCTGGACCCAGGTATCTGCATATTAAAGAATACCTTCAGTGATTCTTCAGCACAGGAAAGTTCAAGTACTAGAGTCACCTGCCAATTGTCATTCCTTCCCATTCCAGACTCCAAAATAGCCCACTGCCCTGCTCTCTAAATCTTGTCTAGGCTGCCCTGGGTAGAGTCACCTGGTGAAGAGGAGGAGATGGGCACACACAGTCCTCACATTGCAGTTCATCCTTCCCTCACCTGGCTCTGTCCTGGCAGCTAGAGAATCTGAGGATGGTCTCAGGCACAGCAGGAGCATCTGCCCTCCGAACTTACTGAGTGTCCTTCTCTGGCTGGAACTCTGGACCTCCACGATGCTTGGGGAGTGGCGTGTTGTGCAGCTTTCCACTGGGGTTTGGGATCTCCTTGGATTGAGTTCTGTGATGCCTTGGAACCCACTGCTGGACTTTCTAAATTGTCATGGAGAGGAATTCCTGGAAATTCCAGTTGCAGAAAGTGCACAGGGGTTTGGCTGCTTTTTTAGGAGCCTGTTTTAATGGCCTCAGTGTCTTGACTGTTCACGTAGCCAATTCCCCACAAAGTGCTGCAGGGCCCCTGTTCTGTGCCAAGTCCTGTGCTAGGCTCCAGGGACATGCATCTCACTGCAGGCTTGACCTGGAGGAGCAGACAATCTCATCACCAATGAGACAGACCTTCCTGCCTAGAGATTGAGGTGAACAGAGCAGTGAGTAATGGTGGGAAAGTCCCTGTGGCTTTGGCATGTCAGAGAAAGGCACTGAATCTGTCCTCTCTCACTGCTTGTGTATCTCTTGAAGTAACAGTAGACAATTATGTTTTGAGATAACCTGTGAGTCCATCCCTTATGGTGGGAACATGACATTCTCTGAAAGGAATAGATGGTCCCAATGTCCATTCTACTGGAATAAAGAGCGTCTGGGGTCAGGAAATGGGGATTTGTTACTGAGGCCTTGGGTAGAGTTAGAGGAAGCATCTCTCTGTACTTCTCTCTCCTAGGCCTGAACCCTGAGGGCACTAGTTAGGCCAGGCTGTTCCCAAGCAGCCCACACCATGGTGAGGGAGAATCCTGGCAGGGCTGGGAGCCAAGGGCCAAGGGGCAAGCGAGGCAGCTCCATTGCTGGGTGGTGCTCCACTTTTATGCTCCTTTGAGCAATTCCTTTCAGTTCTTCCTGGATGTCTTACTTTCTTAGGGCTGCTGAACCAAAGCACCACAAACTGGGTGGCTTAAAACAACAGAAATTTATCGTCTCACAGTTGAGGAGGCCAGCAGACTGAAATCAAGCTGTTGGCAGGGTTGGTTTCTTCTGCAGGCCCTGAGGGAGGATCTGTTCCATGCCTGTCTCTTAGCTCCTGATGGTTGCTGGCAGGCTTTGATGTTCCTCAGCTTGTCGAACCATCACTCCAATCTCGGCCTCTGTTGTCACATGGCTGTTCCCTATGGCTCCTCTGTGTCTCTGTGTCCAAATCTACGTCCTTTCTCTTATAAAAGACACTGATCATTGGATTTCCCACCCTAATCCACTATGACCTCATCTTAACTTGAATACATCTAGAAAGACCCTGTTTCCAAATAATGTCACATTTACAGGTACTGGAGCTGAGGACTTGAACATATCTCTTTTGGGGACCCAACTCAATTCCCTACACTGGGTTTCCTGCAAAATTTTGTCAGTCATTAAGATCTCAATTTTGCTATGGAAGGTTAAGTAAAAGTGCCTGTGTTTGGGTCCAAGTAGTGAAGGGGAGAACATTGTCTTCTGATGCCAGCTTGGTGGATGCAGCCATAATGCATGGGATTCCCAGGGGAAAAGTGACGTTTGAAGGAGGAAAAAGTAGGAATTTGAGGCCCAAATCCTCAAGAGATTCTTCCTATCCTGCTGCCCTTAGACAATCTTGGTGTTATTTTATTTGGGATGCTGGCCGACTGTAGATTTACTTACAATTACATGTCCAAACTGGAAAGAGTGAATAAGATGAGAAAGGAGTAAGTCATTACATAAGGATGGGATTCTCCATGAGTATCGTATATTAAAAGCTCTGAGGAGTCCTCTGAGAAATCTCTTTAGCTGTTTAATCCAGTGTTGCCCAAACTTACTTAATCATGATGCTCTTTTCTGTAGGACAGTACTGTGTTCATTAATTACTCCCATGTAACACATTACCCCAAAACGCAGTGGCTTAAAACAACAATGAAAAGCTATTTCTCAGAGTTTCTGGGGGTCAGAAACTTGGAAGTAGCTTGGCTGAGCAGTTTTGGCTTGGTATGTTTCATGAGGCTACAGTCACTGGAAGTGTTGCTGGAACTGGAGGATCCATATTCTAGGTGGCTCAGTCACAGGGCTGGCAAGTGGGTGTTGGCTGCTGGTGGGAGGCCTCAGTTCTTCACCCTCTGGGCTTTCCACAGGGCTGCTTGTGTGTCCTCATGACATGGCAGTTGGGGCTTATCCCACCATGAGCTACCCAAGAAGCCAGGGTGGAAACTTCATAACCTTCCCTTGGAAGGAACTGTCACCTCCACCATACCCTATTAATCACACAGACCAGCCCTAATTCAGTGTGGGGACACCAGAAGGTGAAGGTCATATGGGGCTATCTTGGAGGCCGGGTGCTACATTAATTAATTCACTCAACAAATATTAACTAGTACCTAATAGTGCCAGGCACTGTTCTAGACACTGAGGATACAACAATGAACACAACAGACACACTTGTCTCCATGGTGCTCACATTCTAGTGATATTTCATTCAATGCTTGAGACAACTTGGGAAATGCTGCTTCACAGGTATTTGGAAGAGTAAGTGAGAATTGTGAATACAGAATGATAAATGTGGCCAGGTGCGGTGGCTCACGCCTGTAATCCCATCACTTTTGGAGGCCAAGACGGGCAGATTGCTTGAGCCCAGGAGTTTGAGACCAGCCTGGGCAACATGGCAAAACCCTGTCCCTACAAAAAATACGAAAATTTGCCAGGCGTAGTAGTGCACATCCGTAGCCCCAGCTACTTGGGAGGCTGAGGTGGGAGGATCACTTGAGCCTGGGAGGCAGAGGTTGCAGTGAGCCAAGGTGGTGAAACTGCACTCCAGCCTGGGTGACAGAGTGAGGCCCTGTTTAAAAAAAAAGATAAATGCTAAAACAGGAGAGAAACTCACAGTATCAAGGGAATGAGGTCTCCTGACATAGGTTTGGAGAGTGGTCAGGGATGGTTTCCTGAAAGAGGTAGACGTGAAGTTAGCCAATCAAAGGAGGAGTGGGAAGAGGAAAAGTGTTGCAAGCAGATGGAACAGCATGTACAATGCCCCAAAGCTTGATACAGTTGGAGAACGAAAGTGGCAGGAGCATATTATGTGTGTATGTGTGTTATGTGTGTGCTCGTGCATGTGTGTGCCTGCCCATGCAAGTGGGGTGGGGAGAAGAGGTGAAAGATGAGGTTAGATGAGGTAATTGGCTGTGGGAGGGGAGGCACAGAGATGTCAGTGATGGCATCCATGTGTCTGGTGTCAATCACAGTGATAGAGTATAGAGGGGGAGAGAAAGGAGTGGAGAAAAGGAGTAAGAGAGGTTTGGGTTGGTTATGAAATGAAGAACTCAGTTTTGTTCACATTGAGTACAAGCCATCTTTGGGGTTGTCAAGAACCTGTTACAGGTTAGCAATTCTGCAACTGCTTTCTATGCATACCAGTGTTGAACAAATAAGTAAATAAATTGTCGCTAGTGGGAGGCAAGTTTCTCACTGTCACAGAAAGAAGAGGGGTGTTAGGATGGTGGTGGTGCTGGATTTCAGCTGGAGATATCAGCATGAATTCATGTGCATTTTAATACATATACGTACACTCAATAGTATAGAATATCTTTAATAGATACATATAGATATCTTTATCTATCTATAGATCTCTACATAGATTTATAATCCATAGATGTCTATATGATGTGTATGTATGTACACACAGATAGAGAAATAAATATAGATGTGGTATATATATACACACACACACACACATATATATATAAAATGTATGTTAGTATATATACTTATATTTGTTAGCCTTGTCTGCAAAGAGGGCCTAAAAGAAGTGATACCCCATTAGCAACAAGAGTACTTAGCATCCAGATCTTGGTTTCTAAATAACATTCTCCAATAAAGGAGCCAGGGTTCCTTGGAAAAATGGTTAATTCTTGAGCTGGGACAGGGAACACATAAGATGATCCTGGAACAACTTTTAGTGCCAGAAAATAAAGAAGTGCTAAAAAAAAAAAAAAAAGGAGGGAAGGGGCATATCAAAAGGACACAGGAGCCAACTTGAAAGAGCTCCCAATGGCCAAATCTGGAACAGTTTGAGCAATGGTAATAGATAATAATATTGGATTATAACTCCAAGTAAAATAAACCTTTATAAGTCCATACTGATGTAAATAAAGTATTGAATAAATAACTAAATGAGAGAGAAGAACTAAATGCAGAAGAATTCTAATTATAAATGTATAAGGAATAAGGAAAATAGAAAATCACTATTAGACCACCACAATAATAATTGCTACAGGCAAGATCCATTGATTAATACTAAAAACAGTAGATAAAACTTTAAGGAAAAACAGGACATTTGCAAAACCTTCAAGTATCTGCCCCCCAGTACACGAATACCTGAGCGGTTTTCACACACTATCACAAATTCTTTGATGTCCCTTTCTCCAGGAGGTGCAGCTTATTTCCTCTTGCCTTGAGTGTGCTCTGGACTTGGGGACCTGTTTCTTACAGACTATGGAAAGAAAAAAACAGTAACTTTACAGTACAGAAACCTCACAAACACCACCTGAACTGAATGGTCAAGATGAAGATCACCAGCAATAAATCATGTTGACATCATGTGCCCCCATATACTGCAACGAGAAGGGCACATCACCTTTGTGCTACTCCTGCCAAAATCGACAACCTTAGTCTTTTCATGAGAAAACACCAGACAATCCCAGACTGGGGGACATTCTACAAAATACCTAACCATGAGTCTTAAAAAGTGTTGAAATTTAAATTAAAAAATTTTTTTTTCTTAAATAAGGTCTTACTCTGTTGCCCAGGCTAGAGTGCAGTGGCATGATCATTGCTCACTGCAGCCTTGGCCTCCCAGGCTCGAGCAATCCTCCCATCTCAGCCTCCAAGTAGCTGGGACTACAGGTGTGCACCACCACGCCCAGATAATTTTTGTATTTTTTGTAGAGACGGGGTTTGGCCATGTTGCCTAGGCTGGTCTCAAACCCCTAAGCTCAAGTGATTCACCCACCTCAGCTTCAAAGTGCTGGGATTACAGGTGTGAGCCACTGTGACCCACCCACTTTACATGTTTTAATTCTAAATTTGCTGCAATCCTAAACCAAGGCTCAGAGCAATTGATTAAAAACAGCAGCAGCAGCAGCAGCAGCAGAAGAAGAAAACACATTAAGGAGGCCGGCGCTGTGGCTCACACCTGTAATCTCAGCACTTTGGGAGGCCGAGGTGGGTGGATCACTTGAGGTCAGGAGTTTGAGACCAGCCTGGCCAACGTGGTGAAACTCCATCTCCACTAAAAATACAAAAATTAGCTGGGCATGGTGGCGCAAGCCTGTAATCCCAGCTACTTGGGAGGCTGAGGCAGGAGAATCGCTTGAACCCGGGAGGCAGAGGTTGCAGTGAGCTGAGATGGTGCCACTGCACTCCAGCCTGGGTGACAGAGAGACTCTGTCTCAAAAAAACAAAGACAAACAAAAAACAACAACAACAAAAACACATTAAGGAGTATTATCTGCTCCAGGAGGCTTGACAAGCCCTTTACATAATACATAGCTCATCTTATTTAATCATCTCCCAACAATCCTGAAAAGTCTGTCCTGTTATTATTCCCATCTCACAGGTCAGGAAACTGAGGCACAGAGGGTTTAAGTAATGTCTGGAGTTCCACAGCTTGCCAGAGACAGAGCTGGGATTTGAAGGTCTATTTCCTAACTCCAGGTCCGGCAATCTTTTCCACAACACTGCAGCCAATTCCTTATCACATGGGTGAAATCAGATGAAAAGTAAACATCCAGGGCAGTCTTCAAATGAGGCAGCCAGACAGGCCACAGATCGAACTTCAGACTTTTAACCAAAGGTTTGGGGATTCATGCTCCCAGTTGGACACTGTTTACTTCTTAAGTAGTAAAATGAATGGGGTTGGATTGATCCAAACGGTGCCTAAGATCCCTTCCAATTCTGACACTCCAGGAGTTTATGTTTCAAAAGAACAACCTGCAGAAGAGCCTGCAGAAGGGGACCCTCCCACTCAGGGTGGCCTGATAGAATATAGGACATGCATGTCCCACCCCCAGCCCTCTCTGCAAAAGGTAGAGTCCGGGAGGGGAATATGGGCTGAGTGTTCGTAGAATGAGGCTGGTTTTTAGTCCCCACGCACTCCCCTTCCCTACTGCATTCTTTTTTTTTTTTTCTTTGAAAGATGCTGCTCAGCCTTGGAGAGAAGTCTTTTTCATCCCTGATGGCAAAGGGCAGAGGAAGAAAGATGCCCAAGGGCTCGATCAGCCTTGGTACCTTGCCCACCCCCAGTCCCTAGCATGAAAGGTTTTTCTAAGACAGAGTAGGTAAATTTCAATTTTTTTTTTTTTTTTTTTGAGGCAGAGTCTCACTCTGTCGCCCAAGCTGGAGTGTGATGGCGTGATCTCGGATCACTGCAACCTCTGCCTGCCGAGTTCAAGTGATTCTCCTTCCTCAGCCTCCCTAGTAGCTGGGATTACAGGTGCATGCCACCATGCCTGGCTAATTTTTTTGGTATTTTTAGTAGAGATGGGGTTTTGCCATGTTGGCCAGGCTGGTCTTGAACTCCCGACCTCAGGTGATCTGCCCACCTTGGCCTCCTAAAGTGCTGGGATTACAGGCAAGAGCCACTGTGCTCAGCCTCAATTTTATCTTGTGTTGTTTTTGTATTATTTTCTCCATCCTCAAAACTCAGACACTTCCTAACTTAGCACCCATTGGCTACTGCTCATAGTCCTGCCTGGTTTGGGGTTTCCCAATTTGGGGTGGATCTGGCTACACTTCATTTTCTGCCTCCATCAAGACTCCCTATTGTTTCTTTGAGGTTGTATTAGGTCAAGGCAAACACTTCTCTTATTCTCCCAAGATGTAGCAAAATGTCACAATTCTTTTTGGCTCCATTGTTCATTAGCCACCCCATTTCGTTATTCTATTTGCACAACTTCATCATTGAGCAAACTTTTTTTTTTAATAGGGGTTTGTGATGGTTAATTTTATGTGTCAATTTGGCTGGGCTAAGTGATGCCCAGAGAACTGGTAAAATATTATTTCTGGGTACATCTGTGAGAGTGTTTCTGGAAGAGATCAGCATTTGAATTGGTAGACTAAATGAAGATCTTCCCTCATCAATGTGGGTCCACATCACTCAATTATGTTGACGGCCTGAATAGAACAGAAAAGTAGAGGAAGGGCAAATTCTCTCTATTTGAGCCCAGTCGTCCATCTTCTTTTACCCTCGGACATCAGAGCTCCAGGTTCTTGAGGGAAGGGCACAAACGGATTAGTGTTTTCTGCACAATCAATTCACTCACTTCTCCTTGTCTGACCCATGAATGTGTCTGTAGCTTTTGAGGTTCATTTGATTCAGATGCTACAGACACCACCCTTCCCCAGGCTGCTGAAATGACTTTCAAACTTGGACTGAATTACACTACTGGCTTTCCTTGTTCTCCAGCTTGCAGTCAGCAGATTGTGGGGCTTCCTGACCTCCATAATCACATGAGCCAATTCCCATAATCTCTCTCGCTGTCTCTCTCTCTCTCTCTGTTTCTCCTATTGGTTCTGTTTTTTTGGAGAACCATGACTAACACAGGATTATAGAAACTGCAGGAGAAATGTTAGTGCCTGTTGGGATTAGAAAGGCACATAGGATAAAGCCCTATCCTCAAGGCTGCTGCAGCTGTGATAGGAGCTAGTCTTGAACAGCTCCATTTATTTGTTCACAAAGGATTTACTATGTGTTAATTATCAGGCAATGGTAGGCACTCAGGATATCAAGAGCAATAAGATATGATTCCCGTCCTCAAGCAGTTCACACCTAAGAGATCACTAACTGGTGACTTGAGGCATTTGGTTGGCAAGATGCCTTAATTATTTCTCTCTGTTATCTATGGCTGTGTAACAAATCACCCCAACTTAGTGGCTTAAAACCACAATAATTTACTTTTCCTCACAGTTCTGTGGCTTAACCTGGTGATTCTCCTCCTGGTCTCACCTGGGCACACTCAGGTGCATTCAGTTGGCAGTTTAGCTAGTTGGTCCTAGACAGCCTCACTCCCAAGTGTGAAGTCTCAGCTGCGGTGGCTGGAATGGCTGAGATGAGTTTGCTTCTGTCTGCCCATGTGACTTCTTTCTGCCGGTATCTCAATTTCCTTCCTTACGGCTATCCTGGGCCTCTTCACACAAGAACAGAGCATTCCAAGAGGGTCAAAGTCAAAGTTGCAAGACTTTTTGAGGTCTCGACTCAGTGTTACAAATGCTACTCCCACTGCATCTTATTGGCCAACACAAGTCACAAGGCCAGGCTAGAATGGGGAGGAGGAGGAATAGAATTCATCTCTGATGGGGGAGCGGCACTGTCACATTGTAAAGGGTGGCAGATAGAGATGGGAGGAATTTGTGGCCATAGGTTGCAGTCTACTACAGCTGCTACAGCAAAACGAAATTAGATTTCACATAAACATCAAGTTTACAATGTTTTTTCCTTAACAATGGGGAGATTTGGCAACAAGCCACTGGAGCTGAGTAACTGCTGTGCCATTTAGACTGGACATTCTATCTCTAGCCCATCATAGTCTCTAACACTTCTTTTTTATAGAGTTGGGTTCTTGCTCTGTTGTCCAGGCTGGAGTGAACTGGCATGATCATGGCTCACCGAAGTCTCTACCTCCTGGGCTCAAATGATCCTTCAGCCTCAGCCTTTAGAGTAGCTGGGATTACAGGCACTCACCACTCCAGCTAATTTTTTTTTTTTTTTTTTTTTTTTGGTAGAGGTGAGTTTTGCTTTGTTGTCCAGGCTGGTCTTGAATTCCTGGCCTCAAGTGATATCCTCCTGCCTCGGCCTCCCCACTACTGCTTTATTTATTTATTTTTTTAGATGGAGTTTTGCTCTGTTGCCCAGGCTGGAGTGCAGTGGTGTGATCTCAGCTCACTGCAACCTCGACCTCCCGGGTTCAAGCGATTCTTCTGCCTCAGCCTCCTGAGTAGCTGGGACTACAGGCACGCGCCACCACACCCAGCTAATTTTGGTATTTTTAGTAGAGACAGGGTTTCACCATGTTGGCCAGGATGGTCTCAGTCTCTTGACTTCCTGATCTGCCCGCCTTGGCCTCCCAAAGTGCTGGGATTACAGGCGTGAGCCACTGCACCCGCCCCCAGGTGAGGAAATGGGGATTTCCAGGGCTAGGATGTAGTAGTCTCTGGGCTATTGATATCAGAGTCTGTGTTTTTAACTACTATATTCAACTGCCATCACCAAATGGGTTCTATGGATAATTACATGGGAAACCACTGCTGGGGAGTTACTAGAAAAGTTTGAGTAAGCTCATGCCACAGAGCAAGTGATGCTCTTCAATTAACTAGGAGTCTGGATTCAGAGCCGAATAGGGGTGAGGGAGGCGAATGGTCTGGTGGCTGCTAGATTGGTTTGAAAGTCATTTCAGTAGCCTGGACCAGGGAGGTATCTGTAGCATCTGAACAAAATGAAACTCAGAAGATACGGACATTCTTGGGTCAGACAAGGAGAAATGAATGAACTGGTTGTGCAGAAAATACTAATCCAAGTGTGCCACTTCCCTCTGAGAAACTTTGTAGGCTCCCTCCTGCCTATACTTGCCAGTCTCAGTGGTAACACATTGTTCTGTTAAAAAAAAGAGGCTGTAATGTAAGCTATGGACTTTGGTTGTTAATGTTGTGTCAATGTTGGTTCATCTATTCTAACAAAAGTATCACATTGGTGCAGGATGTTGATAGTAGGGGGAGGCTGTGCACATGTGGGCACTGGAGGCATATAGGAAGTCTCCTTTCCACTCAGCTTGGCTCTAAACTTAAAACTACTTTAGAAATAAATTCTATATACACAAAAAGTGGAGGAGGAGGATGGTTTCTGAGGTAAGTTTAGGAAACTCAGGTAAATATGTTGATTTTTAAAAAAAACTGCGGGACTTACAGAATTGCTTTTACTTCATAACAATATAGTCACAAAACATAATTATGCAATTGCTTTTTTCAACTTTGGACATAGGCTCCGTGACAGCAGGGCACATACTCATTGATGTATCGCCAGCACCTAGAATGGCTTGGTACATGGTGGACACTTTTTAGTACAAGGAAGAAGGGAGAAACAGTCAACTAGCAGGACTTAATGATTGACTGGCTGAGAGAAGTGGGGGGCGGTTAGCTTCAGAGTGGTTTTGGTTAGTCATACCCTTGCTAGAGACTTCCCAGAACTCCCACTCCCTGTCCTTCTCTGCTTGACTACTAATGGCCTGAGACCCCTCAGCCTCCATGGGACCAGCTTTTGGCCTCGCCCTGCCATCAGTGGCTCCTAGGCATGTACCCTTCATCCACTGTGCTCACTGACCCTCCTTCAGACCTCCAGCCTCCTGCAGATACTCCCCCAAAAAGTCCCCTCCGCACAGCTTGGAAGCCCAGCCCAACACCCTTGGAGCCCTGAAACATTGTTGCTCCTGTTTTTCTCTTCATGAATCACCCAAAGTGCAGCAATGCCTCATGGTAGTAAATATAGGTAAGTGTGGGAACCACCAGGGTCCTCTGGTGTCCTTGGGCAGCCAAGGAGTAGATCCTCCCGAACCTGCCCCCAGGCTTGTTTTAAGAAGGGCTGGAAATATGCCAGCACTGAGGCAAGGGAGAAATCACCGTATCTGGTGTGATGTCGGGGGCAGACTCTCTTTGCCAGCTCAAGCCAAGATAAACAGTAATTCTAAAGTCCCCGGGATAATGTTTGTTTCAGAAACAAGTCCCAGAGAGAGGTGGGACCAGCCTCTTCATGTAAAGTTAGAACATTCCTGATAACAGATGAAGAATTCTCCTTTAAGTATTGATATAGTTGTGTAACAACAGGTGTACCTTCTTTCTGTTAATATTAAAAAATTATAATGATAGTTTCTGCTTATTTTGAAAATTCTGAAAAAAAATAAAGGACTCTGAAGCAGGAAGTGGAAGCCTCCTCTTGTACTCCCTACTCACTGTCATCTTAAAGGCATGCCATATATCTTGTTTTGCAGCCTGTGCCCTTGTGCTCCTCACCGCCCCCCTCCTTTAGGAATTGCTCTATCCTCTACTTCATTATTTTTATTGGCCACATAATTTACCATGGTACGGATGCACCATAATACTGGAGAACAATCTTTAATGCAATCATTCTGCTTCTAGGAATCTGTCCCACAGAAACACCTGGCACTAGCGTGAAACACTGTATGTACATAAATGTTCATGATAGGATTGTTTGCCAGTAGTGAAACCCTAGAAACAGTCTGTTCATTTGTAATATAATTGAAGAGAGATGAGGAGCCAACCACTGAGGTATATATGAGAAACTCTGACTTTGAGGACTCTGTAGGGGAGACAAAAGGCCACTATAAAATACTGAACATGAGTTTTCTACCAATAAAAGTTTCCCCTTTGCGGGGGCAAGCAGGGTAGTATCAGGTTGCCTGTCCTCTAACCTGGACTCCAGTGATCTAAAACAATCGGAAGGACACTCCTGACAGTAGTAGTCTCTGTTGTTGTTCTCCTTCTCCTCCTCCTCTTCTTTCTCTCTCTCTCTCTTTGTTTTATAGAGACGAGGTCTCACTATGTTGCCCAGGTCCCACCTAAAGTGGGATTATGGGCATGAGTCACTGTGTCAGATCTTTTTTTTTTCTTTTCTTTTTAATTAAAGACAAAGGTTAACATGGTATTCTGCATTTTGCTTTTAATTTTTGGTATAAAAAATAGAAAAATCGGCCGGGCACGGTGGCTCACGCCTGTAATCCTAGCACTTTGGGAGGCTGAGGTGGGCGAATCTCCTGAGGTCAGGAGTTTGAGACCAGCCTGGCCAACATAGTGAAACCCCGTCTCTACTAAAAATGCAAAAATTAGCCGGGCTTGGTGGCAGGTGCCTGTAATCCCAGCTACTCAGGAGGCTAAGGCAGGAGAATTGCTTGAACCCAGGAGGCGGAGGTTGCAGTGAGCCAAGACTGCACCATCGCACTCCAGCCTGAGGGACAAGAGGGAGGCTTTGTCTCAAAAAAAAAAAAAAAAAAATTAAACCAAGTTACACATTTAAAAAAAAATGACAAGCACCAAAAATACCCTCAATTCTAGAAAAATAACATGGTATTTAAAAAAATTTTTTTTATATATTTCTTTTTTTATTAATTTTTTTTGCACACAAAACAGTAAACATTTTCTAAAAATACATACAAACAAAAATATGCATATCAAACATATTAGGAAGGTTGCACATGGGAAGACGGGGAATAGAAATGGGGGGTGGGAATTAAAGAAAATAAATGAGAGAGAGACTTTGTATGGATCAATGATAATAACTCAATCCTCTATTTGACAAAGAAGAAGGAGAAGGAAGAGGAAGAAAAAGAAAGTGGGATAAAGGATCAGAAAGGGAGGAAAATAAAAAAATTAGAGTATGACTCCAGGGTAGACCTGTTTTGTTGTCGCTGGGTTGGTTGGTTGGTTTGTCTGTTGTATTTTTCATGTTTCGCCATGTTGGCCAGGCTGGTCTCGAACTCCTAGCCTCAAGTGGTCAACCCGCCTCAGCCTCCCAGAGTGCTGGGACTACAGGCGTGAGCCACCACGTCCAGCCCCCACATTGAGTGTGGCCTCTGTGGTAGACCTCCCAGACGGGGCAGCCAGGCAGAGGCGCTCCTCACTTCCCAGACGGGGTGGCCGGGCAGAGACGCTCAATTCTAGAAAAATAACATGGTATTTAAAAAAAATTAATAAACTGCCCGACATGCAGTTTTCGTGACCTCTACCTTTGTGTGGCCATCCCAGGTGAGGTGGCACAGTGGACAATAGGAATATATCTGAGAGGCTTTTCAGCACAGGACGGCAAACAATAAGTATGCATGGAAGTTACTGCAAACCACGTGAACACATCCCACTGAACCCACAGTGAATGTGTCTCTAACCTACCTTCCCCCCAGCTAGGTCCCAGAAAAGCCTGTGGCTGCTCCAGTGTCACTCGACACAAGGTGATATGTAACAGAGCGGAAGTTGGAAGAGAAAGACACTGTCATCTTGAACAACTGTGATTAAAATATCTTTTGCAAATTCTACAAAAACACAGGACCATGTGAACACACAGCTGGGTCCCCTCCCAGGGCCTTGGCAAGGGCCTCTGCAAGTGACCTGAAGCTTTAGCTTCCTTAGCAGACACTGTGCCTGGGGGTGTGGGTGCTGCGGCATGAATGGGGGCAGCCAGCAGCAGAGAGTTCCCTCCAGCAGCCCTTCCTTGCACTTGGCTTCAAGTTTACCTTTACATGTCTTGGAGATAGTCCCATATTAGGACAAATAGAGGTGCCTAATTCTACGCCCCCTCAATTCTTTTGAATGATAGTATTCTATTGTATGAACATCCACATTTAGATCATTTCCAACCTGCCATAGTGAATAATGCTGCAAAGAATATCCTTGCTCAAATGGATATGGATATTTAGCATTTGTGAGAATATATCTGTAAAACACATTCTCAGAAGTGTGACTGCTGGGTCACAGAGTATGTTTAGTTAAAATTTTGATAGATGTTGTCAGTTGCTGTCCTTGGAGGTTGTGAGAACATGCCAGCAGGGTGCGAGAGTGGGCAAGACTGTGTGTTAGCAAATGTTGCTGATTCTTGCAGCATTTTTTTTTTTTTTTTTACCTCTGTAGGTTAAAAAAATAGTACTTTGCTGTAGTTTTAATCTGCATTTCTCTTATTAAAAGTGAAGTGGCACATGCTTTTATATTTTAAGAACCATATACAGGTCCCTTTTTGTGGACTGTTTTTATACTTTGTCCATTTTTCTACGGGTTAATCTTTTTCTTCTTTATTTGTAAGAATTGCTTAAATACTTCAGAAATTAGCCCTTGATCTATGGCATAATTGGCAAATATATTCTCCTAGCTTTTCATGTGTCTGTTGACTCTGTTTATGGTGTTTATGTTTCCATGGGAAATAATTCTATATTTATGTAACTAAAAGTATTAAACAGTTTTAAAATGACTTCTGATATGGGTATCATTCTTAGAAAGGCCTGCCTCTCCCAAATGTAATAATATAAAAATTCTTCCGTGGTTTGCTGTAGTACTTTTATGATTTCATTTTTAGTATTTAAGTGTTCGATCTTTCAGAAATTTGTTTTTCTGTGTGGTGTTAGGTATGAATATTTTATTTTATCTCAGAAGGCTACCCTATTGTCCCAAGATCATTTATTGAAAAATACATCTTATCTCCACTGATTAAAAAACTATCCTGATTAGATTAGAGGAGAATACCTTCTGGCAAAAAAACAAAACAAAAATGATCTTGGCCATATACTAAATTTCAGTATATAGTTGGTCTTATTTTCTAGATTTGTAGTCTGTTCCATAGAACAGTTTATTTATGCACCAGTTGTTCACACTACCTTTAACATATGGTTTGATTTTGGGGCCTCTAGCCTCCAGAACTGGGCGAGAATAAATTTCTCTTATTTTAAGCCACTCAGTTTGTGGTAATTTATGACAGCAGCCTAGGAAACTGGTACAGTGACAGAGCTGGGATTTGAACCCAAGTCTTTGACTCTGAGTCCTGTGTTCTGAACGGGAGCACAGGATTATTCATTTCTGTTCCTAAGAGAGAGTGTTTATGAGGGGAAGAGTAGGGGAAAATTAGTATAACTTAGTTTCCTTAAGCCTCCCCAGCCTGTAGGTGTTAAGAGATAGAGTGTGCTGAATATTCTGTGTGTACTCTTCACTCTTCTCCATCCTGCCCTGTGTTCAGGAGGTTGACCTCAAGGGACGGCTTAGCCTTCCACGGCCTTGCCATTTGGCTTCTGGTTAGGTTTGTCCAGTGCTGGGCATTCGCAAGCCACAGGAAGGTGGATCCCTCCATGCTGGGTGGCAGCCTGCTGGTGGCTGTGACCTTTACCCAGGCCCATAGCTTCTGTCTTGTGGCCTATGGCTCCAGTTCTTGCCCAGTGGTTGGTGGCAGTAACCAGTTCTGCCTTTCCCCTTTCAGGCCTATTGGTGATAACAGCTTCCTGCTGATACCTAGCCCTCAAGAACTGCACCAGTCTCTTACCGGTTTTCCATAACCCCACTCAAATCCCCATAAAAGAGCCATTCTTTAAATTTCCTTCAGTCATCACTTTTGCGAGTACCATGTTTCCTACTGAGATCCTGACCACTCTGGGGACCATGTTGTGTGACACAGAGAGAGTAACTCTGGTTTCCTTGACTCTAGCCCTCAGTGCTCATTTGGAGCCACCTTAAGTCCCGACCATTCCAAATGCCTCTGGGAGGGCACTTCTGCTTTGTGGCTCTGAAGGAATGCAAGTTGCTCAGGGACTATGGCAAAGTCGGAGGGAAGCCTGTCTCCTCTCTGGGTTACTCCTACACAAAGATCCCAAGCAAGGCTGCCTGGCTTCCAGGGCTCCCTGCCCCATCTCCGGAACTTGGATAGGTGTGGATCTGGGCCAGGTACTTGAGTGACAGCACTGCCTCCTTCTCTGGAGCCTTGGAGGAATAAGGATCTATTACTCTGTCAAGCTCACAGGGCAGGCCCTTCCTTTAATCAAGATGAGCTCTCTTCTTGGAGGTTTCTCATTCCTCATGCAAACAGACTCGTGACAGGGTGTGCTCCCCTGTTGCCAGACATGCCTAGACATATCGAATTCTACTCACACTTGAGCTGGGATCCTTTTACACAGGGTTAGGAAAGTAAATGAGGGCCAAGTTGCAGAAGGCCTCCAACACATCAAACCAGTTTTAAACTAATATTGTAGGCAAGGAATCACTGAATGTATCTGAGATAGGGAGAGCCTTGGATCAAGAACTGCTAAGAGCTTAGCTTGGTTGCCATCTCAGTGCCCATATTCTTGCTCTCCCTCTAGTTGAAATATCCCCATCAGCAGAGAGGCCCCATGGAGTCATTCTCCATCACAGTATATTGTCTTATTTCCAGGAGAGTAGCTCTCCTTCTCTGAAATCACACTCTTTCTTTCTTCTTCCTCCCGTATTCCATGGGGGCAGGGAGATCTCCACCTTACTCAATGCCATACTCTTAGGGCATGGCTCACAGTAGACACTCAGTCAATACGTGTTAAATTTGTTGAATGAGCGAATGAATTTGGTCCTATGAATGAATTTAGATGAGGAAGCCCATAGAGTTCAAGGGACTTAGTGACCTGCCTGAGTCCACATTAACTCATGTAACTCATCCAGAACTGAGCATAGCTGGGATTAAAATCAGGCTACCTAACCAAATCTCTACCTCCAGGAGAGGCAGGAGGTGGGGGATGGGTTAGCAGGAAGGGTGAGGAGAGGATTTCTAGGAAGGTGTGGTAACACATTGGCCAGAACTGAGGTGGGGGAGAAGAGACAAGCTCTTGAAAGGGGGAACTAACATATATTGGGTATCTACTCTGTGCTAAGCACTGTACCTGGCGCTTTACGTGTGGTCTGATTTCTACCCTCCGCTGTATGTATTATTATCCCAATTTTCATGAGCTAAAGAAATAGGGACACAAGAGTTTAAATAAATTGTCTGCTTTTATCCATTTATACATAACTTGATTCCTAAACTTGACCTCTTCTGACCCTCAACATGGTCTCTTTGAACATAGAATTAAACCCAGGATTTCTCCATGAAGATGGCCACCATGCTTGGGTTCATGGTCAGATAGAGGAGGGCAACAAGAGTTAAGCATTCATTCAGGGAAGGAGTGGGGAGCAGGGTTATGTGGCTCTCACCTTGTTTTGTAAGATAAACTGAAGCACAATAAGGCAGGAGGCTCTTTTGATAAAAGGAGAGCAGTCAGAGGTGGAAAGAGGGCCAGAGATGGAGATTGACCCCAAAGGCCTTCTGCTTCAAGGTACTATAGAGGGGCAGGACAGGAGGACCAGGCAGGGTGGAGCAGAAGGCTTTGGAGCCAGAAGTAACACAGATCACTTTTTCCTTTTCTGGATTCCAATCTAGCGGGAAGAATCAGGTGTGTGGGATGAAGTAGGGTGTGGTGGGCTGAGTCCAGTCCGGACCAGGATTAGCGTGAGCCCCTCCTTGCCCCCAGTTGGGCCCCTTCCTTGCAGTGGGGTGCTCCTGGTCCCTTTCCTGCACACAAACACGTGATGACCCTGCAGACCAGATGTTCCAGGGCAGGCCTAATTTAAAGTCTGATGCCTTTTGACCCCATAGGTATACTTGTGTCTATCAGACTGTGGCTCTTCGTTTTAGTCTGGAAAATAAGATCATTGAGGCCGAGACATAGGCCCTGCCCTCCACAGGGCCAGGTTCTGTTCAGGCCCAAGGCTGTATAAGGTGTTCTTTGTGCTGGGGATGTGAGCAGAGCCTGGATGTTGAAGGTGGTCCGCTAGCCCAGGGTTAGTCCCAGACCACTGATGCCAATTGGCTGACTGGTCAGGGGTTGCAGGAGACCTCGGAGGTTACATTACTGCCCGGACCCTCTATCTCCTTCCCCTCACAGCATAACTCAAACGTGCTAAAAAGGGCTTTCATAAACAACTCAAGTCTGAAAACTCTGGCAGCACTCCCGCCCCTCCAGCCCTGGGGGGCTTCAGGAGGGTCTGGGCTGCCCGCCAGCTCCAGGCTGTCCCTAGACTTCAGTGGGGGGTGGGGAGTCAGTGCTGTTACCCTTTCCTTCCTGCTTGGTCTCCAGCCCAGAGTTTCCTTAGGCCCTGGCCTCCCTGGGCTCCCCACCCTACTCTACCTTAACCCTTTCCTCCCAGGGAAGGAGTGGCCAAGGTACCCGTTCTCTTGGGACGCCCGAGAGAGGCGGTTAGGGGTGGGGGGAGGTGGGAGTAAAGGGGAGAGATCCCTGTTCCAAATCTCAAAAAAGGGTGCCGGAAACCAATCCTCCCCTCCTTCCTCTTCCTCGTCTTTCCATTAGCAAGAGGGGAACGTGGAAGGAAACTAACTTTGACCCCTGGATTCTGGCTCTGGGCCCAAAACTTGGGTGGAAGGCAGAGGCCTCCGGGACCCTCCCCGCCCCCTCCTCCCCGCCCCGGCTCCCCCTCCCTCTTCTCCGCGCCCCTTTAAGCTATCCAGCAGACGCAGACACAGTTGATCCAGGAGGGGCTGGCGGAGTGCTGGAGGGGGAAGGCTGGGGGAGGAGGGAAGGGCGGCAGGAGCCCGACCGGTCCCACCCCTAGCTACAACCCCGGGCAGGAAGAGCTCGTCGCGGTAGCAGCGGTCGAAGGGGACCAAGCTCCAGAGGGCGGGCGCGCGAGCCGTGCCGGGTGGGTCCCGCCGCCTGGAGGAAGGAGGCCTTGCTGGGGGCGCGCCGCGGGGAGGAGGGGGCGTGGCTTAGGCGCCTGGGGCTGGGGGCTGGGGCGCCTGCCGCGCCGAGACCCGGGTGACACTATCGTCTCCTTCGTTCCAGGAGCGGGGGGGGCAGCCATGCTCCTGTCTGGGGGCGATCCTCCGGCGCAGGAATGGTTCATGGTGCAGACAAAATCGAAGCCTCGGGTGCAGCGGCAGCGGCTGCAAGTGCAGCGCATCTTTAGGGTCAAGCTGAACGCCTTCCAGAGCCGCCCGGACAACCCCTACTTCTGGCTACAGCTCGAGGGGCCCCGAGAGAACATGGGCAAAGCCAAGGTAAACAGCTTCTCCCCACCCCCACCCATCTCTTCCAGCCAGATCACTCTCTCCCCTTCCCCTGGGGAGATGGTGGTCCGCAGAGGCACCACCCACCCTGCCCCCGCTTGGATTTGGCAGTGTGGCAGGCAGGTACTGGGCCATCCTCCTGCTTCCCCAGATCAGCCTGCGCTCCTTCCATGCCCGCTTCTTCCCTCTGGTTCCTTCCTTTCCTGCCCCTCCCCTTCCCTACGTGTCACCTCTGTCCCTCAAGTGCACTGAGAGCACCTCCTCGGTGTGTGTCCCCCCATGAGACTTCCCTGGCCAGGGCCCCAGCATCCGCAGCCCCACTTTTCCATCTGAGGAGAAACTCAAGGCGCTGTATTTCTGTGGCCTCTGCAACACACCTCTTTGTTCTCCACCAAGACTGAAAGACCCAGGTCCTTCTGTCTCCTTTTAAGTCTCCTTAAATCCTGGGCTGCCTCTTGGAGCCTGTGAGTACTAGGACTGGAGGCTTTAGAGATGCTTCTAGAGTGACACTGGCATTTTACAGATGAAGTACTGGTGGCCAGAGAGGGTAAGGGGCCTGGCTGAGTGCTCAGAGTCAGGTAGGTGAGGTGGTGGGGGTTGGACCAGAACCCAGGGCTCTGGGCTCCCTGCCCCACGCTCTTGATGCCACTCAGCTTCTTGCAGGAGTTCAGAGTGGGGTGCAGCCCTCTTCCCAGATTCCCACCCCTTGGAGATGGGTGGGAGTCTGGGAGGAGGGCTATGGGCTTTCAGTTGAAAGGGCTTGCTATGTGGGGCTGGACCTTGGACAGGCCAGATCACAGTGCGCCTCTCTTGCAATCTCCCTGGCTTCTCTCACAAGCTTTTCCTCCCCTTGGGCCTGTCAGATTCCCCTGTCCCCCAAGGTTTACCTCTTCCCTTAGATTCCTTTATTTTACTTCTTCTTTGTAGGAATGCCGCAGCCTCCCTCTGCCCCAGACCACCTTCCCCTTTAACACACACCTACTGCAGCTGGGTCTATACCTATATCTTCATTGGTCAAGGCCATGGGTGGGGAGGCCCAGAACTCCGCCAGCCAGCCTGGTAGGCAGGCAGGCTGGGAAGTTCCTCCCTCAACCCCTCTGTGGAGCTGCTGGGTCAGCAGTTTTTCCAATTTTGACAGAGATGCTAGGAGAGGGAAGGGGTGTCTTCCCAGAGAACAGATGTGCTGGAGGCCTTGAGAGGAAGACGTTTCAGAAGCCGGGGTAGGGTAGGCTAACAAGAGGAGTGTTTTGGGTTCTTTGGGTTCTTAATCTTTTTGTTACTTTGAAAGACAGCAGCTCACCCTCTTAGGGGACTCGCACTTTCTTTTTCTTTTTCTTTCTTTCTTTCTCTTTTTTTTTTTGAGATGGAGTTTCACTCTGTTGCTCAGGCTGGAGTGCAGTGGCACAGTCTTGGCTCACTGCAACCTCCACCTCTGCCTCCTGTGTTCAAGTGATTCTCCTGCCTCAGCCTCCTGAGTGGCTGGGATTACAGGCATGTGCCACCATGCCCAGCTAATTTTTGTATTTTAGTAGAGATGAGGTTTCACCATGTTGGCCAGGTTGGTCTTGAACTCCCGGCCTCAGGTGATCCACCCGCCTCAGCCTCCCAAAGTGCTGGGATTACAGGCATGAACCACTGTGCTGGGCCAGGACTCACACTTTCGGAGGTACCCCCCCACCCCCTCCTTGCTCAAATCCTGGATTGGCTTCTCCAGGCCTATCTGCTCCGTCTCCCTCTGCTGCTTCAGGGTTCTTCAGGCCACAGATCTCACACTTCAGGCTCCCACTGTAGGCCCTGCTAATGGAATCAGTGGCTCCCTTGATTCCTAGCCCTGTTCCTCCACTCCCCCTTTGTCTTCCCTTTGGGAAAGGCATTGTTGAAAAGTGGGAACCCAGTGTGAGGGGATTCTGGGTAGCTCCTTGCCTTATTGTACACAATGAGCATAAAGGAGACTTTCTTGGCAATTTGGAGAAGGAGGACAGGGAAGGTGGGGGGTGGTTAAAGTTTTGTCTCAGGGGTTAGGGGATCTGGGTTTGATATGCTGCCACCAAGTTACAACCAAGATAGGAAGGGTGTGGTGAGGAGAGTTTGAGACTGGGGTTTGCTACCTGTTAACTGGGTGACCAGATCAAATAATTTATCCTCTCTTGAGCCATTTTCCTCATCTATGGAACAGACTATAATAATACCTGGTTCATGAAGAGTTTGTGACAGTCTGCTGAAATCATGCATGTTACAATACTTTTATAAAATGTGGAGAGCTATAGAGTATAGATGTTAGCTACTATTGTTTTCAACTAGCTGCATAACTTTGAGCAAGTCCTTTTCCCTCTCTGAGTCTTGATCTCCCTGTTTGTAAAGTGGAAGTCTTGGATTAAATGCTGTCTAAGGTCCAGCGATCTGACACATGAACATTTCCCAAGTGTAAGGATGTCTTGTGGTTCTCATAGGGAGGTAGCGTGGCTGGCCCCAATCTCAGCTGTAGGGACACAGAATCACGCACTTTGTTAATGGCCTACTGAACATAGGCCAACAGGCAGAGAGGACTCTGGGAGACCACAGGTTGCAGGACTGGGGGAGGGCTGATGGAGTGGGTGGCTTGTTGGCGTCTGAGGGGAGGAGGGGTCGAGAAGGATACAGGCTCATCAGAGAAGGGCCTGAGTGTGTTTCTATGTGGTTGGTTTCTCAGGAAAATCTCTGTGAAACTTGAGTGCTTTAAAATTGTTTTGTTGTGGTGGGATTAAAAAACATTGAAGACATTACTGTGAAACACATTCCCAGGCAGCAAAACAAACACTGGGGAGGCCTCTCTGAGGTGAAATCAGTGAGTGGAGAGGCGGGTTTTAGTAATGATCAGAAGAGGCCTGGGACATGCCCTGCTCCGCCCTTCTCCCCTTTGGCAATGAGGCGAGGATGGGGTGGGCGGCAGAGAAGAGAGGTGACCACTGCGGGAGGTGATGGGGAGCCTAAAGGCAGTGGTAGTGGGCAAGAGTACCTTTTGGAGACTGGGTTCTGGAGCTCTGGGACAGGGTGTGGCCTGCTGACATCTGGCTTGGCTGTCAGATGGAAGTTGAACTATCTTTGCGCACACTAACTGTGAGCAGTACCCTGAGAGTTGGTTGTGGTCAGTGCCTGGAGTTGGCTCCTATGGACCCACTGTTAAAATTTCAGGAATTGTGCAAGCGAGTGGAGGAGTATTTACAGCCATGGTGGAAGTATTTATGCCACAGAAATTGGCAAATGCGACAAATCAAGGTTACCCCCCACCCCCAGCTGATTGTTAAACATTTACCAGGACACCTACTTGTGTTGTGGGCACTGAATACTTCTTTTTCTTTAAACTTAAATTTTCTTTTATCAAAGTAATACACATTTGAAAAGTCCAATTATTACCAAAAGGCTTAGAAGAGCACACAGTGGTTCCCTGCCCTGGCCTTCCCAATTCCTCCTTCAGTAACCGTCCCCACTGACAGTATTTGCTCTGGCATTTACGCATCTCCACATTTCTAAAAGAATATGTAGACACTGTTGTCTTTTAATTAATCAACGTTTGGTGTTATCTTTTTTTGGTCCCATTATCGTATGTGAGGATTTGGCTCCCTTTCACGGCCAGCCCCTCTTCTCAAGATAGTTCTGTTTCAATTATCTGCTAAATCTACATTTAGCATTGCCTCATTATGCCTGTGCACATAGCGTTCACATCGAAGCACTGAAGTGTACTATGATTTTGTTTTCTTTCTTACTTTTTGGTTTCACTGAGGTCATTGAGGTTAAGCACTCCTTGTTTTTCAATTTGCCTTTCTTTGTACCTATTGTTAATTCTTATCACTTCCAGTAGCCTCTCAGTACAGTTTTCTACAAGGTCAGTCTATCAGTTCAAGGTGTTCTTTTGGTTCTAAATTTTTTCTTGGCGCCATCTCTCCTGTCTGGTCTGTTGCTTTCCAGGCTGACACAGCTGTCGTTCTTGGCATCCTTTGCCTTTTTTCTTTGCTAAATACTCATGTCCCGGACCTTGAAACTTTTTCTTTCCTGGGTTGATGGAACACATCCATCTGTAGCCTCAAGTTAAAAAGATGGTGCAGCAGCAAAATGTATGCAGATGCCTGCTTTCCACATGCCTGTCTCTTGAGTCATACCCTCCAATCTGAACTAGTTGTCCTGCGTAATGACCATTGTCACCCTAAAACAGTGCCTGGCATGTAGTCAAGAATGATTTGTCGAATGGATGAATAAATTCTGATATTTCTCTTCACTGTCATCCTGGAGATGGTCTTTGCTTCTTCCCTATTTGGTTTGCTGGAAAACTGCTCTCCAGTGGCTTCCCGGGAAAGGTTTTACAGGACGAAAAATGCTGAGGTTGCATGTCCACGTTGCATAGCCAAAGGATACTTGATTGATAGCTTAGCTGATATCAAATTATAAAAGGAAAATTATTTTCCTTCAGAAATGTGAGGGTTGTGCTCCATTTCGAGGAGCCTGAAGCTATTCTGGTCCCTGGTCATTTGTGTGAGATGTTTTTTTCTCTGGAAGTTGTCAGTTTTGCCCAATGTTCGGCAGTCTCCCAGTGAGGCCCCTTTGTGCGGGTCTGTTTTCCTCCATTGTCAGGCACTTTTGTTGTACTTAGGGGGCCTTCTATCTGGACACTCATGTTCCTCAGATCTGGGAAATGTGGGGAAATATTTAGTAGATGATTTCCTCTCCTGTGCTATCTCTGTCCTCTCTTTCTGGAAGTCCTCTATTTTCTTATGTTTTCTCCTCTTTTTCAACTTTAACTTTTTGTTCTGCTTTCTGAAGATTTCCTTAATTTTATCTTTGAAGCCTTTTCTTGGGTCTTTCATTTCTGCCATCAAATTTTAATGTCTAGAAGTGACTTGTATTCTCTCTGTTAAAAAATAGTATCCTACGCTTTTTAAATAAAATTTGAAACGCATGTATTCTATTCTTGTTTAGTGTGTACCATATTCTTTGTTACCTCTCTGAGGAGAGAAATGATAGTAAGCTTTTTGAAGTTTTCTTCTCCCCACTAGTTCCCTTCTTTCAGGTTGCTCTTTTTTTTCCTGTGTGGTTTGTTCTCTGTGTTTCACATTAGAAGTTTTCCTCATAAGCCTGATAATCCTTGCATGATAAAGAGTGAAGGACAAAAAGCTGATTGGGAGTGGAGGCTGTGGGCAGGACTTGTTGATTTTGAGCTTGATTGTACAGAGATTTGCAGGTGCTGTTGGTTAGGGACCCCGTTTTGTGATCTTTAAGTCTTTGCTCTTGGGCTGGCCAGGTTTTCCAGAATGTATGCCTCTCTTCTGTGGCCTGGAGGGTCAGGGTCTGGCTGCCAAGCAAATCTCTGAGTGGGAAGAATGAGTTTCTCTGCGTTTAGCTTGCATTGTATACATCATTCTTTGGCCCTCCTCACTCCCTCCATGTTTTTTGTGTGGTGCTCACACCTTTGATTATGCTGATCAACCTTGACTCCTAAGACCTTGTTTTGTACTCCCTGGAGAACAGCCCTCCAGTGAGCGGGAAGGACCTTGCCAAGCCTCTGTGTGTGTGTGTGTGTGTGTGTGTGTGTGTGTGTGTGTGTGTGTGTTGGGAGTGGTTGGGCTCCCAGATCTAACTGCTCCTCAAAGAACCTGGTTTTTCATATTCCCCTTCACTTCCAATTCCAGAGTTTCTTGTTGTTGTTTTCTGAGCCTTTAGAGTATCCTGCAGTGTAAATTGGGGTGGTTCTGGAAAGTAGACAATGAATGATAACTGACTTATGAGAAAGGAGAACCCTAAGTTAGGTGTTAAGTAATAAAGCACCTTGACAAGTACAGAATAGTATTAAAATATGTCATATAAATGCTTTTATTTAACTTACAAGTTGACTAACGACCTGTGGGTATTGGACAATATGTTCTTACAAATACAGTGCTCTTTTTCTGTGCCCTTTTCTATTCTTCCATATCATCTTTCTACCTAGTTGTTGTTCCTGCCTCTTCTTCTCTACTTTTTCTCCTCTTGGAGGAAGAAGGTCTGGGTTGGCTTTAGGCAGGAAAGCTGTTCAGGTATTTTCAGGCTGTAAATGCCTGTTATTCCCTTATCTTCTCTCCCTCTACAGTATAGACGGCATCATGGTGAAGACCCCCGACTGTGAAGCTAGAGTGCCTGAGTATCCCAGCCTACTAACTGTGTGATCTTGGACATATGGCCTTCCTTGCTCATCTAAAATGGGGATAATAGTGTTTTCTTAAAGGGCAGAGAAAGGAATAAATAAGATAATGTGTGCAAAGTGCCTGACACATAATAAGCTCTCACTAAATATTAGTTCAGATTTATTATTTTAAAAATTATCACAGTTCCTATATATTTCTTAATTTTAAAATATCAGGCCAGGCACGGTGGCTCACACCTGTAATCCCAGCACTTTAGGAGGCTGAGGCGGCTGGATTGCATGAGGCCAGGAGTTCAAGACCAGCCTGACCAACACGGCAAAACCCCATCTTTACTAAAAATACAAAAATTAGCCGGGCATGGTGGTGCACATCTGTAATCCCAGCTACTCGGGAGGCTAAGGCAGGAGAATTGTTTGAACCTAGGAGGCGGAGGCTGCAGTGAGCCGAGATCACTGCAGTGGAAAAATTCTGGTATCAGAGCCTCTAGCTATGCCACTGTACTCCAGCCTGGGTGACAGAGTGAGACTTTGTCTCAAAAAATAAAATAAAATAAAATAAAATAAAATAAAATAAAATAAAATATTGAACAGTTGATAGAACCATAAATATTCTAAGATCTCTGCAGAAAGAGAAAGAAGCCACCCATAATCTTCTTCCCTGGCACATCTCTCCATTTTTCATGTTTTTTTCAGGTCATCGAAATGGGGGTTCATGGGGTGGGGAATATTTGTTAACCGCCCACACCTGCTCAGATTTAACCTTGCTAGGCAGTGGGACCAGATGAGGTTGGGGTAGGAGGGGTTGGCTTGGGATGTCCATTGGGTTTTGAGCAGGTTTTGAACTGATTGAAAAGGGGTTAGACATGTATTTCAGGCTCTGAGGAAGAAGTTGCAGGTCTGTGGCCTCCTCCAGGTGGAAGAGGGACACGTAGGCCTGAGCAGGGAAGGATGACCCGGGGACTGAGCAGAGGCACCAGGGTGGTCTTCAGGATCGCTGTTGGAGATCCAAAATGGAGTATGGGACTGCCAGGGGAAAGCAGGAAGAGGGATGAGAAGGATGACTATCAAAGAAAGGGGATGTGGAAGGGCATGGGGGCATATGAAGTCCACATGGGGTGGCTGATTGGAGCAAGAGCTCATGGGACCACACTGATGGAACTCAGCCAGAGCAGAGGAACCCCAACCTCGCCCACCCCAGCTACTGCTAAAGATGGCGAGTGTGTGCACTGTGAGCTCTGTGAACTCTAGGACTTGGTCTGCCCAGAAAGCCAGAGGTCTTCCTTCTGTTTAGCTATTGCATGTATATGCTGGTGCAGGGGTTCCCCTGGACACTGGCCCAGTGGCTTATCTCCTCCTCTGTCGCCTCTGGGCAACTGAGTTACTATGATTAGGGGTACACGTTGTGCTAGAGGTATTCTGGAGGGGGATGAAGCTCGAGTCTCACATGATTACCCTGTAGTCACTGTGGTCTGCGAGAGGAGGTGGAAAAAATTCTGGTATCAGAGCCTCTGGCCGTGTGCCCTTGGGCAAGCTGCATAGCTCTTCTCAGCCTGCACAATGGGAACAGGCTGTGCCAGGTGTCATCCTCAGTACTTTCTGCGTATTAATTCACTGAAGCTGCAGAGTGGCCCAATGAGGCAGGAACTATTACTGTTCTCATTTTACAGATGAGGAACTGCAGGCATGGGGGGCAGGCATGCTGTGTGAGTAATAACTTGCCGCAGGTTGCATAGTTCCTGGCTTATGGAGGGTGCTCAGTAGAGTGCAGCCACCTTCCTCCCAGCTGTCACACAATTCAGGAATGCCAGACTGGGACTAGACCTCAGGAGCATCCAGTTTAACCTTCCTTTTTCTCGTTGAAGAGACTTAGGTGCTGAGAAGGTGATAGATGCCCCACAATTAACCTAATCAGTTGAGGTCGAGTTGGAGCTGCAACCTGGGTTCTTTCCCTCCTCTCTCCCAGGCTTCCCTGTTCTGTTGGTGTTCCCTGGAAAGAAATGGGTGTGTGAGGGTGCAGGACCAGGGAGAGAGTGGCTGGCCGTGGGGGAGTCATTTGGCTCATGGTGGATGGGGGGTGGTAGTGGTGGGGCCACATGGTTAGTGAGGGGCTGGCCTTTTGGGTGGCGAGGGCAGATCCGGGGCAGGCCCCTAACGGACTGATTTCATTGTGTTCTCCCCACTGTGCCCAGGAATACCTGAAGGGCCTGTGCAGCCCAGAGCTGTGGAAAGAGGTTCGCTACCCGCCCATCCTGCACTGTGCCTTCCTTGGGGCCCAAGGCCTCTTCCTGGACTGCCTTTGCTGGAGCACCCTGGCCTACCTGGTGCCTGGCCCCCCTGGCTCCCTGATGGTGGGCGGGTTGACTGAGTCTTTCATCATGACACAGAACTGGCTGGAGGAGCTGGTGGGGCGACTGCGCTGGGGTCCTGCCCCTCTGCTGACCCCCCGGGGGATCTGGGAGGCTGAGGTCACCCGGGCCTTTGGGGCCCTGGTCTGGATCCGTGGTGACCAGCATGCAGGGGACCTACTGCAGCTGCCCCCAGCGGTCCAGGAGCTGCTGCTGAGCCTGGTGCGGGATGCTGCAGGCAAGGAAGACATCATCGAGTGGCTCAGCCGCTTCGGCATCTCTGACTCCCACTCTGATCCGGAGGTTCTAATCTGCCCTCCCCAGCAGCAGAAGGAAGCCCCAGCCATGGTGTCCGTGGGAGAGAGTCCTGGACCCTTTGTGGACATGGGGACCTTCCAGAACAGGGGCCCAGAAAATTCAAAGAGATTATCTAGCCTGGGAGCCACTGGGTCCCTGATCCCAGCCCAGAGCACACTGCAGGAGGCAGCAAACCAGCTGGTACGGTAAGTTCTGGAGAATGAACCTGGCTTCTCTGATCCTACCCCTGCTCCCCTACCCTAAGGAAATAGTAGTAGTTTGGGACCAAACTGGCCTTCCACCTTTTCAATGAACTTGGGCTTCCTCCAGGGTCGGTTCCAACAACCAAGATGGTATGGACAGTGCTCAAGAGGAAGGGCCAGTGCAAGCCACCAGCAGCCAGGACTCCACGAACCACACACAAGCCTTGTTGAAGCAAAGGCAGGTCCAGAGGATAGAAGATAAACTTCTCTTCCAACCTCCAGTATCAGCCCTAGGCGTGTGCCCATCCTGGAAGGCCTGGACCCCGGGGCCAGCCTTTGGGTCATTGTGGCCGGGGGCTATTGCTGCAACCTTCTGGAGGATCAATGAGCTGCATTCTCTACATCTGGCCTGGCTCCTTTCCCAGGCGTGCTTCAATTTCCCCTTCTGGCAGAGGCCTCTGGGCCCCATTCAGTTGAAGCTGCCAGGGCAGAATCCTTTGCCCTTAAATCTGGAGTGGAAGCAGAAGGAGCTGGCCCCTCTGCCCAGTGCAGAAAGCCCAGCTGGTAGACCAGATGGGGGGCTGGGAGGAGAAGCAGCCCTGCAGAATTGCCCAAGGCCAGAGATTCCCCCAAAAGTTACGAGTTTATTGGTGGTCCCCGGGAGCTCAGATATAAAAGACAAAGTTAGCTCGGATCTCCCACAGATAGGGCCACGCTTGACCGCTACACCCCAAATACAGGCTGGAGGTGAGCCGGGGGATCAAGGGAGTATGCAGTTGGATTGTAAGGGACTGGAAGAGGGACCCGCTCCAGTGCTGCCAACAGGGCAAGGGAAGCCCGTGGCTCAAGGGGGGCTGACAGATCAGTCAGTACCTGGAGCTCAAACAGTGCCTGAAACTCTCAAAGTGCCCGTGGCTGCAGCAGTGCCCAAAGCTGAAAATCCCCCCAGAACTCAAGTGCCACCTGCAGCTCCCAAAGTGCCTACATCCCGAATGATGCTGGCAGTGCACACAGAGCCTGCAGCTCCCGAAGTGCCTTTGACTCCAACAAAGCCGACAGCTCAATCGATGGCCACAGCTCAAAAAACAGTTGTGAATCAACCGGTGTTGGCAGCTCAAGTGGAACCCACAACTCCAAAAACTCCCCAGGCTCAGAAGACGCCTGTAGCAAAAACATCACCTGCAGGTCCCAAAACACCCAAAGCTCAAGCTGGGCCTGCAGCTACAGTTTCCAAAGCACCTGCAGCTTCCAAAGCACCTGCAGCTCCCAAAGTACCTGTGACCCCCAAAGTCCCCAGAGCTCCCAAAACACCTGCAGCTCAGAAGGTGTCCACGGATGCAGGGCAAACCTTGGATGTAGCCAAACTTCTGAGTGAGGTCCAGCCTACATCAAGGGCTAGTGTCTCCTTACCGAAGGGCCAGGGGCAGGCTGGAAGGCAGGGTCCCCAGCCCAGTGGCACCTTGGCCTTCAGCAGTAAGCACCAGTTTCAGATGGAGGGGCTCCTGGGGGCTTGGGAGGGGGCCCCAAGGCAGCCACCTCGCCACCTGCAAGCGAACAGCACAGTGACCAGCTTCCAGAGGTACCACGAGGCCCTGAATACACCCTTCGAGCTGAACCTGTCAGGGGAACCTGGAAACCAGGGGTTGCGGCGAGTGGTCATCGATGGCAGCAGTGTGGCCATGGTGTGAGTAGTCGTGGGCGTGGGGTGGGCTGGGGATGCTGTGGAGCTGGGGCAGGGCATCCCTGGCAGACAGAATGTGGGCATCCCTTCCCAACCTTCCTATGGGCGACATGGGGAAGAGGGGAGGGAAGTGGTCCATCCATGTTGAATGGCTCCTGCATGCCAGGCAGTGTGCATGGAATCCTCACAGCAGCCCTCAAGGGCAGGTTTCTGGTGTCCCTCTCTGATAGATGCTGAAGCAGGCTCAGAGGTGGGAAATCTTTCCCAAGATCCCTGAACCAGCAAAGGGTTCAGCTGGCCTTTTGGCTCAGATGTGTCCACTGCCAAGGTCCATGCCCTTCCCAGGCCGGCTTTTAAACTTTTAGCCCAAACTTCAAGGCCCAGCACAGATTTCTAGTGTGAAGCTTTTCCTGACCCTGCTGGCCCTTAGCGATTGCCCTTCCTGCACAGTACTTACTGCTGTAGAGGTGTTAGCATAAACATATGCATGCCACATAATCTGCCACATGATAGAGTAGTTTCACCTGTGCAGAGCACACTCCCAGCACACTGTCGGTGGCCAGGGAATTTTTGTTTGCTTTAAGCCCTCAACTGAGCTCTCTGAGTGGAGGGGCTGCCTTCTTCCTCTTGCCCTCAGTGTCCCTACACACATATGTACACACAGGTACATGCACACACACACGTGTGCACACACACACAGAGTTTCTGGCAGTGCCCCGCACCCAGTAGGTGCTCACAGAATGTCTGAGTATGGAGGGAAGGGGAGAGGGCATCATTGGTGTCCTTGGTGCTGGCATTGCTTGCTTGCTGCCCCAGGGCTGGCTCTGAGGGAGGAGTGGTGAGGCAGGGTCTTTCCTTGTCCCACGACCCCACAGGCACGGCCTCCAGCACTTCTTCTCCTGCCGAGGAATTGCCATGGCAGTGCAGTTTTTCTGGAACCGGGGACACCGAGAGGTCACTGTGTTTGTACCCACCTGGCAGCTGAAGAAGAACCGGAGGGTGAGAGGTGAGGTGTCCCCTGCCTGCCCAGCCTCCGCAGTGTCACCAGGCTTTCTTCTCTCTGCCTTGCTGCCCCCACCCTCTGCCACCCCAGAGTGGCCATTTCCACTTAGCCCTCCCTTGACCATTTCTGTCTTCTGCCTTTCGCCCCCAGAGAGCCACTTTCTGACGAAGCTACACTCGCTCAAGATGCTTTCAATCACGCCCTCCCAGCTTGAGAATGGCAAGAAGATCACCACCTACGATTACAGGTGTGCCGGTCCCCAGGCCTGCCTTCCTGGGCACAGGGAGTTGGGCCCGGCTGGTGTGTCAGGTGGAGTCCGGCCTGTCTTCTCTGGGGAAACGGAGGCAAACATGTTGGGGGTGCGGGTTGTGCAGAGGGTGGGGTGGAGCATGAGCCTCTGTCGGCAGAGGGATGGGCACATTGAGGAAAGGGCTCGAGGCTGGCTCTCCCCAAGCCCGGAGTCGTTCCTGACTTTGGGACTCTGGAGTCCGTCTGCCTTAGCTAACAGGCATTCTTCCCCCATGACCTGTGAACATCAGAGAGGTTCCCCAGGGTTTTGGGTGCCCGTTTCGGTTGAGGCTCATGTCTCCAGACTGCTTTAGTCTTTTCCTCCCTCGGAGCCCAGGCACTGGTGGAGGTCTGTGCATGGCTGATGTGGACGGAGCCCTGGGCAGGGCTCTGGCAAAGGGGAGCCCTGAATGCCTAAACCCCGAATGCTTGCCTGCTTGTCAATCCTAAGCGCCCACTCCTTAGCATGGCTGCAGGACCTCTGTGCTCAGGGGAAGCCTGTGACCCTGCCTCTCTTAGGGCAGGGAAGGCCCTGGCATAGTCACTGGTCCTGGGTTGGAGTTGAGGCTGGGCAGACAGAGATCCTGGTTTCACACAGGCAACTCTCATGCCAGGCAGGGAGAAGTTCTGTTTCTCCACACTCTTCCCAAGACCTGGCACCCAACCAGGCCTGGGAAAGGCTGGGCAGAGAACCTCATGCATCCCTCCTTGTAGAGCTAGTCCCCTCCATCGAGTCTTTAAGTGCCTCTGAGTTCAGGCGTGGGTTTGACGCCTGCTTTTCTGCAGACCGTCCCTCTGCTGGGCACTTGCTTTGGGGAGCCCGAATGGAAAGTTTCAGGGACTACTGAGAAGTAGGTAGCCTTTGCTTTCCTTCCTGGTCACAGCCCTCTTTAGAGGAGAGGTGATCCTTGGAAAAGTGGATTTGTTTATTCAGGTATGTGTGCTTATATGTGTTAGCGTATATATGTCTGTATGTCTTGGCATATTCGTATGAATATTATGCATTGGTGAAGCATTATAATGGAATATTTGTGTGTGTGCTGTGTGGCCGGCACTTACCTAGACACTTAAAAGCATTATCTCATTCAGTTTAATCCTCACAGCAACATGGGGTAGGTATTTTATCTCTGTTTTACAGATGCAAAAAATGGAAGCAGTAAATACACCTGTGTGAATGTGGACGAATGTGAGTTTCTGTGTCTGTGCATGTGTACGTATGTGCCTATGTGTATAACAGGGGTGTGTGTTTGTATATACAGCTAGGAGTGCGTGCATCCAAGGTCACCCTTGGATGACCCTGATCCCTATCAGTGATCTCACATGGCTGCATAGAGGAGGGGATGGGCTTGGGGGTCCTGGACTTCTGAGTAGGAAGGGCAGTGTCTTTGTCTGACACACCTCAATGTGAAGCTGCAAGTTCATTTTCCCAGATGACCCAGGAAGTGAGGGGGCTACTTACTGGGTCATTAGTGACTTCCCCTCTCCCTGCAGGTTCATGGTAAAGCTGGCAGAGGAGACAGATGGCATCATTGTCACCAATGAGCAGATTCACATCCTGATGAATAATTCCAAGAAACTGATGGTCAAAGATCGGTAAGACGGCTCCCCAGAGGCTTCAGCCATTCCTTCCCCTTGGATGTCAGGCAGCCCCTGGCATGGGAGAGATTAGGGCTGGAAGAGAGGCCTTGGAGTAGTGCCGACCAGCACCTGCCAGGATGTGGGTCTCAGCCCCATGGAGAAGCCAGGCGACAACAGGGTGTGGGTGGGTCAAGGGCTCACAGTGACTGTGCCTCTTCTTCCCCTGGGCCCAGCTTGCTGCCTTTCACCTTTGCGGGGAATCTCTTCATGGTGCCTGATGACCCCCTGGGCCGTGATGGCCCCACCTTGGATGAGTTTCTGAAGAAGCCAAACAGGTAATAGGTCAGGCCTCCACAGCCTCCCAGGCCCTCCTGGGGCTGATCAGAAACTTCCCCTTAGTGTTGGCCAACATCTAGTGCGTAATTATGATCAGAGTGAGTGATCTGACTTTTTCATGTCTTTATACTTGTGCCACAAGTTTATGTGTTCATAAACCACTTACAGTAGGTTTTAATACATACATGAAAGCACATATGTAGAATGTAGTTTTAACATTCTATATGCATCCTTCCAAACTGGCATTTGTGCTCAATGATTTATTAGTTTTTTCAGATGTATCCTATGCTAATTTATGTAGCTCTGTTTAATGGTCATATAGTATTCCATTACATGAGTACCCAATAGATTTTTCTGTTTTCTTGTTGAGGGCCATTTGACCACTTCCATTATATGCTGTTGGGTCCAAGGCTGCAGTGAACAGCCTTGCTCTTATTCTTTGTATCCAAGGGAAGCTGTGTCTAGAATATTCACCAAGTAGGATTTTTTTCTATGTTCATTGTCTCATCCGATCCTCACAACTTGAGTTATACATAAATGACCACTGTCCTCATTTTATAGATGAGGAATCTGTGACTCAAGTGACTTTTCCAAGGTCACATTGCTGGTGCCAGCAGAATTGGTTTGCAGTAACTTGGATCCTCTGCTGCCCACCTGCCAGTTCCCTAGGCCTAGCAGAGGACCTTGGTCAGGATCTTCTGGGCAGAGCACTGCTTCCTGGGGCCAGATCCCCCAGTCTCACCTTGCCAGTTTGGAAAAAAGTGATGTGGATGAGGTTTGCCTGCTGTGTCCTCACAAGTTCCTTGTCAGGCTCTCCTTCGCTTTGGTGACACTGCCCCCTTTTTCCAGGATTGCTCATCCTGGGTTAGGCTGGAAGCCGCCAGTCATCTCTTATCAAATTGTTGGCTTACAGCTAGCTTAAATGTTAGTTGGTCAGTGAAGTTTTGATTGGATGAGGCTTCAAGGCACAAATGAACCTCTAATACTGGAGGTCTGGCCCATGCATGAGGTAGAGGAAGTATTTATAGGCAGGGGCCCAATTGTGCCTCTGTCATGCAAGTTGTTGGCACTTGGCCCAGCCTCAGGACACTTTGGAATGGGGTTTCCACAGAGGCGCTTTCCCTTTGGAGGATTGCTCAGGATAGGGCTGCCTTTCCCTCTTCCATCTGTTTTGGTGTAGGTTGGACACTGACATTGGCAACTTCCTGAAGGTGTGGAAGACCCTTCCTCCCAGCTCAGCCAGTATCACTGAGCTGAGTGATGACGCTGACTCTGGGTCCCTGGAGAGTCTGCCGAATATGGAAGAAGTCAGGGAAGAGAAGGAGGAGAGGCAGGATGAGGAGCAGAGACAGGGGCAGGGCACACAGAAGGCGGCTGAGGAGGACGACCTTGACTCTTCGCTGGCATCAGTGTTCAGGGTGGAGTGCCCGTCCCTTTCGGAGGAGATCCTGCGGTGCCTCAGCCTCCATGATCCCCCCGATGGGGCCCTGGACATCGACCTCCTGCCGGGGGCAGCTTCTCCCTACCTGGGCATCCCCTGGGATGGAAAGGCTCCCTGCCAGCAGGTTCTTGCCCACCTGGCCCAGCTCACCATCCCCAGCAACTTCACCGCGCTCTCCTTCTTCGTGGGCTTCATGGACTCCCACAGGGATGCCATCCCTGAGTATGAAGCCCTTGTGGGCCCCCTGCACAGCCTCCTCAAGCAGAAGCCTGACTGGCAATGGGACCAGGAGCACGAGGAGGCCTTCCTGGCCCTGAAGCGAGCCCTGGTGTCTGCCCTCTGCCTGATGGCCCCCAACTCCCAGCTGCCCTTCCGCCTCGAGGTGACCGTGAGCCACGTGGCCCTGACAGCCATCCTCCATCAGGAGCACTCAGGGAGGAAGCACCCCATAGCCTATACCTCAAAACCCCTCCTCCCTGACGAGGAGAGCCAGGGCCCCCAGTCAGGGGGAGACAGCCCCTATGCCGTGGCCTGGGCCCTCAAGCATTTTTCCCGCTGCATTGGAGACACCCCGGTGGTCCTGGACCTTTCCTATGCCTCCCGGACCACTGCAGACCCTGAGGTGCGGGAGGGCCGCAGGGTTTCCAAAGCTTGGTTGATCCGATGGTCCCTCTTGGTTCAGGACAAAGGCAAGAGGGCCCTGGAATTGGCCCTCCTCCAGGGCCTGCTGGGGGAGAACCGCCTGCTGACCCCCGCGGCCTCCATGCCTCGATTCTTCCAGGTTCTGCCGCCTTTCTCTGACCTGTCCACGTTCGTCTGCATCCACATGTCGGGCTACTGCTTCTACCGTGAGGATGAGTGGTGTGCTGGCTTTGGTCTCTATGTTCTATCGCCCACCAGCCCCCCTGTCTCCCTTTCCTTCTCCTGCTCCCCTTACACGCCAACCTATGCCCACCTGGCAGCCGTGGCCTGCGGCCTGGAGCGCTTTGGCCAGTCCCCACTCCCAGTGGTTTTCCTCACTCACTGCAACTGGATCTTCAGCCTCCTGTGGGAGCTCCTGCCCCTCTGGAGGGCTCGGGGCTTCCTCTCCTCTGATGGAGCTCCACTCCCTCACCCAAGCCTGCTCTCCTACATCATATCCCTCACCTCTGGCCTCTCATCCCTTCCGTTTATCTACCGAACCTCCTACCGGGGCTCTTTGTTTGCTGTGACAGTGGACACCCTGGCCAAGCAGGGTGCTCAGGGGGGTGGGCAGTGGTGGAGTTTGCCAAAGGATGTGCCAGCCCCTACAGTGAGTCCCCATGCCATGGGCAAGAGGCCCAATTTGCTGGCATTACAGCTGAGTGACAGCACCCTGGCCGATATCATTGCCAGGCTGCAGGCTGGGCAGAAACTGTCCGGCTCCTCACCGTTTAGTTCTGCCTTTAACTCACTCAGCCTTGACAAGGAGAGTGGCCTGCTTATGTTCAAGGGAGATAAGAAGCCCAGGGTCTGGGTAGTCCCAACGCAACTCCGGAGGGATCTGATTTTCTCTGTGCATGACATTCCCTTGGGGGCCCACCAGAGGCCCGAAGAGACCTACAAGAAGTTGCGTTTGCTGGGGTGGTGGCCCGGGATGCAGGAGCATGTGAAAGATTACTGCAGGAGCTGCTTGTTCTGCATCCCCCGAAATCTCATAGGCAGCGAGTTGAAGGTTATTGAGTCCCCATGGCCCCTCAGGTCGACCGCCCCCTGGTCGAACCTGCAGATCGAGGTGGTGGGCCCTGTCACCATAAGTGAGGAGGGCCATAAGCATGTGCTTATTGTGGCTGACCCGAACACCAGGTGGGTGGAGGCATTCCCCCTGAAGCCCTACACACACACGGCTGTGGCCCAGGTGCTGCTTCAGCATGTGTTTGCAAGGTGGGGTGTTCCTGTGAGGCTGGAGGCAGCCCAGGGGCCCCAGTTTGCCCGGCACGTCCTTGTGAGCTGTGGGCTGGCCCTGGGAGCCCAGGTGGCCTCCCTGAGTAGGGACCTCCAGTTCCCCTGCCTAACGAGCTCAGGGGCCTACTGGGAATTCAAGAGGGCCCTCAAGGAGTTCATCTTCCTGCATGGGAAGAAGTGGGCGGCCTCCCTGCCCTTGCTGCACCTGGCCTTCAGGGCTTCCTCCACTGACGCCACACCGTTCAAGGTCCTGACCGGGGGTGAGTCAAGGCTCATGGAGCCCCTGTGGTGGGAGATGAGCAGCGCAAACATTGAAGGGCTCAAGATGGACGTCTTCCTGCTACAGCTGGTGGGGGAGCTGCTGGAGCTCCACTGGAGGGTGGCTGACAAGGCGAGTGAAAAGGCCGAGAACAGGCGTTTCAAGCGGGAGAGCCAGGAGAAGGAGTGGAATGTGGGTGACCAGGTCCTCTTGCTGTCCCTCCCCAGGAATGGCAGCAGTGCCAAATGGGTGGGTCCCTTCTATATCGGGGACCGGCTGAGCCTGTCACTCTATAGGATATGGGGCTTCCCAACCCCAGAGAAGCTGGGGTGCATCTATCCCAGCAGTCTGATGAAGGCCTTTGCCAAGAGTGGCACCCCCCTGTCCTTCAAGGTCTTGGAGCAGTGAGCGGGAGCAGCGGGGGTGCCCCCTGCCCCAGGGCTGTGGGTTTCTGCTGCTAGGCCTCCCCCTGTCCCAGCAGTGCTCTCAGCCAACTAGGGGCCCTCAGTTGTGCCTTTTGTAGAGAAGTTGCTTCATAAAGCTTTGCTGAATTGCCTTGAACTAGGGACCAGCATCCCCATGGAAACATCCCCAGTCTGGGGTACTTGGAGAATTTGCCAAAGGCTGTCAGATATGGGTCCCTGGCAGTTTTACACTGGGAAATAGAGTGCTCCTCTAGGATATACCAGGATCAGTGTCTTTTCCCCAAGTATCCTCTTTCCCCTTCACATGTAGGTGTGTGGTGGTGTGCACACACACACTCACGCCAGAATCTTACTATCTTGGCCATGAAACTGTGGCTGCGGACCTCGGAATTGGAACCACAGTCCTTTCCCATACAGAAACCCCAAATGTGGGCTTCTCCCTCCAACCTGTTCTTCTGGGGACCCTTTGCCCTTAGAGCTGTCCCAGATGACATAAACCTTGGCAGGCTGTGGGGAGGCCGCTGCCTCCTAGCCTCACAGTCAGCTTTCTTAAGCCAGGTGTGGCCTGCACAGCTGTCAGGGCAGGGCTGGCCATCCTCCCAGGCCTCCAGGGCAGTGTCTTGGAGTGGGAGGATGGCCAGCCACAAGCCACCGGCTTGTCAGCACGGGAAGGGCAAGGGGGAAATGGGTTCGCCTACCTCATTTGACTCCAGCAAATGGAGACAATTCCTGACCCCTGCTTTGATGGTGTTGACCCCACAGGAATCAAGGATCTTGATGCCAAGTGTGGCATCTCTACCTGAAGAGCTGCTTCTGTTAGACCCAGGGGCCCCGGCCTCTGTTTTAAGGGGGGAGGGCATCTGCAACAAGAGTGGCACACGGTGAAGTGCTGGCATGGCTCTACCTCCCAACCCCTCCCAACCCCATCCCAAAGTCTACAGCCCTCTGCTCCTTCTACCTCCACTGTACCCTGCATCCCAGACCCAACAGATTGTGTGATTGCTTCATCTGTATCACCCCCCTCCCCCCAAGTCCTGTGGACCTGCCTTCTGTGTAGAGCAAAACCCAGGCTCCCTCACAGCCATTCTTTGCAGAGAGCACCCTTGCAGTGAGCGTGAGTTCCTTGCAGGTGTGTGCGTGTACACTTACCCTCTGAATTGCTGCCGCTGCCAAGGAAGTGGGCTCCAGGTGAAGGCCAGTGCCACGTCACTCTGGCTGGCCTTCTGAGTAGTTTCATTTCTCCAGAAGCTGAGCCAGTCTCCTGGTCTAGCACAGGTTGCCAGAACGCTTGGCGTTGCAGAGTGCTAGAGCCAGTGGAGAACTTGCCAACTTGATTGTTATACAGCAGAGGAAAGAGGATCACAGAGGGAAAGTGATTCACCCAAAGTCACACAGTGAGTTCATGGCTGAGCTGAGACCAGGATTAAGCTTCCTGACTCCCAGTTCACCATGAAAAGGGTTCTGGCAACAGGTTCAAGCTGGAGAATCCTTCAAAATCCTACACCCACATTCTCTCCAACTCTTCATCTCCCTGATCTTCCAGACAAACTACCTGGATGTTGCCCTTAAACCATTTCTAGCTGTTAACCCTGTCCAGAAAAATGATTGAGTGATAGCTGAGAAGTGGAAAGTGTGGGATTTTTGGCAGGTGCTCTCTTTCCTCCGCCCCCCATGCCATTCTTTCTCTTCCTCCTCTCTGTAATGGTATGTCCAGCCTCACTCTCCCTCCCTGGTGCTGTATGCATTCCCCCTGTTAGCTACATTTATGATCACATACCCTTCTTTTAAGTGAATTTTTTTTCATTTGATTTGTCAATAAACGAATCAAACTGGAGCTGATGTCCAGTTCTTTGTTTAGCTTCAGTCTCAATTGTGGGAATGAGAAGTGTGGGGCAGTCATGGGGTATGGCTGCTATATGTTTCCCAGATAGACTTGCAGATTTGAAGAAAAGTACCTTTTCCAGATCACCTGCCCCAAGCTCTTACTGTACAGATGAGGAGAGCAGGGCCCAGAGGGCGATATGCTTAAGGCTCCATAGCTGCTTCATGGCAGGGCTGGAAGGAGAGTCCCACCTCTGGGTTTCCAAGCTGGTACCCTTGGCAGTTAATGTCTTGGAAGTGGGCAGGGTGGGAATGAAAACGAGTGATGAGGCAGGGCACAGTGGCTCATGCGTGTTATCCCAGCACTTTGGGAGGCCGAGGTGGGTGGATTGCTTGAGGCCAGGAGTTCGAGACCAGCCTGGCCAACGTGGTGAAACCTCGTCTCTACTAAAAATACAAAAATCAGCTGGGTGTGGTGTCAGGCATCTGTAATCCCAGCTACTCAGGAGGCTGAGGCAGGAGAATTGCTTGAACCCGGGAGGCGGAGGTTGCAGTGAGCCGAGATCACATCACTGCACTCCAGCCTGGGTGACAGAGCGAGACTCCATCTCAAAAAGAAAAGAGAAAGAAGGAAAGAAGGAAAGAAAGAAAGAAGGAAAGAAGGAAAGAAGGAAGGAAGGGAGGAAGGAAAGAAAGAAAGAAAATAAAAGAATGATGAGAGAATGGTGTTAGTGCTGAACCAGCTTCATTTTACTGGAAAAATTATAGACCTAGGTTTGCATCTATATTTGCTACCTAAGCAGGCTGTTTCCTGAGGCGTCAGTTTCCCCATCTGTAAAACAAAGGGTAACAATTCCTAATTTATGAGATGGTTCAAGGATTACATGAAATTATCTGTTTGAAGAGGCTAGTATGGCTTGAGATGGAATAGCATTCATCACACGTAGCAAGCATTACTCTTCTTCCTGCCCTGGGAACTCTTGCTGTTCTGTCCCCTCAGGGTCAGAGAACTTCTTAACCCAGGCCAAGCTTCGTGACTTTAGGCCTTTGCTTTTTGCTGCCTTTCTCACCTGCCGGGGTTCTGCTCAGCACTGGCTGGCATACGGGTCGGGGTGGGAACCATCCTTCCTGAGAACTCCCCAGCTCATGTGCATACCATTGTTCATTCAGTATTTATAGGACACCTGCTATGTGCCAGGCTCTGCCTAGGTGTGGGATGGCTAACAGGTAACAGGAGTGACAAGGTCTCTGCCTCTTTGCAGCCCACAGTCACATGAGGGAGACAGACAATCCAACAAACAAATACAGTTCAGGGTGGTGAGGGAAACAATGTGGCTTAGGAGCCCATGGTGCAGGGGCCTGGGGTCTCAGCCCACACGACAGTCAGAGAGGCCTTGCCTGAGCCCCTTCACCAAAAGTAATAGGATTTTGCCAAGCCACCTTTCCAGTCAGCCTTCCACTTTAGAGTGCTGACCCTTTCCATTGCTGACCTGTACTACAAACAATTTATTAATTTTGGTTATTATTTTTTACTCTAGGTAACTTTAAGCAAGAATCAGATTTTACTCACACTGGCTTCTAGGTCCTCTGACAGTGAGGTTTTTCTTCTTTGCTGTTCAACAATCTACCAGGTCTGAACAGAGGTTTGAGATTCCTCCTATTTTTGGAGGGGTGAATTAAAGAGTTTTGTCCGTGGTAAAGCACCATGGACACTCTAGGCAACCAGTCACTGCTTCTCTGGTTTACACCATCACAATTATTCCTTCTTATTTGGGCCCTGGCAGGAGGGCTTCCCCAAGTCTCTAACAGAGAAATTACAAAGTTGCCAGTATCCAGACAATCCCATGACATAAGCAAACAATAAAAAAAAGAATATTCCTATCCCATGCCCCTGTTAAAACTTACATAAACTGTCTGGTGAGGTTGGCACCACCTAAGCCTTGCTATACCATGCTTTCCTAGCAAGTATTTACTAAGTCCATGTGTTCATGAATGAAAGTGAACATACCTGGAAGACAAAAGCTTTGTAGCAGGTAAATGGCTACAATAAATAAAAAATCCTACCTGCTTTTAAAAGACTGTCCAAGAATTCCTGGGACACATCCAATTTTTAACTTGTTTACTAAGTCATCTGGTAACAGTAACTTACATATACTGAGTACTTGCTCTGTGTTGGGTACTGTTCTAAGTGCTTTCCAACCCTGTGGGGTGCATACAATTAGTATCTCCATTTTATAGATGGAAGAAAATGAGGCACAGAGAGGTGAAGTAACACACCGAAAGTCATGTACAGCCACTGAGAGGCTGGATTTGAGCACTGACTCCTGTGCTCACCTTTTCTTTTCTTTTCTTTTTTCTTGTCTTGTCTTGTCTTTTTTTTTTTTTTTTTTTTTGCAACAGAGTTTTGCTCTTGTTGCCCAGGCTGGAGTGCAGTGGCACGATCTCGGCTCACTGCAACTTCTGCCTCCCAGGTTCAAGTGATTCTCATGCCTCAGCCTCCTGAGTAGTTGGGATTACAGGCGCCTGCCACCACGCCTGGCTAATTTTTGTACTTTTAGTAGAGACAGGGTTTCGCCACGTTGGCCAGGCTGGTCTCGAACTCCTGACCTCAGGTGATCCACCGGCCTCGGTCTCCCAAAGTGCTGGGATTACAGGCATGAGCCACCATGTTCGGCCTCTGTGCTCACCATCTTAACCACTATACTACTGCCTCTGACACAAGTACATTCATTTTGTTGTTAGAATTAGTCTCCCCTCACTTAATCTATAGTCTCTCCATCTGTTATTAATGCACTACATAGAGTCCGCTAAGATGTCTCCATTAAAGTTTGGTCCTCAGTAAGATGATTCACAAACTAAAATGAATTTACCTCTGTTGGGTCCAAGAACTATTCTCTTGGTCCTGATAAGTTTTGACTGAAATGCCATACTCTCTTTTTCCAAAGAGTGCCATTTCCCCTCAGCTAATAAGTGGCGCTATTTCTTAGGTCTGTACCTTCTTGTAGATGGTGAAAAATGAAGTAGTAGAAATTCTGGGAGCTGATTTGTGAGGGATCTCGAAAACCATGTTAAGAAATATGGATTTCATTCTGAGGCCCACCTGGAGCCCCCAGAGGGCCTTAGGCAGTGAAGTTTATTTACACAGATCACTAAGGCAACTGCAGTCTGGAGAACTGAAGGGAAACCACAGGACCAGTTAGGAGACCACAGGACCAGTTAGGAGGCTTTCATAGAAATCTAGCTAAAAGATTGTTAGTTTGAGCCAGGGCAGACGGAAAGAAATGAATGGAACTGATAGATGTGAATGACTAGATATGAGGGTAATGGGAGAGGGAAGAATTAAGGATAATGGCCCTTTTTGGTTTGGGCAACAGGGAAGTTCCATTTACAGATATAGAGAACAAGGGCGAGAGAACAGATTTAGGGAGGAAAGACTATAATTTCAGGTTTTAGCATGTAGACTTGAAAGTGGAATATTCAAGGCCGGGCGCGGTGGCTCATGCCTGTAATCCCAGCACTTTGGGAGGCCGAGGCGGGTGGATCACGAGGTCAGGAGATCGAGACCATCTTGGCTAACACGGTGAGACTCCGTCTCTACTAAAAATACAAAAAAAAAAAAAAAAAAAAAAAAAAAAATTAGCCGGGCGCGGTGGCGGGCGCCTGTAATCGCAGCTACTCAGGAGGCTGAGGCAGGAGAATGGCGTGAACCTGGGAGGCAGAGCTTGCAGTGAGCCGATATAGCGCCACTGTACTCCGGCCTGGGCAAGAGAGCAAGACTCCTTCTCAAAAAAAAAAAAAAAAAAAAAGAAAGAAAGTGGAATATTCAGTGTATGAGTCTGAGTTTCAGAAAGGGCGATCCTGGATAGAGATAATGTTGTCAGCATATGGACGGTCATTTGTGCCTTTGAGAGTGTCTTAGGACCAAAGAATGCTAGGGCAGAACCTTGATGAAAATCAGCACTTAAGAGATGCAGGGCACAGGCAGAGAGATGGAGGAAAACCAGGGAGCGCACAGTCAGGGAAGTCGGGGCAGAGTGCTTCTAGAAGGAGGGCATAGTCAGCAGGGTCAAATGTTAGAGACTGAGTGACAGGAGGACTAGGAAGTGTTCACCAGCTTCAGTAACACGGAAGTTATGAGCCATGGCTGAGGGCAGTTCAGGTGGAGCAGTGGAGGCCATAGTTCACTGGTGATTACGAGGTGTGCAAATCGAGAGTGTAGACATTTGTATACTACAATATTTTGCTTTAAGGAGGAGATGAGCTGACGCTAACTACCTGCAGGAATAGATAGAGCTGAGGATAACTATACCTATATCTAAAACTACTTCCACGCCTATCTTCTCTTAGATTTAAGAGACTTGAGCTCTTAAACTTTAAGAGTTGCTGAAGGGAAGGAGTGAGTAGAAAGGAGAGTGACAGATGACAGGATGTCTGGAGGAAACTGGATCCAAGACTGGTGGATGAGGATAGCAGCCTTGACAGGAGGAGGAACTCGTCTCCCATCGAGACAGGCAGGAGGAAGCAGAGATGGGGAGGAAGGTGAGTTTGTAAGTGTGGTGGTGGGCAGGGTCCTTCTTGGAGTTTCTGTGTTCTCAGTGAGGTGGAAGGTGAGGCTGTCTGCCACTGACCATGGGCCATGGGAGCAGAACCAGTGGGGCAAAAGGCTTAAGGAATGAACAGAAGCCGACAGTGGATTCTGGGGAAGATGAGGGGCAGCTGGCAAAGGAAACCAGTAAAGAGTTAGAGGATTGAGGATTACAGGATTGAGGACCAGATGTGGCTGGAGGCCGTGGATTTAGGTCCACATTGAATCCTTCATCAGTGGGACTTCTCTGTAGGAATCAGCTGCCAGGGCACGGGCATAGGGAAGGTGAATAGTTGGAGTCTGTTGTTAGGATCCTTAAAGTCTGAGGAGCTTTTGGTACCTGGAGAGGACCACACACCATCACCTGTGCTTTATTTATTGTTTAATCTATTCACAAACCTACTGAAGGAAAAATTGTCTAAATGTTTGAACACGATTTCTATAACCAGCAAATCAAAATCTATACATTTAACAAGTCAAATTATTTAAACATTGATTGAAAACAATCGAATCCTCCTAAATATTTCAATTGAATCACGAATATGTCAGTTTCTCTAAAAGCTTCATTTTGGTAAGGGACACATACCATTATAAGGATTATAAAGTGTATAACACCTATGCTTAAATCCACTATAAAAACGGGCGGTAGAGCTGAGAGACATTATCTCAGCTCAGGCCAATTTTTGAATTTAGATATCTAAAATAGAAATATATCTCAATGTAGATCAAGTTTTGGATTATTAACCAATGAATTTTTGGTTGGGACCTGGGAATTCGTTCACCTTCTAAAATGATTAAAATCTGAGCTGGTATTTATCTTGTATATATCATGGGAAAATTTCAAGCCCATACGTTTTCCATGCAGTGGTATTGTAGCTGGATGCCTTTTCTCTACATGATGCCATCTTTAAGTTTAGTGACTCTGATATGCAGATGTCCTGAAGATGTCCATGCCTTAATTCCTGGAACCTGTGAATATGTTATGTTACATGGCAAAACCAACTTCAAATATGCAATTCAGGTTGTGGACCTTAAAATAGGGAGATTATCCTGGCTTATCTGGGTGGGCCTAATCACACAAGTCCCTAAACTCAGAGAACTTTCTACACTGAAGTCAGAGAGATGTGGTAGAAAGGTAGGCCTGAGAGATTCAAAGTGTGAGAAGCACTTGGCTTGCAGTTGTTGGCTTGAGAATGGAGGGGGCTAGGACCTAAGTCCTACAACCTTAAGGAACTGAACTTTAAATGAGTTTAGAAGTGAATTGTTCCCCTCCAGTAAGGAAGGCTGCCCTGTTTATACTTTGCTTTTGATCTTGTGAAACCCTGAGCAGAGAAGCCAGTCACGTTTTGTTGGACTTCTGACCCACAGAAACTGTGAGTAATAAATAGTTGTTTTAAGCCACCAAATTTGTAGTACTCTGTGGCCAGATGTGGTAGCTCACACCTGTAATCAGATCACATGAGGCCAGGAGTTTGAGACCAGCCTGGACAACACGGCAAAACCATATCTTTACTAAAAATACAAAAAATTAGCTGGGTGTGGTGTCAGGCACCTGTAATCCCAGCTACTCGGGAGGCTGAGGCATGAGAATTGCTTGAACCCGGGAGGTGGAGGTTGCAGTGAGCCGAAATTGCACCACTGCACTCCGGCCTGGTCGACAGAGCATGACTCTGCCTCAAAAAACAATAAAAAAAAACTTCTAAGTGTCTTCCCCAATAGCTAATCTCCCCTTCTTCCTTATTATAAAACTCCCAACTTCTGGTTGGACATGGCTGCCTGGAATAAAAACTATAGCTCCTAGCCTCACTCCCTGGCTTGGTGAGCCCAGGTAACTAAATTCTACTGAGACACAATCAGAAATATTGGTGCATCTTTCAGAAAGCTGCTTTCAAGGAAAGAGATGTGCTGTTTTTTCCTTCCTCCTTCCTGTTAGGCTGATGTAATGGCTGGAGCTCAGGGAGCCGTCTTGGGTCATGAGGTGGCAAGCTAAGGATGGTAGAACAGCAAGACAGAAGACTGGGCTTTCAAATGATCATAAGGCTGTCATCCATCCCTGGACTCTTATTTACAGATTTTTCTATGTGAGACAGAAATGATTTCCTATTTTGTTTAAGCTATTCTTATTTTGGGTTTTACCGTTACAGCCAAACCTACTCTTAATCATTTTGCCTAATTAATATCTCATTATAATTAGTGGGGTAATACAGAGGATCCATTTTCCAGGAGATGAACGATCAAGCCTGAGCAGTGAACAGTTGTCTTTTGGACATTTGACGAATCCATTGTCTTACAGCACACCATTGGACTGTTTTTCTTCTTAGTTGCAAAATATACCCAAATAGTTCCATCAGTATCTTTCATTCTTGGCACAGTGCCAGGTCTTCTTGGAATTACTCACAGTTCTCTGTACTCACCCCTCCCTACTTACATAGATAAAGAAAAGCAAATGTACCTTGCAAATAGACAAAATGCCTACTATATTTATGTTCTTGTACTTATCACGACTTACTAAAAATAGCCTGTTATATTCACTCTTCTTCACTCAGTATATTAACTACCTTTTGGCACACTTTATAGTGACTTCTTCCTTTTTGAATATCATTGCAGGTACATGGATTTAAAAAATTCACCTTGTTCCAATTAACTATATTATTTTCCTTTTGATAATCAAATTGTCAAAGCATGTCAAGTGGGAGCTTCTTTAAATTGATTCCCTTGCCTTTTCAGCTTTACTTTATACATTTAAAAAGTATCTTTGCTTTCTGTCATCGACAACATGTTCTGGGCCTGGAGTTACTTAAGGTGTGCCACTATTCTCCAAGGAACCTGAGGGTTTTTGGTATTTTTTTTTTTAATGGTGACTAATATTTGAAGCAAAGATCCAGTTTCTAAGAATGGATATCAGATTGTTCCTGATGTTGTTTTCAGGATTAGTGACAGTTCAAAAAGTTATTTCTTTTCAAAACCACAAATTCACCTTGGTATTTCCTATTTAACTCAAACATTATTCAACTTTTAAAATGTAATTTTAGTATACAGCTTAATATTTATTTTCCTCTGCAACATACCTACTTGTACCTGTAACTCCCGATCCAAACTCCAGAGGCATCTTCTCTTTAGTAATCCTATAGTGTCTCACTGACCACCATTCTCTAGTTGTTTTATTGATAGATTCATCCAGGCTGGGCCAATGGGACAGCGGGATAAGAAAGAGAGAGGGAGAGTTTAGCATCCTGGCAGGAGAGGGTCTGAAGGAATGAATCATGGAATCCCAGGTAATAGGAAGCCTAAGGAGGAGAATAAGACAGCACAGTCAGGAGAAAGAGAGATGGTGGGGATAGGCTGGAACAGGTACAGTGAAGATAACTTAGTGAGAGAGCTGGGAGGAAGGAGGCAGCAGAGTGTGGAGGGACTAAAATTCAAACTTCAAAGGTGGAGCAGTTTCAGGAGGTGGCCAAGCAAGAGGATGCATGGTTATCGTTGGTTTCCACGGTCCACTTCCAGCTCTGTATACCTGCTCTCAGCTCTGCTCTCAGCCAGAGCAAACACACTCACCCTAGTCTCAGATTGGGAGGTAAGGGCCAGAGTCTATCTGGGATCTGGCATAGAAGGACAGCTAGGATTGCTGCCTGCTGGCTGCTCTGCTATACATGCAGAATGTGTACCATGTTCAGTCTAGACAATACACCCTCCTTCCTTCCTCACCAGCCACAGACTCCAGGCCCTTCCCACACTTCTGCCTGTGGCTGAGCCTCCCACCCTAGCCCATACGGTGCTGGTTCAGTTTCTGACGGTGCTGGCTGAGATCCGTGATGCTGGCATTCCTCACAGGAAGAAGCCTGCAGGGTACGCTGAGGCTTGTCCATCTGGGCTCCTGTGGGGGCCTGTCAGGCTCACCTGTGCCACCTGTCCCTGAACAGCATTGAGCAGGAAGCTGGGATGGGGGAACAGGAGGAGCAGAGGCCACAAAGTGGTGCAGATCTTCCTTCTTGCCAAACCTTGCCCTGATCCTAGGGCTGCAGGCAGGAACAGATGCAGCAGGTGGCTGGGAGGGTAACTGGGGGTGGGTGGTGGAAAGGCCTGGTCTGGAGATGCCACAGCTCTACTCTTCTCTTAAACTTGGGTGTTTGGCACAGGGTCCCATGCAAAGAGGTGGGATAGGTAGCCAGAGGGAGTCTCTCTCCTGCCTCTGCTGTTTCTGGGGCAAGAGAAGGCAGAAGGAAGTTGTCAGGGGCTGGATTCTTGTGCTTGAAAGGCTTGGGTCCTCAGAGAGGGAAGATGAGGAAGCCAGAGAAACTTGAGTATTTCCAGCCACCCAGTAGATTCCCCCGACGCAGGCGCAGAGACACTCGGTCCCCGGGGTCCAAGGGCAGTAGCACAGAGCTGGTGGCTGCCTCCCGGGTCACGTCAGGGTCATTGGCAAAGGCTGAGATGACAGGCCACGTGTTCAGCATCAGGCTCACCTAGGGAGGGGAGCCCAGTTAGCCCCCATTCCCCAGCCCTTAGCTCATGACCCCCCACTTTCCCAGGGGCTTCCTCTTGGGAAGCTGGGTTTTAATGGGCTCTCCCGGGAGGCCTGAGGGGCAGCCAGCATTGGACTCTGCACATCCTCCACACTCAATGCAAGGCAGGCCCATTCCTCCCCTGGTCCTGGCCTCCAGGACACAGGTCAATGGAGAGTCCACCCGGAGGTCGGCTGGGCTCCACTTCTTCCCCCTCCCTACCCTCCTGAGCCGGGGATGGGGGCCAGTGCTGAGGTCACCTGGACAGTTTGGCGGTTGTACACCTTCACCACATGGAACCGGAAGCTGTAGACACCCCGGACAGGGGCTACGAAGGAGCCAGAGGCCCGGTCAAAGCCACCGCCCTCGTTCACCAGGACCTGGGGAAGCAGAGCCTGCTGAGTGGGGCTCAGGAAATGCCCATGGCTCAGGGGTACCATGGGGACTAGGGGCAGGGGCAGTGAGTAATGAATAGAAGGAGTGGCAAGCAGGAGTGAATAGGAGTGAACAGATTCAAAAGAAATGGTGAGAAGGGGCAAGGAGGGGGCTGCGTATGGGTGGAGGGAAGGGAAACCATCGGTGGGGTGGTGGGGCAACAGGCCAGATTAGGGAAAGATGTAGGAAGCTGTTTTCTTAAAGCCTCAGAGACAGCAAAGTGGGCTTGGACAGTTGCTTGCAGGTCCTTGCAGGTCCCCTGGACAGGGGTAGGGGGATTACCTGGTCGAAGTAGATGGCCCCACTGGTGCCATTGCCGGTTTCCCCTGCTGGCTCATGGTGGTGGCTTCGGACCGCAGCAAATGCCACTCGCCCAGGGGGCGCCTCTCCCAGGGCTGCTCCCCCGGGCCCCCCTGCAGCAGCTCGGCCAGGCTCACAGACCACCAGGCACTCCCCCTCCAGCAGGACGGGCTCTGACCCCTCCTGGGCCCACCCGGCCCCCAGGGCCAGAAGCACCAGAGCCAAGAGCAGCCCGGGACTGTGTAGGGGACCTGGTAGCCAGTGTGGCTTGGCTCCCAACATGGTTGAGGGGCTCTGCAACCCACAAGTGCCCCGGTCTTCTGCCCCTCTTCTGTTTCCGCTCCTCTCCCTGGACTCTCTCCGCAGGCACCCTGATCGTCTGCCCTCTCTAGGCTCGCCGAACCCCCTCTCCATACCTGTGTCCCAGCTCTGTCCTGCCTCCCACTCTTACTCCTGCTGTCACTGCAGTTCCCTCCTCCTTGGCAGAGCATGCAGTGACAGCAGTTGGGCTTTGGGAGAGAGAGGAGGGATGAAGCCGCCTGCCCGCTGGACGGGAGGGCTGCAGCCAGAGCTTCAGGGCAGCCCTGCTGGACGGCACAGCACTGAAGGCTGGACCTGAGGGGGATGGAGAACATGGTATGTGTGTGTGAGGGGTGTGAGAGAATGTGTGAGTGTGTGCATATGCCAGAGGCAGGCCCTCAACCTCTTCCTCCTATTTCTCCTCTCTTCAGAATCCCTCACAAATCAACAGCCCTTCTTCGTGGCATCTTTCCATTTGTTGGAGGAAAGGGGTACTCCACCAGGGGTACTCCACCAGGGGTACCCCCCGCCCCCCGCCTCCCGCCTCCCGCCTCCCGCCTCCCGCCTCCCGCCCCGCCTCCCGCCTCCGCCACGATTGCTTTAGTGGAAAGTGCTTGGGCCTAGAGCACCAGTGGGCCAGTCACGCTGCCTCTTTGGTCGGCCACATCTTTATTCGCGGGAAACAACTTTCAACGCATGGTTCCCCATTTCGAGAAATAACTGCGCAGAATGCGCGAGGACCCTGAGGGCCGGGAGACAGACGGGAGGGCTGGTGAGAAGCGCGAGGAGCGAGCCCTGGAGCCGCCGAGGGGACTAGGCCGAGCGGGACCGTCGGGGCCTCTGGGCGCGGCGGCGGGGTTGGGAGGAGGGCGCGCAGCCGGGAGGAGCTGGGCTGACTCCGCCCCAGGCCAGGAAGTGACTCAAGAAACAGTTTGCGAGCGATGTGGACAAGAGAGGTCCCCGTTGGGTGAGGAACCCGGGAAGGCCCGCCCAGATTCGGGCCCCCTGCCCTCGTCCCCTGGGCTGGGGGCGCGGGCAAAGCGGGGGGCCGGCGGGCGCTGAGAGGACCCGAAGCCGGCGCGGGCGGCGGAGGCGGTAGGCGCGCCCCTCCCCCGCGCCCGGGAGCGGGGAGCGGGGGCCGCGGTGAGGAGTAGGCCCGGCCCGCGGTGGCTGCCCCAGTCAGCGGTGGGCGGGCCCGGCCCGGCCCGGCCCCTGGGCCCTGGGCGGCGCTTGTGGCCTGACGGAGAGGGGCAGCGGACGGCTGGGGGAGGGGTGGGAGTGGCTTGAACCTTGGAAATGGCATACCAGGGCCCCCAGAGGACAGCCTAGTTCAATCCCCTGCTGCGGATTCGTCTTTAAGAAGCTGCAGAGTCCCCCAGGAGACTCCTTCTGGCCTCCAGGCCGAGCTGGAGCCCCCCCACCCTTCTTGCTTCGGACTGTGGTCATCCTTTTCCAAAGCCCAGACGCCCACCCTCGATAGACAGCCTTGTTTACCGGGACTTCCTCTCCGGAGAGGCCCGCGTGACATACTCCCTTCCTACCTCCAGTGGACTTAGATGTTTGTCACCTCCTGGTGCTGTTTACCAGAGCCTTAACTAGGTGCGACCTGTTGATAGCTGGTGTAGTCCCAGGAACCAGGATTTGGATGGAGGGTACAATGAGGCTCTGAGCTGCCTTCTCCCCTTCCAGGGCTGGGGGCAGCAGCCATGCCTACCTGGGGGGCCCGCCCTGCGTCCCCAGACCGCTTTGCGGTGTCTGCGGAGGCTGAGAACAAGGTTCGGGAACAGCAGCCCCATGTGGCGCGCATCTTCAGCGTGGGGGTGAGCGTCCTTCCGAAGGACTGTCCGGACAACCCCCACATCTGGCTGCAGCTGGAGGGCCCCAAGGAAAACGCCAGCAGAGCCAAGGTGAACTCCTTCTCTCCCCCATCCCTCCAGGCACCAAGGACGCTTTCCCCCAGGGCGGAGGAGAGCAGGGAAGAGGAGGGGCCTGGGGAGGATCTCGACTTCTTGGTTGTCTCACTGGCAACCTCAGTGCCCCTGAGTTTTGAGGGACTTTCCAACTCTATATTTGTTTTCAGTTTCAGCTTAATTTCTTCTGTGATGGCCCAGGCTCGCAAAAATCATTCTGTGCTCTTTGGGAGAATAGAGATATCTGGCTGAACAAGTTGGCCCCACCAAGGAATGCACTGTGGGGTGGGAGGCTGGACCACATTGCTTCCTTTGGGATTAGGCTGGGGTTCCAGGATGGCTCAATCATGTACCAGCTTTGTGATGGGAGTCTCAGTTTCCTTATCTCTAAAATGGGAATAACATCATGTGGATACTCCAGACATCCTGGAGCTCAGGAGCGAGCAAGGAGCCAGGAGAGGTGACCTGGGCCAGTTAGGATTCCAACAGTTTACTTTTCCTGACCTTCCCTTCCTCCCAACCAGGAGTACCTGAAGGGCCTCTGCAGCCCAGAACTGCAGGATGAAATCCACTACCCGCCCAAACTGCACTGCATCTTTCTGGGAGCCCAGGGCTTCTTCCTTGACTGCCTGGCCTGGAGCACGTCAGCCCATCTGGTGCCCAGGGCGCCCGGCTCACTGATGATCAGTGGCCTGACTGAGGCCTTTGTCATGGCTCAGAGCCGGGTAGAAGAGCTGGCAGAGCGGCTGAGCTGGGACTTCACGCCAGGACCATCTTCCGGAGCCTCTCAGTGTACTGGAGTGCTGAGAGACTTTTCTGCCCTGCTGCAGTCCCCGGCGGATGCCCATAGAGAGGCTCTGCTGCAGTTGCCCCTGGCTGTCCAGGAGGAGCTGCTGAGTCTGGTGCAGGAGGCGTCCAGTGGGCAGGGGCCAGGAGCACTGGCTTCTTGGGAGAGGCGGAGCTCAGGCTTGCTGGGTCCTCAGTGCCAAGGAGTGAGAGCTCCCCCTAGTGACGGCAGGGAGTCCCTGGACACTGGATCTATGGGACCCGGAGATTCCAGGGGAGCAAGGGGAGACAGTTACGCTGTGGTGAAGGAGGGAGGGAAACAGGGTGGTCCCAGGGAGATGGATTTGGGGTGGAAGGAGTTGCCTGGGGAAGAGGCCTGGGAGAGAGAAGTGGCCCTCAGGCCACAGTCAGTGGGTGGAGGGGCAAGGGAGTCAGCACCCCTGAAAGGGAAGGCCGTGGGGAAGGAGGAGATAGCTCAGGGAGGAGGAGGGTTCTGTGTCCACCGTGAGCCTGCCGGTGCCCATGGCTCCTGTCACAGGGCAGCTCAGTCCCGAGGAGCCTCCCTCCTCCAGCGGCTCCACAATGGTAATGCCTCTCCTCCGAGGGTGCCCAGCCCTCCGCCTGCACCGGAACCCCCATGGCACTGTGGAGACCGGGGTGACTGCGGAGACCGGGGAGATGGGGACAGGGGAGACAAGCAGCAGGGCATGGCACGGGGTCGGGGGCCTCAATGGAAACGAGGCGCCCGAGGGGGCAACTTGGTGACTGGCACACAGCGTTTCAAGGAGGCCCTGCAGGATCCTTTCACCCTGTGCCTTGCCAATGTGCCTGGCCAGCCAGACCTCCGCCATATTGTCATTGACGGCAGCAACGTGGCCATGGTGTGAGTACCTGGTGGGGCTAAGGGCCTAGGAGAGGGAGGATATGTCCTGAGGGGCTGGCATTGTAGCCAGGGTGCCAAGCCCCTCCTCTGGCCGACCCCCTCCCACTACAGGCATGGCCTCCAGCACTACTTCTCCAGCCGGGGCATTGCCATTGCTGTGCAGTACTTCTGGGACCGTGGCCACCGTGACATAACTGTCTTTGTGCCTCAGTGGCGCTTCAGTAAGGATGCCAAAGTCAGAGGTGAGTTGGGCCTGGTCTTCAGTGTCCCAGGATAGGCTCTGTTTCCACCTTGAGGAGAACCCTATTATGTTCTTTTTTAATAGAGAGTCACTTCCTGCAAAAGCTGTATTCCCTCAGCCTGCTCTCCCTCACACCCTCACGAGTCATGGATGGCAAGAGGATCTCCTCCTATGATGACAGGTACTTGCTCCTCTCCTGGCCCAGGCTTGATATTCAAGCCCTGTGGAAGATTGAGGGAGAGAGAAAAGCTCCTGGTGGTTTACGCTGTTTCCAAGCCTTGGTGGTGGGTAAGGGGCCAGTTATTCCTCTGGGTGCCTTATGATTGGGTAGGTAAACCTGTCCTGCAGTTGTGATGAGACGACCTGTAGACAACCATGTTTGCCTATTCATAATTCATCAAACAAAATGATACCTTGTATTTATATAGTGCCTTACGGTCTAGAAAATACTGGTTTAGTGGAAAGGTGGGAAAGCTGATTGCATAAATAGCTGACAGATGTCTTCTTATAACCTGAATTTCCAAACATGCAGAGAAATTTCCCTAACATTCTGGAAAAGCCAGAGTAAAGGTCAAAATAACAAGTAAAATGAAGAAACACAACCCATGAATAATAGGACTGTACAAAACATGGTATAATAGAAAGATCACTGGATTTAGAATTGGAAGATCTGAATTTGAGCCTCAAGTAGCACTACTCATTGACTTTGACTGTGGAACTTTTCGTAGTGAATTAACCTCTTTGTCTCAGGGTCCTCCTCCATTCATTTACCCTCCTGGTGAATATACGAAAAAGATAAGGTATGTGCTTGCCTTGCTCAAGGTGCTAGGCAAGAGTACAGTGACATTCCCTCCTAACTTTGCACAGACCTACTCAAGTGTGGCAGTGGGTATATCTCCAATCTACAGTCGTGGAGACAGAGGGTCAGAGTGGTTACCTGTCTTAGCAAAGGGAAATTAGGCCTCAAAGCTGCTAGATGGTTTGAATGAAAATACAAGGCACACTTCTACCATAGTCTGCATAGGTGGTGTGAGAAATGAGCAGATTTTAGAAAGCCAAGTTAAAAAATTTGTAAGTTCTTTATTCTCTAGGACATTATACAGTTTTTAAAAATTAGTTTCTAAACCATAGTGATTATATACTTTGTCTTTCAAACACCTTCTATTCCTTAACAAGTAAATGGTATTCTACAAAAAAAGCAGTTTACGTTCTCCCGATGTTATTCTATTTATATCTAGATTTCACAGATTACCCAAGATATGGAACCTTCTTTCCACACCTGCATTGAAACAGAATTGAAACTGAAGATTGAGTTCATTTTAATGAATGTTAAAGGCATGTGTCTGCCCAGTTGTGTGGGACCTGGTTGGCAGATAACATAATATAAATTGGGAATTTGCCCAGTAACAGGGAATAAGCACAGTGGTGCACAGCGTAGGCATACGGAATGAATGTTGCTGAACAACATACTGTGTAATGCGATCATAGTAAAATATGCTTAACTGGAAAATACCATTTACATACCATAAGTGTACCATATACTTTTTTTGTTTGTTTGTTTTTGAGATGGAGCCTTGCTCTGTTGCCACGCTGGAGTGCAGTGGCACGATCTCGGCTCACTGCAACCTCCGCCTCCCAGGTTCAAGAGATTCCCCTACCTCAGCCTCCCGAGTAGCTGGGACTTCAGGTGCATGCCACCACGCCCAGCTAATTTTTTGCATTTTAGTAGAGTTGGGGTTTCACCATGTTGGCCAGGGTGGTCTTGATTTCCTGACCTCATGATCCGCCCACCTTGGCCTCCCAAAGTGCTGGGATTACAGGCGTGAGCCACCAAGCCCGGCCAAGTGTACCACAGACATTTGTATGTCATTCCCTTAATTTGTTTCCTAGACAGAAGCTCAGAGCCCGATATCTGTCACACCTAATCCTGACTCCCAGTTCCCCCTATACCACACTATCTTTCAAATACTGACTGCTCACTTAGTACTAGGTGCATGGCTTGCAGGAGGAGGTGGGAACACTGGGAACAAGATCTGATTCTTGACTAGAGAGCTGAAAGAAACCATAAATCAAACACTACAGGAACTCAGAGGGAAGGGAGCCCCCTTCTGGCTGGGGTTTTGTGGGAAAGGAGAGATTTGTGAGTTTTTGTGTTGAGAAGACTGGGATGGGTTGGATCTCTTCGTTTCTAAATCTGTTAAAAAGACCACCACCCATCACCTCATGAGTCCTACCCTGTCTGGTGGTATCAGAATTACTGAAGTGGAGCCCAGGCATTTTTTAAAAGAGTTCCCTTGATGATTCTGTTCCTCAGCAAGTCTTGGGAAATGCCTTCCAGATAGAGGAAATAGTTGGAGAAATATGGAAGTCAGCATAAGACATATGTGGAGAGCAGAGTGTAATCTGATTATTGATTTTAGCTAGAGTTGAGGGTGGGTTAGGGAATATTGGGAGAGATAAGGTTTTAAGAGTGATTTGAGCTGGCCTGTAGAAGGCCTTAGCTGCCAGGCCTGGGTGCGTAGACTTTATTTAGTAAATAAAGGGCAAGTGTGGAAGAGTTTTGTGTAGGCGATAAGTATGCTTTCTTGGGGCAGGGCAGGGGAGACTGGAGGGTGGGTGAGTGGTCAGAGGCGGGGACCCCCTTGTTAGGAGGTTATGCATGGTCTCAGCTGCAATATCTGAATTACTGGAGTGGTAATGGTGGGCCTGGGAAGGAAGGGAGCAGAGCGCAAGGCTTTTCAAGGGAAGGGCATGTTGGATTTGCGAGGGATTGGTTGGGCAGGGTGGAAGACAGAGCTAGATCTTACTGTTTACTAACGAGGCACAGAGTGTTGGGTGAAGGACTATGGTGAGCAGATAGGATGCTACTGGGAGACCACCTTGGATTCATCTTTGTTTCCTCTCTAGCCCATGGCACTTGTATCTAGTCAGTTGCCTATAGCTGGGTCAAGGTGAGGTAGGGGGCCACATCTCCATCACCAGAAGTGGCTCATGGGAGACAGTAAAACTTCTGGGGTTGGGGCCTTGGAGAGTCCCAAATGGTTGCTGTGGTTTTTACTTTTATTTTTATAGATTTGGGGGATACCAGTACAGTTTTGCTACATGGATATATTGCATAGTGGTGAAGTCTAGGCTTTTAATGTAACCATGATCCAAACAGTGAACATTGTACACAGTAGGTAATTTTTCAACCCTCTCTCGGTTGCTGTGGTTTTGGAGACAGGTTCATGGTGAAGCTGGCTGAAGAGACAGATGGGATAATTGTCTCCAATGACCAGTTCCGGGACCTGGCGGAGGAGTCTGAGAAGTGGATGGCAATCATCAGAGAACGGTGAGGGAGCCCTCCCGCTGAGAATTGGGCACAGATGCAGATGTTTTTCTAAAGCCAGCTCTGCTCTGGCCATGGGGTGAGAACTCTGGGAAGGAGGTGAAGTTTTCTTGAAGGATGGAGCCAGCAGCTTCTGGTGATACTGGTCTCAGTGGTCTGGGAGGTGGGCAAGGGCCCCCTCTGTGACCACACATTATCTTTCGCCATCCAGCCTGCTGCCCTTTACCTTTGTGGGAAACCTCTTCATGGTACCTGATGACCCACTGGGGCGAAACGGCCCCACCCTGGATGAATTTCTGAAGAAGCCAGCCAGGTAATCAATCCCCTAGACTCCTTGCAGGCAGCCCCCACCTCTGGCCCTCTCTCAGCAGGCCCAGAGACTTGGGTGGAAGTGTGACCTCAGTTTGGGCTAGCTTAGTTTTGCAGTGGTTTGAGTTGCATTGGCCTTGGCCTTTATAAGCTTCCCAGGGGATCCTGACATAGAACCTCCTTGCTGGGAGGGAAACACCTGCTTCCTGTTTCTCTTAATCAGCATGTTTGATGGAGTTATTTGGAAAATGGTTGCTTATACTGAGAGCCAGTTGTATTCAGCATGCCTTCTGCTGACCATTACACAAGTGATTCATTTAGGACTAGAACTAGATCATAATAGTGGCAGAGTTCACCCTGTTTCTGAAAGAACGGCCCATCTTCCCTTCAGAAGTGGGTTGATACTGCCACTCAGTGGTCAGCTTCAGGAACTTCAGGATTTCTCCCCCAAAGCCAGGAAATAGGCAGGACAATTAAGAGAGGGGTAGCCCACTAAGATCTAATTTCCCCCCCAGGATGCTCATCAGCTCTTTTTGGTCTGTTTCTTCCCAGGACACAGGGGTCTTCTAAGGCTCAGCATCCTTCCAGGGGCTTTGCAGACCATGGTAAACAGCAGCAGGGGAGAGAAGAGGAAAAAGGTAGTGGTGGCATTCGGAAGACCCGGGAAACAGAGCGGCTCCGGCGGCAGCTGCTGGAGGTGTTTTGGGGTCAGGATCACAAGGTGGACTTCATCCTGCAGCGGGAGCCATACTGCCGGGACATTAACCAACTGTCTGAGGCCCTGCTCAGTCTTAACTTTTGAGCCTCACCTGCTTGAGTGGCTGCCGCCCTGTCAGCTCCAGCTGCCTCCAGCTCAGCCCTTTCTGTGAGAGTCCCTCTGCTGCTCACACTCTGATCCAGAAGCACCCTGAGCTGGTGCTTTGGATCAGGGAAGCCACTTTGGGACAGGTCCATAAAGTGACCTGATCTTACCGAGTCAGGACCTCAGCCAGCTCTCATGAGGTTCTGCTCAGCCTTAACTTCTCAACTTTGCCTTAGCACAGGGTTTCTGTAGGGAGTGGGGGCTGCTAGAGAGGATTAGTTCTGGAGACTGAGACTGTTGGCTCCACCTCCAAGCTGAGGTGGGGTGGAGGGCAGGGTGGGCAGGAAGTGACAGGAAGTTAAGCTGTTCCTCTCCCTGGCTGCTGCTCTGGATGGCCAGAGAACAAGATGCTCCCTTGCTGAGCTCCTGGGAGCATGGAAGGAGATGCTAGGCCCTGGCACAGCGTTATGTGGACTGGGCCACGATAGGGTGGAATGAGCTAGTGAAGAAGGCAGGAGACTTGGCTTCTGGTCTCAGCTATGCCTGTTCGTGGCCTCGAATGAGTTGCTTGGGCTTTACTTCCGCCTACAAATCAGGGGTAAAAATACCTGTTGGGAGGAGAAATGAGAACATAGAGGAAAGCTTCTTGGAGGAAAGGTGCTTGGACCAAGTCTCAGGTGTGTCTGCCTGTGGCTGCACAGGCTCTTTAACCGAAACCTCACTTTCAGAGAGATGTGGGTCCTTTGTCTCCAGGGTCCACACCCTAGATTTTAACACTGCATTCTCACTATAACATGCCCTATAATGGCTGCATCCCTTTTGAGCAACCTCCAAAATCCACATTTACACAATAGGTAAATTAGGGATGACTGCATTATCAAAATACTCTCAGGGTTCCTATAAATGGCAGCTCTCCTGTTGTATTCAAGTGTTTGTTTACAGACTAACAAATGTGTTGGCAAATCCCCGGTTAGATGCACTTGCTGGTGTTGAGATGAACACGTCGATTTTTCACCAAATCGATGAAGCTATGCTCTGCAATGACAATATTAATGTGATCCGACCCTAACATTTTCTCTATGGAAGACATATGTTGCATAAAGCAAGGCACACTTCTGCTTTATGTGTGTGTGGGGATGGGAGGACTTAACGGAAGTTGAACCAGTTGGTTCTAGATGAACCAATTATCTGGAAAATGAAAGAACCAGAGTTGGAAGGCACTTGACTGGCCACCAGACCAACTCTGCTGTTACTGACATGCCCTCTCCACCCTGATTCCTAGAGGTCATTGCCCTGGATCTGCTTGAAGTCCTCCTGTGCCGGGGAATTTACTATCTCCAGAGTAGCACATTACCTGTGTAGATGGTATTAATCAGTACTCCTTGCTTTAGTGCAGCCTAAAGTATGCTTTTCTGTTACATCTACCTTTGAGGCTGGTCATACCCCCAGGAACAATACAGAGCCAGTCAACTTCCTGGAATCCAAGACCAGATAAAGAAGTAGGACAGGTGCCCCTGGGTTCTGTTTTGTGTGGGCCTGTGGCGAGTCTCTGGACAAGATCTTTTCCAGGCCCTGACTTCTGCCTCAGAGCCTCTGAGTGGCACAGGGAGTTGAATACTGCATGGAGAGTGTAATGATGATGGGGAGGGTTCTTGTGTCCTCACTCCTCCCTTTTTGGTGATTTACACCACTGTACCATACTGACCCGGGCTGGGGGCAGGTGTGTTGGAGACAGGCTGGTCAAAGAGGTGACAATGATTAAGAGAAAACCCAGAGGTCCCTGAGAAGAGATTGGTTAATATGGCCTGAACTGGTGGCTGGGGGAACTGTGTCTGGTCAAGTTATGGCAGATGTTACAGCTTTAGGTAGGTAAAAAGGGTCCTAGATGAAAACCTGGGAGTTTTTTTTTTCCTGATAGGGTTGTTTATAGCTCTTGATTGGTTTCTTGCCCTTTTCACTTTCAGTGATGGTGGGTGTGCAGTAGACCAAAAGTGTCTTCTGCCCTTTTGTGCTAAGGGCCCTGGTTGACTGAGTGGCCCCAGTCAGATGAGAGGCAAGTCCTAAGCTTCTTATAGACAGGGATGTTGACTTTGTTCTGCTGCAGCCTGATAAACTGGGACCACTGTGTGGTTAGTAATGCACTTGCCATTTGGTGACACAGACTGAAGGCTATCCTACACCTGGGCCTTCTCTCTTCCTCTACTGGCATCCTAATGGCACTCTGACAGCATCCAGGGTGACTACAGGGCCCACTGGAAATGGATCATCATTCTCTCTTCTAGTGTCTACCTTCATCATAACCTGATGTCCCAAACTTGTGACAAGTTCTTTTGGCAACTTAAGGACCAAGAAGGGAGAGGGTGATGAGAGAGACTGCCCATTATAACTTTCAAAACCCTGTCTTTGGGGAAGAGTCATCTAGGGTGACATTCCTTGAAGTAAATCCCAGGAGAACCTAGGCCAAAGAGATGAGCCAAGGTTAATGAGACAATTTATTTTTATTGCCTAAACTGCAGAGCATTCTCTACACAGCGTAGAAGTGGGGCAGCTGCAGGACATGTAGAGAAACCAAACTGAGAAATCTTACAAGGAGTTGAAAAGATTAATGTCCCAATCTGATGAGATTACGGCCTTGAGACAATAAGGTGGAGCAGCAGAACAATGGGAAAGAGGACTGGGGGAGGAATCTAAGAACCAGATGGCTTCGGCTCTCTAGAGGAGCTGGGCCTATTCACAGTGCCTAACCTGGAAGCCTGTGAGGGACAGGCCTCAGGCCCTTGCCATGACCTACTTAGGCTACAATTTCCTTTAAGGCAGCCCCTAGCTCTGGGAAGGAATACTGGTAACCAGTGGCCAGTGTTCGCCGTGGGATCACCTTCTGGCCCTCCAGCAGCATGATGGCACGCTCTCGCCCAAAGACAGCTTGCACCACAGTGCTGGGGAGAGGGATGAAGGCTCGGCGGCCCAGGGCAGCAGCCAAGGTCTGGGCAAACTCAGCATTAGTGGCGGAGGATGGAGCCACTCCATTCAGGACCCCGTGCACGTGGTTTGCTTCAAGGGCATGGGTCAGGATTCCTGCCAGGTCCCCAATGTGTATCCAGGGGAAGAATTGGTGGCCTGAGCCGATGGGGCCCCCCAGGCCCAGGCGAAAGGGCAGCAGCATGTGGCCGATGGCACCACCCCCACGGCCCAGCACAACCCCTAGAGCAGGCAAGAGGGAAGGTACAGGGGTCGTCTCAGCCTTGAAGGAGCCCCACTGCTCCTCCTGGTTTCTGTTTCCCCTTCCTCACTCTCCCCATGCTGACTTGGCTCTGTAACAGAAGTGAGCAGTATGGCTCTCTTTAAGACTTCACACCTCATCTGCAGGTTGGCTATAAGTGGTGTCATCCTCTCACTCTGTAATTGTAATCTCAGCTCTCCTAATCCCATCACTTTCCCAGCCCAGAGAAGACATTCCAAACCTGTCTGATACCCAGGCCCCTGTTTCTCACCCGAGCGCACCACCACCTGGCGTGTAGAATCTCCAGGAAGCCTGGCTGCAGCTTCCCATTTGGTTACGAGGTTGGAGAAAAAGTCAAAGTCCCCTCCTGGGCTGTCTTCATCATACTCTGCAGTCAGACTGGGCTGGTAGTAAGCTGCCGGTGGAACACAGTCATTTGCCCTGGGTGTCCTTGGTCCTGCCTGGCTCTCTGTAGTGGAGGCTCCCCTTGGCCTCAGCTTCTTTGGCCCTTAGGATCTCCCCATTTGGAGACAGAGCCATTTGGATATTTTCCCCTTGAACTTCTCCATGACCTGAAGCGTTCCTTTCCTGGAGGAACTCTGGTTGCAGGGCTAAACTTAGAGGCTGCTAGAGTGTAGTGGTTAAGAACAGGAACTTGGGTACCAGGCTGCCTGAGTTTTAATCAGTTCCCTCATTTATTAACTCTCTGACTTGATGCAAGTTACTTAACCTCTCTGTATAGAATTTTCACATCTTTAAAATGGGAATAATAGTACCTACCTCATAGGGTTGTTGTAAGGAATAAATGATAATAAGCATAAAACACTTCAAATAGTGGCTGGTGTGTATAATTGTTTGCAATTACTTAGTCCCAAAGGTGACCAGGAACTCTGTTCCTAAAGAACTATGGTGTGAGAAGTAAGGGACTTTGGGATAGGTGGACTTTTCCCTGGCACTAAGAGTGATGCCACTCCCCACTCTTTTTCAGGGTCTCAATTTCTTAGTGAAAGTACACAAAGGTTAGGAGAAACATGCATGGATCAAGGGCCTAGGAAGTCATTTTGCCTGGAAAAGACCAGTGCTATGCAAAATGGTGTGTTCCATTGCCTGGAAAAGATGAGTGCTATGCAAAATGGTGTGGACAGCTATGCAAAATGGTGTGTGCATAGCTACAGAGGTCTGAGTTACCCCGTTCCCCTGGCGAATATAAGGGGCTGGTGATTTGGGGGGCATACCTACACCTGTGACTAAGACCCAGGCCTTGGGGGGTTGTGGGGCTTTGGTGATGGCTTTAGCCAGCAACTGAGTGGTCTTTAGGCGGCTGCCGAGAACCTCTTTTTGGAAGGTCTCATTCCATCTGCAGGAGAAACATGGGAAATAAAAAGCCACTAAATACATAAGTGCACATACCCCTCTCTCTGTCTTTTCCTGGGAGCTATTTCATACCCATTTCTAGTAAAGCCCTGAATTTTGGCTTAAGAGAAACAGTCAACGTCTCCTGTAGAGGGAAAGGGCATACATTTCCTGGGCATCCTGAGTTATACCTGAGGACTTAAGCCAATTGGCTGACTGGGTGGAGGAGCAGGTCGGGGTGGAGGAGTGGAGCAGAATGAGTATTCTGGGATATCAGTTTAGTTCGGAATCTGGGAGCTCCATTACCCATAGCTCACAGGTTCTCATCAGTGGGGCACTCTCCTCCCTGTGCTCTAGTGGGTATCAGCTTTAGGGCCCAGGCTGACCTTCGGAGAGGGTTGAGGATGTTCTCTCCGGCCAGGTTGACGGCGGCATCGCAGCTGGGCAGCCCCGATGCAGCGAGCTCATCCTGTCGGAGAAAGCACACAGTGCCCCTGCCCCGCCCAACTCTGCCCTCCCACCCGCTTCCAGAGGATGGACGTACCCACGTGATCCGGCCGGGCCCGGGCTGTCGGGAGACCAACGTCACTTCGTGGCCTCTGGCATTCAGCAGCTGGGTTAGGGCTGTCCCAATGAAGCCTGTCCCGCCACCTGATCGGAAAATACAAATTGTTTATATTCCCGTGGAGTCGGGGTGGGGGCGCCTTCCGTCCCCGCTGTGGCCCCTTCTTCCGGCGCCACCCCATCTGAAACCAGACTTCTCCCCACTTCTCCCCCTCCTCGCGATGCAGAGGTGACACAGGTCACAGGGATTAGGGAGATTCTCGGGCTAGGAGGCCAAGGCCAGGTTGCCTGTGCACTAGACAGTGCCCTCCCGGAAGCGGATTCCCAGTCCTCAATCTCCGACTAAGCCCGCCCAGCACTCTCCCTTTCTGCCCTCCCTCACCCACAAGCACACGCATAGCGACCAGGACCTAACGCGCCTGCGTAAGGTTTAGAGTTTACCTCACTTCAGACGCGACTACGACCTCTCTGCGCATGTCCCTTTCGGGAAGCGCGTTCCAATCGAGGTCGCAATCCTGTGCGTGACCCTTCTCGGCGACCCGGAAAGACTTGTAAATATGGGCTGTGTGTTTCTCTAGCAAGCGAGGTGGGAGGGATTAGACCGATGGACCCGGAAAGGGCGGAGGAGGGAAGGCTTTAGTGTAGAAAACCAACCAAACCAAACCCAAACCAACAAAACCCTTCACCTAAAACCCGAAGCTACCCAAACCTCAGAATTCTGGATGTCTATTAAGTTGGCGGGTCAGTAATGGAAGAGAACCCTTCCACCGGTAATCTGGATTTCTTTCCACTCGGCCAGTTTTTTCTTCTCTTTCTTCCCGCTGGCTCCTTTCTATCAGCATTTAAATATTCCAAAGATCCCCTCATACTAAAATAAGCCTTCTCCAGACCTGTTTTTCCTCCAGCTAATATTCTTTTTTTTTTTGCCTTCATAGCCAAACTTCCCAAAAGTGTGGTTTCCATTTTCTACTTCTTACTTCACTCCTATAGGGTTTGTGCCTTTACCATTCATTTCCTCACTCTCCAAGAACGTAAGTTTCCCATGTGTCACCAAATCTAATCCCTAGTTTTCAGTTAGTTTTCTTGACCTCTCAGTATCATTGGGCACCTGCTGATTCCTTTCTCCCTTTGAAAATGTTTGGCTTCAGTGAAAGACATTCTCTTCTTGGCTTTCTCCTACCTTTTTTCAGTCTCTGGTGCTTGCTTCACCTCTGCTAAGTTCTTAAAATATTGGTATTCCTCAGAGCTGGATCCTAGAACCTTCTCTTCCCATTCTGCACTTTACCCTAGGCATCTATGCTTTGAATTCAGACTTTAACAGAAGACATCCCAAATCTCCTATGCAACACGGATCTCTACTCTGAGCTCCTAACCCCTATACAAACTTTTCACTACACATCTCTTCTTGGACGTCTGAAACCCTATTGATTTTAAATACTGAATCTCTCTCAGATTTATCTAAGAGGGGTCTTTGAAAAGTTCATGGAAAATGTGTATTATGCTAAAAAATACATAGGTCTCCAAATTTTTTTTACACCAAAATAAACTTGTACTAACTTGTTATATAACATGTCTGAACAGGATCTGAGGCACTAAGAAGGCTAAGACAGTTTGAAAAGAGCCCCTATCAAAGCAACCTGAATTCTGCTAAAATTGAAGCAAGAACAAACATGGAATTTGTGGTGAAGAATGATGAAATTGATGCTTTATGAAAAGTTTATGAGGACAATGCCCCAAATAAATCAGCAGTCTACAAATGCATAACTCATTTTAAGAAATGAGGAGATGGACAAGCATGGTGGCTCATGCCTGTAATCCCAGCACTTTGGGAGGATTATGCACGAGGCTCTCTCAAGCCCAGGAGTTTGAGACCAGCCTGGGCAACATAGCGAGACCTCATCTCACTAAAAATTTAAAAGTTAGCCAGGCGTGGTGGTGCACACCTCTAGTTCCAGCATCTTGGGAGGCTGAGGCAGGAGGATTGCTTGAGCCCAGCAGTTCAAGGTTGCAGTGAGCTATGATTGCACCACCGTGCTGCAGCCTGGGCAACAGAGTGAGACCCCATCTCAACAAAAAGGGGAGGATATGATGTTGAAAATATAGATAGTGGCAGACTATCCACATCACTTCGTGAGGAAAAAAATTCATCTTGTTTGTGCCCTAGTTGAAGAGAACTGACAACAGCAGAAACAATAGCCAACACCATGGACATCTCGGTTCAGCTTACACAATTCTGACTGAAAAGTTACAGTGGAGCAAACTTTCAACTCGATAGGTAACAAAGCTGTTGTACCCAGATCTGCTACAGGTAAGAGCAGAGCTTTCAGTGGAAAGTTTAAACAAATGGGGTCAAGATCCTTGGTATGGCTTTGTGACCTCACCCAAATCTCATCTTGAATTGTAATCCCCAGCTATTGAGGGAAAGACCTGGTGAGAGGTGATTGGATCATGGGGGCAGTTTCCCCCATGCTGTCCTCATGATAGTGAGGGTGTTCCCATGAGATCTGATGGTTTTATAAATAGCAGTTTCCTGTGGGTTTTCACTCACTCTTTTTCCTGCCACCATGTGAAGAAGGTCTTTGCTTCCCCTTTGCCTTCCACCATGATTATAAGTTTCCTGAGGCCTCCTGAGAAATGTGGAATTGTGACTCAATTAAACCTGTTTTCTTTATAAATTACCCAGTCCCCAGCAGTTCTTTATAGAAGTGTGAACACAGACTAATACAAGCCTGAAGCATTTCATCAAAGTATTGTAACAGGAGATGAAACATGGCTTCACCAGTATGATCCTGAAGAAAAAGCACAATCAAAGCAATGGCTATCAAGAGGAGGAACTCAAAGCAAAACAGACCAGTCAAGAGCAAACATAGTGATGACAGTTTTTTTTCAGGATACTCAAGGTATTTTCCTTGTTGACTTTGTGGAGGACCAAAGAATGATAACATTAATTTGCCTATTGAGAGTGTTTTGGGAAAGTCAGCCAAAGCTTTAGCAGAAAAACACTTGAGAAAGCTTCACCAGACAGTTCTCCACCGTGACAATGCTTTTGCTCATGTCTCTCATCAAACAAGAACAATTTTGTTAGTGTTTCAATGGGAAATCTTTAGGCATCCACCTGATTTGGCTCCTTCTGACTTCTTTTTGTTTCTTAATCTTAAAAAATTCTGTCAAGAGCACCCAGTTTTCTTCAGTTAATAATGTAAAAAGGACTGTATTGATGGGGTTAAGTCTCCAGGACCATCAGTTCTTTAGGGTGTACTAAGTGGCTGGTGTCATTTCTTACGAAAGTGTCTTGAACTTGGTGGAACTTATGTTGAGAAATAAAGTGTATATTTTATATTTTTTAATCTTTTAATTCATTTTTTCCACAAACGTTTTGCAATTTCTTCATATTTCCCTCTGTCTCTGCCATCACAATCCTCTTATGAGTTATTCTGTCTTGTGTAAATATCTGCAGTAGTCTCCTAGTAGGTCTTCCTGCTTTTGCATGTTTCTCCTCTCCAAACTATTTCACACATTGCAAGCTGAGTGATCTTTGAAAACCATATGAAGGGAACGTTATAGTGGCACGTATAGTTTAAAAAACTCCCAGTTTAAAATTCCCGGATATGCTGGATAAAATTAAACATACCTCCATTTAAATGTATTGCCAAGTTATCTAGAAAAATAAAAAAATCCCAGAAGCCAAAAAATGAAATGTGTCTTGGGACTGAGGTTATGACAAAGATTATTTGCTTGGCCAAACTTTAGTCAGGCTTCTGAACCTTCTAACAAACCTCATTTGTACACCTCTTTGTAAAATCCAGTTTTCACAAAGAGCCTTGCTAAGTCAGTTTAGCAAGAACCCCCTCACCCTTGATATCTGATCACTCTCAATCTCTGATCAGGCCCCTCATCCTTCATCCCCTAGGTGATGTCTGATCACCTTGGCCTATCTTCACATGAATCTGGTTAGTTTGGGTTAGCCAGAATCCCTCTTAACCTTGATATTTTTCTCTTACTAATTTTTCATCCACTGACCCCCACCCTATTCCTTGGCTATAAATTCCCACTTGCCCATGTTGTTTCAGACTTGAGCCCAATCTCTCCCACTGCAAGACCACATTGTAGTGGTACTTGTACCTATTGTGATGGAAAGTCTTCCTTACCTTACTCTATCAAGTGTCACTGAATAATTTTCTTTAACAGGTACTTACTTTGTGGCTTTTAGTTTCGGTAACCCAGAGGCTTGGGTGACAGGAGACCATGCCTGAGATAGAAGCAAATTTGGGACTGAGACCCCTGCATAAAGCCCTTGGACTGTGTTCTTAGATAAAAAGTAAACTTTAAAAGTCCACCTGGTATCAAAGAACATGGCCTGGAATCTTGTTTCTCTAGGCTTTGCTCTTTTCTAGGATTGATTGTCAAAAAAATTACTGTTCTCTGAGAAGTTTTATCTATTGTCCTGTCTGCCTGCATATTTGTGGTTTGAATTAATTGTTACCTACTTGGCCTAGAAAGCTCTAACCCAAGAATTTAAATTAAGTGTTCCAGATAGAAGACATAAATCTTCCCTCGGTTTGGTTTCACCGGATTTCAATAGATAAAAGTCCTGCCAAGCATGAACATACAATACAAAATTACAAAACACACAAGGAAACAAAGCACTCTGAGGGTGTCAAATAAAACCAAACCAAACCAAAACAACAAACAGCAGAATTAGACAATCAAAGATTTAAAGTGTTAGAATTTAGAGATATAGAATATAAAATTACCAAAGTTTAAAATGTTTAAGAAAGAAAAGAAATTAAAAACATGAGAAAGGGACAAGATGCTATAAAAAAATACCAGCAGAATTGATAAAGAACCAACCTGAACTTTGAAAAATTAAAATTTTTTTAATTCAAAACATTTTTTATTGTACTTTAAGTTCTAGGGTACATGTGCACAATGTGCAGGTTTGTTACATATGTATACATGTGCCATGTTGGTGTGCTGCATCCATTAACTCATCATTTACATTAGGTATTCCTCCTAATGCTATCCCTCCCCCTACACCCACCCCACAACAGGCCCTGGTGTGTGACGTTCCCCACCCTGTGTCCAAGCGTTCTTATTGTTCGATTCCCACCTATGAGTGAGAACATGTGGTGTTTGGTTTTCTGTCCTTGCGAGAGTTTGCTCAGAATGATGGTTTCCAGCTTCATCCATGTCCCTACAAAGGACATGGACTCATCCTTTTTTATGGCTGCATAGTATTCCATGGGGTATATGTGCCACATTTTCTTAATCCAGTCTATCATTGATGGACATTTGGGTTGGTTCCAAGTCTTTGCTATTGTGAATAGTGCTACAATAAACATACGTGTGCATGTGTCTTTATAGTAGCATGATTTGTAATCCTTTGGGTATATACTTAGTAATGGGATGGCTGGGTCAAATGGTATTTCTAGTTCTAGATCCTTGAGGAATCACCACACTCCCTTCCACAATGGTTGAACTAGTTTCCACTCCCACCAACAGTGTAAAAGTGTTCCTATTTCTCCACATCCTCTCCAGCACCTGTTGTTTCCTGACTTTTTAATGATGGCCATTCTAACTGGTGTGAGATGGTATCTCATTGTGGTTTTGATTTGCATTTCTCTGACGGCCAGTGGTGATGAGCATTTTTTCACGTGTCTGTTGGCTACATAAATGTCTTGTTTTGAGAAGTGTCTGTTCATATCCTTCATCCACTTTTTGATGGGGTTGTTTGATTTTTTCTTGTAAATTTGTTTGAGTTCATTGTAGATTCTGGATATTAGCCCTTTGTCAGATGGGTGGATTGCAAAAATTTTCTCCCATTCTGTAGGTTGCCTGTTCACTCTCATAGTAGTTTCTTTTGCTGTTTAGAAGCTCTTTAGTTTAATTGGCTTCCATTTGTCTATTTTGGCTTTTGTTGCCATTGCTTTTGGTGTTTTAGTCACGAAGTCCTTGCCCATGCCTATGTCCTGAATGGTATTGCCTAGGTTTTCTTCTAGAGTTTTTATGGTTTTAGGTCTAACATTTAAGTCTTTAATCCATCTTGAATTAATTTTTGTATAAGGTGTAAGGAAGGGATCCAGTTTCAGCTTTCTACATATGGCTAGCCAGTTTTCCCAGCACCGTTTATGAAATAGGGAATCCTTTCCCTGTTTCTTGTTTTTGTCAGATTTGTCAAAGATCAGATGGTGTAGATGTGTGGTATTATTTCTGAGGGCTCTGTTCTGTTCCACTGGTCTATCTCTCTGTTTTGGTACCAGTACCATGCTGTTTTGGTTACTGTAGCCTTGTAGTATAGTTTGAAGTCAGGTAGCATGATGCCTCCAGTTTTGTTCTTTTGGCTTATGATTGTCTTGGCAATGCGGGCTCTTTTTTGGTTTCATATGAGCTTTAAAGTAGTTTTTTTCCCAATTCTGTGAAGAAAGTCATTGGTAGCTTCATGGGGATGACATTAAATCTATAAATTACCTTGGGCAGTATGGCCATTTCCACGATATTCATTCTTCCTATCCATGAGCATGGAATGTTCTTCCATTTGTTTGTGTCCTCTTTGATTTCATTGAGCAGTGGTTTGTAGTTCTCCTTGAAGAGGTCCTTCACCTCCCTTGTAAGTTGTATTCCTAGGTATTTTATTCTCGTTGAAGCAATTGTGAATGGGAGTTCACTCATGATTTGGCTCTGTGTTTGTCTGTTATTGGTGTTTAGGAATGCTTGTGATTTTTGCACATCGATTTTGTATCCTGAGACTGTTGAAGTTGCTTATCAGCTTAAGGAGATTTTGGGCTGAGACGATGGGGTTTTCTAAATATACAGTCATGTCATCTGCAAACAGGGACAATTTGACTTCCTCTTTTCCTAATTGAATATCTCTTTATTTCTTTCTCCTGCCTGATTACCCTGGCCAGAACTTCCAACACTATGTTGAATAGGAGTGGTGAGAGAAGGCATCCCTGTCTTGTGCCAGTTTTCAAAGGGAATGCTTCCAGTTTTTGCCCATTCAGTATGATATTGGCTGTGGGTTTGTCATAAATAGCTCTTATTATTTTGAGATACGTCCCATCAATACCTAGTTTATTGAAAGTTTTTTAGCATGTAGAGCTGTTGAATTTTGTCTAAGGCCTTTTCTGCATCTATTGAGTTAATCATGTGGTTTTTGTCTTTGGTTCTGTTTATATGATGGATTACATTTATTGATTTGCATATGTTGAACCAGCCTCGCGTCCCAGGAATGAAGCCAACTTGATCGTGGTGGATAAGCTTTTTGATGTGGTTTGCCAGTATTTTGTTGAGGATTTTTGCACTGATGTTCATCGGGGTTATTGGTCTAAAATTCTCTTTTTTTGTTGTGTCTCTGCCAGGCTTTGGTATCAGGATGATGCTGGCCTCATAAAATGAGTTAGGGAGGATTCTGTCTTTTTCTATTGATTGGAATATTTTCAGAAGGAATGGTACCAGCTCCTCTTTGTACCTCTGGTAGAATTCGGCTTTGAATCCATCTAGTCCCCGACTTTTTTTGGTTGGTAGGCTATTAATTATTGCCTCAATTTCAGAGCCTGTTATTGGTCTATTCAGGGATTCAACTTCTTCCTGGTTTAGTCTTGGGAGGGTGTATGTGTCCAGGAATTTATCCATTTCTTTTAGATTTCCTTTTTTTTTTTTTTTTTTTTTTTTTTTGAGATGGAGTCTCACTCTGTCACCCAGGCTAGAGTGCTAGAGTGCAGTGGTGCTATCTCAGCTCACTGCAAGCTCTGCCTCCCAGGTTCATGCCATTCTCCTGCCTCAGCCTCCTGATTAGCTGGGACTACAGGTGCCCGCCACCATGCCCGGCTAATGTTTTTGTATTTTTAGTAGAGACTGGGTTTCACCATGTTAGCCAGGATGGTCTCGATCTCCTGACCTTGTGATCCACCCACCTCAGCCTCCCAAAGTGCCAGGATTACAGGCGTGAGCCACTGCGCCCGGCCTAGATTTTCAAGTTTATTTGCATAGAGGTGTTTATAGTATTCTCTGATGGTAGTTTGTATTTCTGTGGGATCAGTGGTGATATCCCCTTTATCATTTTTTATTGCATCTGTTTGAGTCTTCTCTCTTTTCTTCTTTATTAGTCTTGCTAGCGGTTGGCCTATTTTGTTGATCTTTTTCAAAAAACCAGCTCCTGGATTCATTGATTTTTTGAAGGATTTTTTGTGTCTCTATCTCCTTCAGTTCTGCTCTGATCTTAGTTATTTCTTGCCTTCTGCTAGCTTTTGAATGTGTTTGCTCTTGCTTCTCTAGTTCTTTTAATTTTGAGGTTAGGGTGTCGATTTTAGGTCTTTCCTGCTTTCTCTTGTGGGCATTTAGTGCTATAAATTTCCCTCTGCACACTGCTTTAAATGTGTCCCAGATATTCTGGTATGTTGTGTCTTTGTTCTCATTGGTTTCAGAGAACATCTTTATTTCTGCCTTCATTTCGTTATTTACCCAGTAGTCGTTCAGGAGCAGGTTGTTCAGTTTCCATGTAGTTGTGCAGTTTTGAGTGAGTTTCTTAATCCTGAGTTCTAGTTTGATTGCACTGTGGTCTAAGAGACAGTTTTTTATAATTTCTGTTCCTTTACATTTGCTGAGGAGTGCTTTACTTCCAACTGTGTGGTCAATTTTGGAATAAGTGCGATGTGGTGCTGAGAAGAATGTATATTGAGTTGATTTGGGGTGAAGAGTTCTGTAGATGTCTGTTAGGTCCACCTAGTGCAGAGCTGAGTTCAAGTCCTGGATATCCTTGTTAACTTTCTGTCTTGTTGATCTGTCTAATGTTGACAGTGGGGTGTTAAAGTCTCCCATTATTCTTGTGTGGGAGTCTAAGTCTCTTTGTAGGTCTCTAAGGACTTGCTTTATGAATCTGGGTGCTCCTGTATTGGGTGCATATATATTTAGGATAGTTAGCTCTTCTTGTTGAATTGATCCCTTTACCATTATGTAATGGCCTTCTTTGTCTCTTTTGATCTTTGTTGGTTTAAAGTCTGTTTTATCAGAGAGTAGGATTGCAACCCCTGCTTTTTTTGTTTTCCATTTGCTTGGTAGATCTTCCTCCATGCCTTTATTTTGAGCCTATATATGTCTCTGCATGTGAGATGGGTCTCCTGAATACAGCAGACAGATGGGTCTTGATTCTTTATCCAATTTGCCAGTCTGTGTCTTTTAATTGGGATATTTAGCCCATTTACATTTAAGGTTAATATTGTTATGTGTGAATTTGATCCTGTCATTATGATCTTAGCTGGTCATTTTGCTCGTTAGTTGATGCAGTTTCTTCCTAGCATCAATGGTCTTTACAATTTGGCATGTTTTTGCAGTGGCTGGTACTGGTTGTTCCTTTCCATGTTTAGTGCTTCCTTCAGGAGCTCTTCTAAGGCAGGACTGGTGGTGACAAAATCTCTCAGCATTTGCTTGTCTGTAAAGGATTTTATTTCTCCTTTGCTTATGAAACTTAGTTTGGCTGGATATGAAATTCTGGGTTGAAAATTCTCTTCTTTAAGAATGTTGAATATTGGTCCCCACTCTCTTCTGGCTTGTGGAGTTTCTGCTGAGAGATCTGCTGTTAGTATGATAGGCTTCCCTTTCTGGGTAACCCAGACTTTCTCTCTGGCTGCCCTTAACATTCTTTTTTTCATTTCAACCTTGGTGAACCTGATAATTTTGTGTCTTGGGATTGCTCTTCTCGAGGAGTATCTTTGTGGCATTCTCTGTATTTCCTGAATTTGAATGTTGGCCTGCCTTGCTATGTTGGGGAAGTTCTCCTGGATAGTATCCTGAAGATGCTTTCCAACTTAGTTCCATTCTCCCCGTCACTTTCAGGTACACCAATCAGACGTAGATTTGGTCTTTTCACATAGTCCCATATTTCTTGGAGGCTTTGTTCGTTTCTTTTTACTCTTTTTCCTCTAAACTTCTCTTCTTGCTTCATTTCATTCATTTGCTCTTCAATCACTGACACCATTTCTTCCACCTGACCAAATAGGATACTGAAGCTTGTGCATGCCTCATGTAGTTCTCATGCCATGGTTTTCAGCTCCATCAGGTCATTTAAGGTCTTCTCTATGCTGTTTATTCTAGTTAGCCATTCGTCTAATCTTTTTTCAAGGTTTTTAGCTTCTTCGTGATGGGTTCAAACATCCTCCTTTAGCTCAGAGAAGTTTGTTATTACCAATCTTCTGAAGCCTACTTTTGTCAACTCGTCAAAGTCATTCTCCATCCAGCTTTGTTCCATTGCTGGTGAGGAGCTACATTCCTTTGGAGGAGAAGAGGTACTCTGATTTTTAGAATTTTCAGCTTTTCTGCTCTGGTTTCTCCCCATCTTTGTGGTTTTATCTACCTTTGATCTTTGGTGATTGTGACCTACAGATGGGGTTTTGTGTGGATGTCCTTTTTGTTGGTGTTGATGCTATTCCTTTCTGTTTGTTAGTTTTCCTTCTAACAGTCAGGACCCTCAGCTGCAGCTCTGTTGTAGTTTGCTGGAGGTCCACTCCCGACCCTGTTTGCCTGGGTATCACCAGCGGAGGCTGCAGAACAGCAAATGTTCCAGAACAGCAGATGTTGCTGCCTGATCCTTTCTCTGGAAGCTTTGTCTCAGAGGGGCATCTGGCTGTATGAGGTGTCATTAGGGCCCTACTGGGAGGTGTCTCCCAGTTAGGCTACTCAGGGGTCAGTCTGATCTCCAACTCAAAACTTAGTAGTTTGAAACAACAATAGTATTTATTATCTTGTACAGTCTTGTGGGTTAGGAACATGGCAGCAGTTTAGCTCGGTGGTTGTGGGGTGTGGCTCAGGGTCTCTCATGAGGTTATACTCAAGATATCAACCAGAGCTGCAATCATCTGAATACTTGATTGGGTCTGGAGGATCCTCTTTCAAGAAGACTCGCTCACATGCTGTTGCGGGAGGCTTCATTCCTTGCTGATTGTTTCTCGCCATGTGGACCTCTCCACATGGCTGCTTGAGTATCCTTATGACATAGCAGCTGGCTTCCCTGGAGTGAGTGATTCAAGAGAGTGAGAATGAGGAGAAAGCTTCAATACCTTTAATGACTAATCTAATCTCAGTGTAACATACAGTTACTTTTGTCACAATCTATTTGTTAGATGTGAGTCACTGAGTCCAAGGGGAGAGAAATTTGGCTCTAAAACTTTTAAAGGGAAGAGAGTCAAATAATTTGTTGGCGCATTTTAAAACCAACACAAGCTCTGTGCTGCATTTAGGGCTTCTCTGAGATGCTTGTAGACTCTCTCAGTTGTGCCTGGGAATTGTGATACAATCCCTGTTATTTTTAGATGCCTCTTTTACCTCTCCAGGTTTTCAAGCATCTCTCCTTACCTCCCTAGCTAGGATCCTTCTCAGAGAGTTCAGGCAGCATTTATAATCTAGTTATGTTCTCTCCAAATCTTTTAGCTCCTTCCCTAAGCCCAGGGAAAGCTAGGTAATGGGCAACTGCTCTGATGTCATAGGCAGTTTCTTTCCTACCCTCTGATTTATATAACAAATTCCATGCTTGGTCTTCTCTCAACAAAACCCTTGCTCTTGAATTTCCTCCTTTCCAGGCTACTAGTTAGATATGGAATAAAACGACTTGCTTTTGAGAGTCAAAACTAAGGCTTGTCGGATTTGTTCCCTTACACTGCAGAGAGAAAAGGAAGTACTGAGAGGGAAAATACATTGGGTAATATTGCAAAGCAAACTGGCTTCATACATGGCTAGATCCAGGTGCTTACATAATGTCATCAAGAATCCACATCTTTTTAATTCTCAGCTCTTATTTTTTGTTGGTTGACTTCATTCTTAGGAAGATTTTCTCCCTTTAGAGTGAGAATGAATTCTTGGCTTCTATTTCCAGCAGAGTAACTATTTCTCTTAATTCCATAAAGAATGTCAGAACTGACTCTTCTTGGACTGTTACGGGTCTCGTGCCATCTCTGAACAAACTACTGTGGCCAAGTATGGAGTGTTCTGCCTGGCCAGGCCTGAGTTATGTGTCTAGGGCTGGACCAGGGGTGGGGTAGCCCCGCTCACTGTCCTCCACTGTGGAAACCCAGCTGAGCCCCTGAGGTGTTAAGGAACTCCTCCTCTCTTCAACAACGTTGACATTCCTTCCTTTCTCTCCTGGCTATGTCTTTCCTTCCAGTGAGCTGGGGGTTGCAGTGTAGAAGGTGAGAGGTGAGTGGGAGGGTTCCACTAAAGTAGATGCCTTTTAGAGTATAGATTTAAGAGGGTGGATGTCCATCAGTATCCTCAAGCAGTTGAGATGGAAACGTCCTGCAGAGCTTTACACCCCTTGCGAAGAGGAGGTACATAGGGATAGAGCTCCGATTGCAGCAGCCAGCCCCTCATCTCCAGGGAGGCTGATGGAGAGCAGGCTCTGTCTGAGTGTGTTCGGCTTTCCATCCAACCTCCTTAAAGCTGTTGTTCTTCTGGGTTCTGGGGATGGGTGGGTCAACTTCTGTCATCCTCCTCAACCTCTCCTTTAGCAAGTGAACTATTTTAGTTAAACTTTTTGCAGCTCTCAGAGTCCATCTGACACTTTGGAGGTTAAAACATTCAAACCTTAGACAACAAGACATGAGAAATTTTCATCTGCACATCTGGGCTTAGGGGCAAGTGCAGCTGGCTTTCCCTTTGGGAAGAAAAGGCTTCCTCCTGGGTCTGCAGCAATCACAAGGACTTTGAAATGGGACTGTTTTCCTCACAGCTGCTTCCTGAAACAACAAAAGGATCTGAGCTCAGTCAACCTCTAGGGCATCAGGCCAGCCCTGCGGGGCAGGATAAAAAGTCAGAGAGGGATCCTGGCTGCTTCCTCAGCTTGGGCCGAGGCAGAGTGGGATGGGGGATTTGCTGGTAACAAGTGCCTCTGCCCCTTCCCAATGCCACCTGTGTGAATGTTCCCTGCTTCATTTTGTTTGAATAGATTTTTGTGACTTCTCTCAGGCTCTGAGATGTTACTTGCCAAATGCTATTCACGTAACCATTTTACATATTTCTGTTACTGTATGGTAGAACCAATCAACTAACCAATTAACCAACCAACCAACCAAAATCCTAATTCTGGAGACACATTAGATAAAGGATCCTAGAAATCTCACTTCCTTTTTATAAGATAGTCTGCTCTGACCTCAGAGTCTGGGGCCATAGGAACAGCATTCCTGAGCCTCGACATCTGTGGAGATGCCAGGTCTTCTCCAGGGGCTGCACCTTGATTTCTCCTTTTTCCCTTCCACTAAGACTTTTAGATGCCCTCATCCCTAATCTGACCCCTAACCAGACATCTGTTCCCAGTGGGACCTTTTGTAGGAGCTGAGAGACCTGGTCAGCCTCCAGCATCAGCTCCATACCTTCCATTGTTGGCCAGGACCTGCTGTGGAGAACAAATGCCCTTGATATCTCTCTGCTCTTAGTTTCCAGGGCAGTGAATGAGAAATGCCCTCTTACATACTCTGACAGTGCTGGGGAGAGATAGATAGATAGATAGATAGATAGATAGATAGATAGATAGATGCTCTTCTTGCACCACCAGCGGCTTCACCAGCCCAGAAATTCCATTTCCTACTCACTCAGAGGAAGGGCTACTGGCTGTAGGCTCTTGCCACTCTCTGGCTCTGTGCTGTAAAATGGCCATTGGGAGGCTTCTCCTGGGTCTGTTTTCCCCTGGCCCCAGCACAGGCCCTTCCGAAATTAATCTATGGAGAATGTATTTCCCCATCTCCACTGTGGCTGTGGCCCTTTCCCTACAGTCTACTCAGCCCCACATGAGTTGGGGGTAATGGGAGGCTGGGCCCTGGGGAAGGGACCCAGGGAGACATGACCAGGTGCTTGCAGGGAAGTCAGCTTTCTCCAGTTCCTTTCTCATGGCAGACACTCAATTAGAGGGCCTCGCAGGTGCTGGATAGCTCTGTGCTGGCAGAATGCTACTTCTCACACCCCTCTGCACAGCAGAGATCATGAGGGCTGGGCCTGATTTTCTCCCTGCACTCTGATATAATAAAGTTGTTGTCACTAGGACCTATTAAATAAGACACTCATGGTAGTAAATGTGGAGATTAGGCAGCTTGGAAATCCTCAAGCACATGTACATGTGGATGCGTGTGTGTGTCATGAGGACACAGGATAAAGTCTGTTGTCTGTGGCCCTGGGGGGTTGAGGCAGTGATCACCAGAGCTGGCTTTATCTTTGCTCTCATTCATCTTCTGCCCACTCAGCTCACGTTTCATTATACCATTCAGCAGTTGGCAACCTGAGGGGTTCCTAGGGAGGGAGATGTAGGCTAGCCCATCTTCTCCTCCATGGATCAACATAGGCCAGACTCAGCTACAGGAGGCTGGACCACAACCAACATGGAATTTTTGCTGAGTTTAGAGAGAAGGTCACTATGTCACTGAGGTATCTCATTGAATACTTGATTAGATAGAGAAGGAGATGATGGAGAAGAAAGAAAGATGAGAGGAGAGGATAAGGGGGTGGCTATGACAACAGAGGAAGAGAGAGGACTCAGAGGGTGTCCCCAAGGCTTAGACTCTAAATAATTAAGAGTCAGCCCTGGGCTCAGTGTCCAGGTTAGATCTGTGTAGGATCCCTGGGGCACTGAAGTTGAGGATGTAACTGGTGGCTTGAAGGTGGAGTTGAGAGGTTCAGGGTGACTGGTGTGGATTGTGGGGAAGAAGGTTACAACCAGGACCTTTTATGGACTGTTCACAGGACTCCACATCCAGGCAAAGGCCAGAGTATTGATTCTTAGATGAAACGCTGTTACACAGCATGTGGACTTCACTTTTATGAGACTGAGGAACTTTGAGGGGAAATAAAATCTCTGAAGAGAAGCTAGGTTCCATCTACAGAGGTAGCATGGCTTAGTGCCTCTCGTCTATTCTGTTGAAACAGCTCTTGTCAGTGACCTCTATGTTGCTAAATTCATTGATCTCAGATCACCACATACTTTGCCTCTCTGCGACATTTGTTTCAGTGGAAACACTTTCTTCACTGGTTTCCAGGACATGATTTGTCCTCCTCTTATCTCATTAGCCACAGCTCAGTCCCCTTGGCAGGCTTTGACTGTCACCTGATCTCTAAACATTGGCATACTGCCATCTTTGTCTTTGGGCCTCTTCTCCATGTAGGCTCACTCCTTAGTATGAATCTCAGGTTTTTGAATAGTATCTAATGAATCCCAAGTTTCTGACTCCAGCCTGAACATTTTTCCTGAATTCTAGGCTTAAATATCAAACTACCTACTCAATGTTTGTCGGTGGATGACTAATAGTCATCTAAACTTAACACACCCCATACCGTTCTCTTGATTTCCATGGCCCCAAACTTGTTCCTTTGCTGGTTCTCCCAGTCTCAGCAAATGGCACTGCAGTTTTCCCATTTGCTCAAGTCAAAATAAAAAACTTGGAGTCATCATCAACTCCCCCTGATCCATGAGCAGGAAAGGTTGGATTTATCTCTTAAAGAAATCCATACATGCAATAAACCCATAATTAGGTATCTCACCGTGTCCACCACAGCTACCATCTTGTTCGAGTTAATGGCATCTTTGTCTGGATCATCATAAGGGCCTCCTTACTGGTTTTTCTGCTCTAACTCTTGTTCCTTTACAATTTATTGTTCACTTGGTAGACAGAGTGATCCCTATAAAAACTTAAATCAATCATGCCACTCCTCTGCTCAAAGTCTTCCAATGGATTCTGATTTCAGAATAAAAGCCAAAGATCTTATAAGATCTCAGGGGACCCTTGAGACCCCCAGTGATTTGGTCCTTACTTGTCTATATGACCTCACCTCCTGTCTGTCCTGCCCAAGTCACACTGGCTTCTCAGTATAGCATGACAAACTTGCTTCTGCCCAGGGCCTTTTTGCTATTCCTCTGCTTGAAATGCCATGCCTCCAAATAGCCACATGGCTCTCCCAGACCTCACTTCCTTCAGGTCTCTAATCAAATATCTTATTAGACATTATTTGACCAACATATTTAAAATTGGTTTTCTTCCTCACCTTTGGAACTTTGTTTTTCTTTCATCCTGTCTTATGTTTCATACCACTTATTATCATCTGGTGTATTGTGTATTTACTTGTTTGTTTGTCACCTGTCTCTTCTCACTAGAATGCAAACTCCACAAGAGCAGAGATTTTATCTGCTTTGTTCACTCTTCACCCCTGAATTTTGGAGAATACCTTCATTTTGTAGATGCTCAATTAGTATTTATCGAGTAAATGAAAGAATGGTGGTTGAGAGTGCAGGTCCTGGAAAAAGATTCCCTGAGTTCAAATTCCAGATCTTCTCTTTAACAACTGTGTGACTTTGGGCAAGTTTCTTAACCTCTCTGTACCTTAGTTTCCTTACAGTAATTGAGGATAACAAGTACCTGCCTCATAGAATTGCTATGAAGACTAAGTTAATACATTTAAATCTCAGATCAGTCCACAGCACATAGATTTGATAGATGTCGATCATCATCATCATCATCATCATCATCGTATGAAATTATTAGCTGGTGTGTTAGAAATATAAGAAGAGACAGAATTTTGGAAATCTGGGAGAAGTGAGAGGATGCAGAACATATGGATGGGATTGGTGGAAGCTTTGTGTGGCAGATTATATTTTTCAAAGACGGCTGCAACAATATCTCAGTTTCACATGCTATTCTGGAAACTTTTCACTCCCCATCAAAAGGTAGAGTGTATGTACTTTCCCTTCGAGTCCAGATGGGTATTTATGACTGCCTCAAGTGATGTAACTTCCAAGACTAGGTTATAAAAATGCCACACACTTTGAACTTATTTTCTTGAAATATTCACTTTTAGAACCACCCATCATGCTATGAGAAAGTCCAAACTAGCCCATGTAGACAGACTACATAGAGAGGCCATATGGGTGTTCCTGCCGACAGCCCAGCTGAGGTCCTTGCCAACAGCCAGCATCAACTGCCAGATGTGTGAATGAAGATGCCTCTAGATGACTCCAGTCCCTGTTGAGTCACCCCCAGCCTTCAAGTATTCCCACATGAAGCACCAGGCTTCATGGAGCATAGACCAGGTGTCTCTGCTGTGTTCTGAAATTCCTGGACCAGGCAATCCATGAGAATAATCCTATGGTTGTTTTATAGCACTAAATTATGGAGCAGTTTGCAGTGCAGCAACAGCAATAGGCTACTCAGTTTCAACTGTCAAGAGACCAGTCAACAGTGTAGCAAATAGATAACAGGCAAGAAAAGCCACACAAAACCAGGTGTGAGAAGTGGTCCTATTTCATTGCTTGGTCACAGATTACTAAACAGGAGATTTGAAACCCTTAATGGCATATCTGATCAGCAGGGATTCAATGGGAAGAAGATGATTGGAACATAATTCCAGAGTAAAAGAAAGATATATGAACAAGCAGATGAGGGTAAAGTGGTCCTGTATGTGAGGAAGGCATAAGTAATTTTAAAACAAAAATTTATAAAATATCTATGGGAGGAAATTACATTTTCATGTGAATCTGAAAATCACACTGACATATAATAAAACATTTGCGATTTTGTGATGCAATATACTCTTGGAGGTTGCTTGAGAAGGCAGATTGTCAGATGAATTAAACTTATGTATTTATTGGCTTACTAGAACATATTTAGCATGCTTTTTTGGGAACCACTGAATGAGTGAATGAGGTGGTAAAGTACACTTTTATTTTTCAAGATTGAATGGATAAAAGAGTGAAACATGAGTGTAAAAAAGTGGAGGCACTCTTTTTTTCTTTTTTCTCTTAATATATATGTATCTTTTTTTCTTTTTCTTTTTCACACTTGGTGAACAGGAAGTAGTGGTGCTCTTTATTGTAGATCACCTGACTTGTCCAAAAGACTGAGCAAAACATGAGATGATAGAAGCTGTTAATTGAATACAAACAGTACTACTCGATGAAACAAATGGTGGAAAATGCCTTATTATGATGGAAATTAAAGGTGATGTTTTTAAGATTTGGGGATATAAAAATAGACTGGCATATAAACCAGGCCAGGTGTTAGCTATAATTCTTTTAGCAATAGTGTTTATGCCCAATTAAATTCAATATCCTCGTGGGAGAAGGGAGATAACTGAGATAAAATAGGCAAATTAGTTAAAGAAAAATTGAAAGGTAGAATATGAAAAGGTAATAACCCATAAGAGCCAGGTAAATTACAGACACAGTGGAAGTTCAAGAAATAACAATCTCTGGATCAATATTTTCATGTACTTAATATTTTTTCCTTGGTGATTAATAGCATAATCAAAGATGCTGTTATGGGTAAAAATATGCCTCTTAAAATATGGTAAAATTGACAAGGTGAGGAAAAAAATGAGGTCACTGAAAAGTGTTAATTATAAATTAGGAAACCAAAAATTCTCACAGGGACTGAAAACCAACTTAAAAAAAAAACCAACAAACCAAACTTTTTTTTTTTGAGACAGGGTCTCTGTTGCCTAGGCTGGAGTGCAGTGACAAGATCACAGCTCATTGCGACCTTGACCTCCTGGGCTCAATCGACCCTCCCACCTCAGCTTTCTGAGTGCCTGGGAATACAGGTGCACCCCAGCACGGCCGGCTAATTTTTGTATTTTTTTTTTTTTTGTAGAGATAGGGTTTTGCCATGTTGCTCAGGCTGGTCTCAAATACCTGGCCTCAAGCGATCTATCCTCTTTGACCTGGCAAGGTGCTGGAACTACAGGCATGAGCTACCATGCCCAGCTCAAACCAAACTTTTAATTGCAGCATGGTGCTCTGCTAATGTAACTCAGTGAGCAATCACAAAGTGAACACATCCCTGTTACCGCCACCCTAGTCAGGAAATAGGACATCACCACATCAGAGGCCCCCCGACAACCATGTGCCTCATCCTAATTCTTACCATCTCCACCCTCACCAAATGTGACTGCCATCTTGACTTTTAACACCAAAGATTAGTTTTGTTTGTTTCTGTTCTTTATATAAGTGTGCTGACACAATAGGTCTCCTTTTAAGTTTGGCTTTTGCTCCCCTTAACATTATGCTTGTGAGATTCATCAATGTCATTGTAACAGCAGTTAATTTCTGTTGCTGGGGAGTATCCCATTTTATCACTGTACCATAATTGTATTTATTCATTCTACTGTTGAAGGAATTTTGAGCTGTTTCACATATTATGCTGTAATGAACATTCTTGTTCATGCTTTAGGATGCAGAGATTTCTTTTGGGTGTGTTCTTAGGCATTGAATTGATGTCATAGGATATCACATTTTCAGTTTCTCAGCTGATACTAAGAAAGTGAAAAGTGATGGAGCTGTTAACTGGCACTTCCTCTAATAGTGTAGGAGAGTTCCAGTTGCTCTCCTTGTCAATATATGATATTATCAATCTTTCTAATTTTAGCTATTCTAATGAGTGCATGCTGCTATTGCTCATGGTTTTAATTTCTATTTTTCTACTAATGAGGTTAGTACCTTTCATATATTTATAGGTCAGTTGGTTATCCTACTTTTGTTAACTTTCTATTCAAGTCTCTTATCTGTGTTTCATTGAGTTGTCTGATGTTTTTTCTTATTGATTGATAGGCACAACTTGTAAGTTCTGCATGTGAGCCCTTTGTTGATATATGTGATGCAAGGATCTTCTCCTGTTTTACGGTTTGCCTTTTTCGCTCACTTAAAGGTGTCTTTTCATAGCAAAAGTCCTTCTTGTAGTCTCATTTTTAAAATCGTTTTTCCTTTAAGGCAATAATCCTCAATGATAAGGTGAGTATTTTTCAGGCAATATTTGAGACATACTGAGTATCTGTCATCTATCTATCTATGATATCTTCCTATCTATCTAAGATATCTATCTATCTATATGGTTTTTTCCTTGTTGTTTATCTGAGATTCTAATTGAATTTGGCATCTTGTTTTTTTCCTCCTAAATCTGGTAACCATACCCCCAGGGGACATTGGAGAATATATTGGAGAAATTTTGTTGTCATAACTGGGGAGTGGTGGTGGGGAATCGGTTGGCATCCTGTGGGTAGAGGTCAGGGATGCTGCTGAACATCCTACAATGCACAGAACAGCTCCCCACAACAAAATTGTATCCAGTTTGAAATTTTCCAGTTTCTAAGAGAATCAATGACACACTTGGTTAAGAGTCAAGAACTTTGTGTGACCACAGAAGTCCCTTTACCTTATTGGGCCCTACTCATACAATTAGGATTTTGGATTATGTGATAGCAATAATAGCTAACTATGTTGAGCCCTTATGTGTTTTAAGCAAGTATTAGCTTGCTTTTAATAACTACATAAGATAGTGCATTAGTCTCTCACACTGCTAATAAAGACACACCCAATTAATCTCACACTTCTAATAAAGACACACTCAAGATTGGGTAATTTATAAAGGAAAAAGGTTTAATTGACTCAAAGCTCAGCATGGCTGGGCAGGCCTCAGGAAACTTACAATCACCGCAGAAGGGGAAGCAAACATGCCCTCTTCACATGGTGGCAGGAAGGAGACGTGCCAAGCAAAAGTGGGAAAAGCCTCTTATAAAACCATCAGGTCTCTTGAGAACCCACTCACTTTCACAAGAACAGCAGCATGGGGGTAATTGCCCCCATGATTCAATTACTTCCCATCGGGTTCCTCCCATGACATGTGGGGATTATGGGAACTAAAATTCAAGATGAGATTTGGGTGGGGACACAGCCAAACCATATCATTCCACCACTGGCTCCATCCAAATCTCACGTCCTCACATTTTAAATCACAATCATGCCCTCCCAACAGTCCCCCAAAGGCTTAACTCATTCCAGCATTAACTCAAAAGTCCGAGTCTAAAGTCTCATCTGAGACAAGGCAAGTCCCTCCTGCCTATGAGCCTGTAAAATCAAAAGTAAGTTAGTTGCTTCCTAGATACAATGGGGGTACAGACATTGGGTAAATACACCCATTTCCAATGGGAGTAATTGGCCAAAATGAAGGGGCTACAAGCCACATGCAAGTCCAAAATCCAATAGGGCAGTCATTAAACCTTAAAGTTCCAAAATGATCTCTTTTGACTCCATGTCTCACATTCAGGTCACACTGATGCAAGAGGTGGGTTTTCACAGTCTTGGGGAGCCCTGCCCCTTGGCTTTGCAGGGTACAGCCCAAACTTTTAGCTGCTTTCACAGGCTGGCATTGAGTGTCTATGGCTGCACATGATGCAAGATGTTGCTGGGTCTACCATCCTGGGGTCTGAGGGCAGTGGCCCTCTTCTCACAACTCCACTAGGCAGTGCCCCAGTGTGGACTCTGTGTGGGGCTCCCATCTCACATTTCCCTTCCACACTGCCCTAGCAGAGATTCTCCATGAGGGCTCTGCCCCTGCAGCAAACTTCTGCCTGAGCATCCAGGCATTTCCATACATCCTTTGAAATCTAGGCAGAGGTTCCCAAAACTCACTTCTTGATTTCTCTGCACCCACAGGCCCAACACCATGTGTAAGCCACCAAATCTTGGGGCTTGCACCCTCTGAAGCAAAGGCCTGAGCTGTACATTGGCCTGTTTTGGCCATAGCTGGGATGCAGGGCACCAAGTACCAAGACTGCACAAAGCAGCAAGGCCCTGGGCCCAGCATATGAAGCCATTTTTTTCTCCTAAGCCTCCATGCCTGTGATGGGAGGGACTGCTGTAAAGACCTCTGACATGCCCTGGAGACATTTTCCCCGTTGTCTTGGGAATTGACATTTGGCTCCTCTTTACTTATGCAAATATCTGCAGCTGGCTTGAATTTCTCCCCAGAAAATGGGTTTTTCTTTTCTAGCACATCACCAGGCTGCAAATTTTCTGAACTTTTATGCTCTGCTTCCCTTTTAAATGTAAGTTCCAATTCCAAACCATATCTTCATGAAAGAATAAAACTGTGTGTTTTTAAGAGCACCTAAGTCACATCTTGAATGCTTTGCTGCTTAGAAATTTCTTCTGCCAGATACCCTGAATCATCTCTCTCAAGTTCAAAGTTCCACAGATCTCTAGGGCAGGGGCAAAATGCCACCAGTTGCTGTGCTCAAGCATAACAAGAGTTACCTTTGCCCTATTTCCCAACAAGTTCCTCATCTCCATCTGAGACCACCTCAGCCTGGACTTTATTGTCCATATCACTATCAGCATTTTGGTCAAAGTCATTCAACAAGTCTCCAGGAAGTTCCAAACTTTCCCACGTTTTCCTGTCTTCTTCTGAGCCCTCCAGACTGTTCCAACCTCTGCCTGGTACCCAGTTCCAAGATCGTTTCCACAATTTTGGGTATCTTTACAGCAGTGCCCCACTACCTGGTACCAATTTACTGTATTAGTCCGTTCTCACACTGCTAATCAAGACATACCTGAGGCTGGGTAATTTATAAAGGAAAGATGTTTAATTGATTCACAGTTCAGCAGGGCTTGGGGGACCTCAGGAAACTTACAATCATGGCAGAAGGGGAAACAAACACGTTCTTCTTCACATGGTGGCAGGAAAGAGAAGTGCCAAGCAAAAGAGGGAAAAGCCCCTCACAAAACCATCAGATCTCGTGAGAAATCACTTACTATCATGAGAACATCAGCCTGGGGATAACCACCTCCATGATTCTATTACCTCCCACTGGGTCCCTCCCATGACTTGTGGGGATTATGAGAACTACAATTCAAGATGAGATTTGGGTGGGGACATAGCAAAACTATATCAGATAGGTAGTATAATTATCTGTATTTTGGATATGGAGAAACTGAGGCACAGAGACAGTATGTATTTTGCTCAAAGTCACACAGCTATCATATGATAGAGCTGGGATTTGAACCCAGGCAGTTGGTTTCAATGCTAGCATGCTTAACCACTATGGCACAGTACATTTCAAAGATAAGTTTGAGTGTTTCAGCTGTAATCATACAGTGATTCTGGGATGAAATGAGATAATATATGTGACCTTGCATTGTTCTATACAAACGACACCCCTTCACATCTTATATTTTTCTCAAAACAAGGTTATTACAATTTTTTTCCCCAACCAGATCTTGGACAAGCTGTGCTCTTCTGAGACAGTAACATTAGGCAAAATTCTCATAGACCGCGATCTCTGACAGGGCGAGTACTGAACCAGGCGTATTCACTTTTGAAAGCCTGGGACGATGTAGGCCCTCAGGAGGATTTGTTTATTGATTGATGGCAGGGCTGTTGCCCAGGAAACTTTTCACTCGAAAGGTGCCATGCTCCAGGTGGCCAGCTGGGGGAGCCTTAGCCCAAAGGCAGGGCAGGCTGAAAGTAGCAGAGGCTGCGTTGTGATTGGCGGTCAGCGGTCCAGAGTCCACCGAGGGCTGGGCTGGATGTGAAGGGTTGAGTTGCCTGTGAGGAGAGGCCTTGCCTGCCCCAGAGACCTGGTCCCGCTCAGCCAGGTCATGGGACAGTGGAAAGGCCCCGCTGGAATCTAGGAGGAAGTTGCGCGGGTCAAGAGAGTCTTAGGGGACAGGAGCTGGTGGCGGGAGGGGAGACAGCACTCCGAACAACCTCAGCGTGCCTCAAGGGGGACAGGCATCCGGGAGGCCAGCGGCTGAGCTGGGTTCTGGGCGCTGGCAGGTCAGCAGGGCAGGGAAGAGAAGGGAATGGACGGTGGGCCTGGGGGCTTCCCAGCAGCCAGACCCTGTGACTGGGAGAAAGTCCTGCCCCTGGGCGGAAAGGCCCCCATTTCTCCCTAGTGGTGAGAGGGCAGGATCCCGAAGGGGCCCCAAACCGTACCTCTCAGTGTGCGCCTCCTTCAGGCGATTTCCCACCCCATCCCCGTCTTCTCTGCAATTCAGTGGGGCAAGGGTGTGTAGGAGACGAGGTGGGGAGATTCCTCTCTCCCGAGGAGCCCTGGCAGAGGGGCCTGGCACTGCAGGGGTGCATGCAAGAAGTGGGTGCACGTCCTCAGAGCTTGGGTGGGCAGCAACGAGGGCGTTTGGGTGGGCGAGAAGAGAAGGCATGGGCTGCTTGCGCTCATCTGATTCCAACCCCACAGAATGCGGCTCAACCACGAGGTGAGTTGCTGAGGCTGGGCGAATGCTCTGCTCCCATTTTACCCAGGGAAGCCAGATGGAGACCTGAGAGAAGATAGGAGGAAGAACCCGGAACCCCACTCTCATGGGAAGTGAACTCAGACCAGAGACCTTCCTCTTCTTTATGTTTTATTTTATTTTATGTTTTTAGAGACAGGGTCTCACTCTGTTGCCCAGGCTGGAGTGCAGTAGCACCGTCACATCTCACTGCAGTGGCACCATCACAGCTCACTGCAGCCTCAACCTCCTGGGCTCAAGCAATCCTCCTGCCTCAGCCTTCTGAGTAGCTGGGACCACAGGTGCGCACCACCATGCCCCACTAATTAATTTTGTTTTATGGAGGTGGGGTCTCACTATGTTGCCCAGGTTGGTCTCAAACTCCTAGCCTTAAGTGATCCTCCCACTTCAGCCTCCCAAAGTGCTGGGATTACAGGTGTGAGCCGTTGTGCCTAGTTCTTCCTTTTTTGACTCTATTTCCTCTTCCCCAAGGAAGGGGATGAAGGAGAGGCCTCTGTTCTTTGCTAGTGTGAGGTTAAGCTGGGAGGATGGCCAGAGGCTGAGTCACAACTCCTGAGGCCCCTTTAGGTGCTGTGGTTCCAGTAGTCCAGCCTCCTACCCTCTTTAGGCCACTTCAGCCCCAAGTGCTAGCACCTTCACCCTGGTGCTTTTCCCTCCCAGGGAGTCTCATGAACTATTTCCTTTGGGGAAGGTGAAGAAAGACCAGTTTAGCTTGGAGGGGACCATCTCTACTACTCAATGCCTCAATAGAGGACTTCCCAGCTGTCATCTCGAAATTTCTCGTTCTTGGCACTTGTGGGTAAAGTCTAATTCTAGAGCTCCCCAGAGTCACTTTATCTCCTGGGGCAGTAAAAATCTGCCCATGGCACTGATCTTGGAGGAGACCTCTTATCTTCAGGGACACTGCATCTGCTAGAGGTAGCAGAGGCTCTGCCTTTGTTCCTTTCCGCCTTTGAGCTGCAGCACCTTTTCTTGGCTGGTCTGGAGAACCCCTCTACCCACACTGCAGGCTGGAGGTTGCCTTGCATGCTCCAGCTCCTAGGCTGGGTGAGCCTTAGAGACTTTGGGTAGACTCCTGCTTTGGCAGCTTCGAAAGGCAAATCCTGGCTCCTCTTCCTCTCCTCACTTGCTAGGACTCAGAGCAAAGGGAGGATGGCTTTTCTCCAGTCCTTCTCTCTTTTCGGACAGGCAGCGCAGCTAGAGAAATATGTAAAAATCAGAGGAAGCCTGTTTTGCATAGTGAGAGTCTTGCGTGCTTGGGACATCAGGACAGCCTCCAGGCGTTCTAAGTGTGTGTGGACTATTCTCAGGGAAGAAATGCTGGAGGGCCTTGGGCTGACATTCTAGCTCCTCCACACTGCTCTTGACATCCTAGAATAAAGAGGGAAGGCCAAGGTCACCTTTAGGGCATTCTTTGAATGTGGCTGGCCTGGGGCTAGAATGGGAGAATATAGTGCGGTCCTGGCTCTGAAAAACCACAGTTACTCTGGGTCTGTGCCTTAAAGCTGTGGTTTCATGAGGTCAGATTTCCTCTCAACAGCCATGAGTAATCAAGATAGAGAACGATTTAGGCTTGTTCCTTCCTATATGTCAGCAGCTATTCTACCCCAGGGCTCAGGATTTAGAGCTAGTGTCCTGTTCTCTTTAGCAGAACTGACTCCTCTCTCCTCTGTGCCTCTGTGTGATTGCTGACCTGGCCTTAAGCACCGCCTCAGTGGTTAAGTTTTGCAGAGAGGGCTGGTTACTTCCCTGGTACCTCTCTTTTGTTATTGAACCCTAGTTTCCTGTTGCCTATCTATCTTTTCTTCATTTACTCCTTATTTTGTCATGTCTAGCTCCCAGCAGCTTTCTGAGAAAAGGTACTTGGAAAGCCATTTTTTTTTGAGACTTTCAAAGATGGAAATAGATTTATTCATTCCTCACAGTTGATTGATAAACTGGCTGCTTAAGCATTTCAAGGGTCAAATTATGTTTTCTGGTATCAGTAGTAACTGTGAGCTGTGAGAGCTCTTTCTGTTTCATGATAAACAGATACAATATGATGGACTCTTGAAGAAATCGCTGGTCACAAGGGAAGTAGGTGAGGTCTCTGATGACCCTCCCAAAGTACACATAGCCAATAAATCAAATCGTATCTCAGCCCAGTATACTGGAGCTGTGGATTGGGGTGGCCAAGAGCTTTGTCATGTGTATGGTAATAGCTTATAAGTATTTATTCCCAAATGGCTAAGAAATTAACCCAGCGCCATTTATTTTACCATAGTTTCTGTGTTTACTATATACTAAATGTTTTCTATAGGCTAGAGCCATTATCTGAGCTCTCTAGTCAGTTTCATGGATCTATCTGGTCAATTCTTGTAGCATCATATATATTTTAAAGTTTCTCCTCTCTTTATGTATTTATTTTATTTATCAGGTGCCTTAAGAAGCAATCTCAAACTGTCAAAAGGCTCTGATTTTGTTCTTGGGCTACCTAGTGCTTTTGACAGCCTTGGAAGATACAGTGGAAAGCATGTCCATCAATGCTAAAAATGTCATGAGTTGGGAGGAATACACAAAACCCAGGAGAGCAAAGTAGCAGTCTAAAAAGATTCTGCTAATGGTTTATTAAGGTCTCAAAAGATTATATATATATATATATATTTTTTTTTTGAGACAGAGTCTCATTGGAATTACAGGGATTACAGGCACCTGCCACCATGCCCAGCTAATTTTTGTATTTTTAGTAGAGATGGGGTTTCACCATGTTGGCCAGGCTGGTCTCGACCTCCTGACCTCAGGCAATCTGCCTGCTTTGGCCTCCCAAAGTGCTGGGATTACAGGCATGAGCCACTGCACCCGGCCTATATGTATATACTTAAAGGATAGATACAGAGTATCTCATTTGGTTTAAAGACCAACTACACACGAATGAAAGTGAATATGCATGCCTTAACAGTTGCGTATGTCAAGAACACACGGGGTTTCACTTGGGTGCAAAGTCAGCTTGAGGCTGCTCTACTCTGATCAGATAAAATACCTACAGGAACAAGGATGGTAACTGTACTAGTGCAGTGGGCTGTTAATTTAACTATATTACATTATATTTAATTTAATATGTACACGTTAAATTAATATGTAACTTTGTTTACATAATAAACATTAAACCCATAGGAAGAATCTTTATGTCTATGAAGCCGTGTGTGCTCTCCCCACTTTTTTTGAAGCACATGGCCAGCTCTCTCCATCTATATTTATCATTCTCCATGTTCGATACAGAAAAATTTCAAGAAAAATTTCATTTTTCTCCTTACTGCAAGAAAAGCAACAGCATAACAGCAATGATACATGGAAACTGACACTCTGTGCTGGGAAAGCAAATAAGGGGGGGTGGGATTTCCTGTGTGGGAATTAGATGGTTGCATGCTCCTTCTAAACTGAGCAGCCATCAGCTCCAACTGATTCTTGCCATACAGGAGAATAGGTCAATGATTGCCAGACTTGATGTTCAGGAGATGCCAGCAATCTGGATTTTCCCATGAGATTTCCTGATTTTAAAAATTTTAGCAACCACGTTCATAAAACCTTGTGCAGGACAGGCTCAATGAGCAGGATGCTCGATTGTGCTGTCTTAAACATTGTAGCCAGCTCTAACTACTTTATTTTATTTTATTTTTTTGAGACAGAGTCTTGCTCTGTTGCCTAGGCTGGAGTACAGTGGGGTGATCTCAACTCCCTGCAACCTCTGCCTCTCGCGTTCAAGTGATTCTCCTGCCTCAGCCTCCTGAGCAGCTGGGATTACAGGCATGCAACACCGTGGCCAGCTAATTTTTGTATTTTTCATAAAGACGGGGTTTCACTGTGTTGACCAGGCTGGTCTCGAACTCCTGACCTCAGATGATCCACTTGCCTTGGCCTCCCAAAGTGCTGGGATTATAGGTGTGAGCCACTGTGTATGGCCAACCCTGAGTACTTCAAAGTAACAGTGACAAACTAGAGCACATTAAAATTGTGAGAGAAACTAGAAGCTTGGGAAAAGTGTGGAAGACCCAGGGATGATGCTTCTGAGAAAAGAAAGCTCAGCTGAGATTTGATACCAGACTTCTGGTTGTGTATGAACTTCCCTGTTAGGGACAGAACATTTTTTTACTGGAGACAGGAGGAGGGATGGGATCAGGTCTAGGGTTCGAAGGTATTTTGGAAGCAGCTGTGAGATCTACATAAGCAGAACTAACAATCAGCTACTTTAGGACATCAGGACACATGTGCCAGGGAAAAGCAGTGAGTTTCCATCATTGGAGATGTTCAGGCAGCCTCTTCAACCAGTTGGGGACATCATAAAGAGTACTGAAACACTGGAGGAGGGCATCATGCCCAGTCTTGATGGTCCTGTTCATCCCTAAAGGATTATGATTCCAATCTTCTTTAGCTACTGTGGAGCTTTTGGGCTTTTCCTTTCCCTAAGCTCCCATGCAAGTTATACCATTCTTTTTGCTATTTAAGGCATGTAGTAGGCAATAATTCAATGTATAGGGCTCCAATCCTGGGTGCCCTGGCTTTTGCCCTTGGCAAAGCTTTATAGCATCCCTTAGCCTTACTTTATTTATAAAAATATGAGTGAATACAAAATATCAGCGTGAAGATTAATATGGCCCATGCAGCTCTTGTGAGAGGTCATGGAGATTGTGACTGTCCAATGGCCTTTAAAAAAATTAATCCAGTGGCCTTTAAAAAAATATATCTTTTAAAAAAATTTAGCTCTGCTGAAGGGGGAGGTTCCAAGATGGCTGAATAAGAACAGCTCCAGTCTACAGCTCCCAGCATGAGCAATGCAGAAGACTGGTGATTTCTGCATTTCCAACTGAGGTACCAGGTTCATCTCACTCGGGTTTGTCAGACAGTGGGTGCAGGACAGTGGGTGCAGCCCACAGACCATGAGCCGAAAAAGGGTGAGGCATCATCTCACCCAGGAAGTGCAAGGGGTTGGGGAATTCTCTTTCTTAGCCAAGGGAAGCCATAACAGACGGCACCTGGAAAATCAGGTCACTCCCACCCTAATACTGTGCTTTTCCAAATGGTCTTAGCAAACGGCACACCAGATGATTATATCCCATGCCTGGCTCGTGGGTCTGACACCCACGGAGCCTTGCTCACTGCTAGCACAGTGGTCTGAGATCGAACTGCAAGGTGGCAGCGAGGCTGGGGGAGGGGTGCCCACCATTGCTGAGGCTTGAGTAGGTAAACAAAGTGGCTGGGAATCTCAAACTGGGTGAAGCCCATGGCAGCTCAAGGAGGCCTGCCTGCCTCTGTAGACTCCAACTCTGGGGGCAGGGCATAGCTGAATAAAAGGCAGCAGAAACTTCTGCAGACTTAAATGTCCCTGTCTAACAGCTTTGAAGACAGTAGTCCTTCTCCCAGCATGGAGTTTGAGATCTAAGAAAGGACAGACTGCCTCTTCAAGTGGGTCCCTGACCCCCGAGTAGCCTAACTGGGAGGCACCTCCCAGTTGGGGCCAACTGACACTGATACGGGTGGGTGCCTCTCTGAGATGCAGCTTCCAGAGGAACGATCAGGCAGCAATATTTGCTTTTCCGCAATATTTGTGGTTCTGCAGCCTCTACTGGTGATACCCAAGCAAACAGTGTCTGGAGTGGACCTCTGGCAAACTCCAACAGACCTGCAACTGAGGGTCCTGACTGTTAGAAGGAAAACTAACAAACAGAAAGGACATCCACACCAAAACCCCATCTGTATGTTACCATCGTCAAAGACCAAAGGTAGATAAAACCACAAAGATGGGGAGAAACCAGAGCAGAAAAGCTGAAAATTCTAAAAATCAGAGTGCCTGTTCTCCTCCAAAGGAATGTAGCTCCTTGCCAGCAATGGAACAAAGCTTGATGGAGAATGCCTTTGACAAGTTGACAGAAGGCTTCAGAAGACCGGTAATAACAAACTTCTCCGAGCTGAAGGAGGATGTTCAAACCCATTGCAAAGAAACTAAAAACCTTGAAAAAAGATTAGACGAATGGCTAACTACAATAAACAGCATAGAGAAGACCTTAAATGACCTGATGGAGCTGAAAACCATGGCATGAGAACTACATGATGCATGCACAAGCTTCAGTAGCTGATTTGATCAAGTGGAAGAAAGGCTGTCAGTGATTGAAGATTGAATGAATGAAATGAAGTGAGAAGAGAAGCTTAGAGAAAAGAGAGTAAAAAGAAATGAACAAAGCCTCCAAGAAATATGAGACTATGTGAAAAGACCAAATCTCCATCTGATTGGTGTACCTGAAAGTGATGGGGAGAATGGAACCAAGTTGGAAAACACTCTGCAGGATATTATGCAGGAGAACTTCCCCAATCTAGCAAGGCAAGCCAACATTCAAATTCAGGAAATACAGAGAACACAACAAAGATACTGCTTGAGAAGAGCAACTCCAAGACACATAACTGTCAGATTCACCAAAGTTGAAACGAAGGAAAAAATGTTAAGGGCAGCCAGAGAGAAAGGTCGTGTTACCCACAAAGGGAAGCCCATCAGACTAACAGCGGATCTCTCAGCAGAAACTCTACAAGCCAGAAGAGAGTGGGGGCTAATATTCAACATTCTTAAAGAAAAGAATTTTCAACCCAGAATTTCATATTCAGCCAAACTAAGCTTCATAAGTGAAGGAGGAATAAAATCCTTTACAGACAAGCAAATGCTTAGAGATTTTGTCACCACCAGGCCTGTCTTACAAGAGCTCCTGAAGGAAGCACTAAACATGGAAAGGAACAACCAGTACCAGCCACTGCAAAAACATGCCAAATTGTAAAGACCATAGATGCTAGGAAGAAACTGCATCAACTAATGAGCAAAATAACCAGCTAACACCATAATGACAGGATCAAATTCACACATAACAATATTAACCTTAAATGTAAATGGACTAAATGCTCCAAGTAAAAGACACAGACTGGCAAATTGGATAAAGAGTCAAGACCCATCTGTGTGCTGTATTCAGGAGACCTATCTCATGTGCAGAGACAAACATAGGCTCAAAATAAAGGGATGGAGGATGATCTACCAAGAAAATGGAAAACAAAAGCAAGCAGGGGTTGCAATCCCAGTCTCTGGTAAAACAGACTTTAAACCAACAAAGATCAGAAGAGACAAAGAAGGCCGTTACATAATGGTAAAGGGATCAATTCAACAAGAAGAGCTAACTATCCTAAATATATACGCATTTAATACAAGAGCACCAGATTCATAAAGCAAGTCCTTAGAGACCTACAAAGAGACTTAAACTCCCACACAAGAATAATGAGATACTTTAACACCCCACTGCCAACACTAGACAGATCAACCAGACAGAAAGTTAACAAGGATATCCAGGAATTGAACTCAGCTCTGCACCAAGCCAACCTAATAGACATCTACAGAACTCTGCACTCCAAATCAACAGAATATACATTTTTCTCAGCACCACATCACACTTATTCCAAAATTGACCACATAGTTGGAAGTAAAGCTCTCCTCAGCAAATGTAAAAGAACAGAAATTATAACAAATTGTCTCTTAGACCACAATGCAATCAAACTAGAACTCAGGATTAAGAAACTCACTCAAAACCGCTCAACTACATGGAAACTGAACAACCTGCTCCTGAATGACTACTGAGTACATGAAGAAATGCAGGCAGAAATAAAGATGTTCAATGAGAACAAGGACACAACATACCAGAATCACTGGGACACATTTAAAGCAGTGTGTAGAGGGGCATTTATAGCACTAAATGCCCACAAGAGAAAGCAGGAAAGATCTAAAATTGACACCCTAACATCACAATTAAAAGAACTAGAGAAGCAAGAGCAAACACATTCAAAAGCTAGCAGAAGGCAAGAAATACCTAAGATCAGAGCAGAACTGAGGGAGATAGAGACACAAAAAATCCTTCAAAAAATCAATGAATCCAGGAGCTGGTTTTTTGAAAAAGATCAACAAAATTGATAGACCACTAGCAAGACTAATAAAGGAGAAAAGAGAGAAGAATCAAATAGATGCAATAAAAATGGTAAAGGGGATATCACCACCGATCCTACAGATATATAAACTACCATCAGAGAATACTATAAACACCTCTACGCAAATCAACTACAAAATCTAGAAGAAATGGATAAATTCCTGGACACATACACCCTCCCAAGACTAAACCAGGAAGAAGTTGAATCCCTGAATAGACCAATAACAGGCTCTGAAATTGAGGCAATAATTAATAGCCTACCAACCAAAAAAAGTCCAGGACCAGACGGATTCACAGCTGAATACTACAGAGGTACAAAGAGGATCTGGTACCATTCCTTCTGAAACTATTCCAATCAATAGAAAAAGAGGGAATCCTCCCTAACTCATTTTATGAGGCCAGCATCATCCTGATACCAAAGCCTGGCAGAGACACAACAAAAAAAGAGAATTTTAGACAAATATCCCTGATGAACATTGAAGCAAAAATCCTCAATAAAATATTGGCAAACTGAATCTAGCAGTACATCCAAAAGCTTATCCGCCATGATCAAGTGGGCTTCATCCCTGGGATGCAAGGCTGGTTCAACATATACAAATCAGTAAATGTAATCCATCATATAAACAGAACCAATGACAAAAACCACATGATTATCTCAATAGATGCAGAAAAGACCTTTGACAAAATTCAACAATGCTTCAAGCTGAAAACTCTCAATAAATTAGGTATTGATGGGATGTATCTCAAAATAATAAGAGCTATTTATGACAAACCCACAGCCAATATCATACTGAATGGGCAAAAACTGGAAGCATTCCCTTTGAAAACTGGCACAAGACAGGGATGCCCTCTCTCACCACTCCTATTCAACATAGTGTTGGAAGTTCTGGCCAGGGCAATCAGACAGGAGAAAGAAATAAAGGGTATTCAATTAGGAAAAGAAGACGACAAATTGTCCCTATTTGCAGATGACATGATTGTATATCTAGAAAACCCCATCGTCTCAGCCCAAAATCTCCTTAAGCTGATAAGCAACTTCAGCAAAGTCTCAGGATACAAAATCAATGTGCAAAAATCACAAGCATTCCTATACACCAATAACAGACAAAAAGAGAGCCAAATCATGAGTGAATTCCCATTCACAATTGCTTCAAAGAATATAAAATACCTAGGAATCCAACTTACAAGGGATGTGAAGGACCTCTTCAAGGAGAATTGCAAACCACTGCTCAATGAAATCAAAGAGGACAGAAATAAATGGAATAACATTCCATGCTCATGGATAGGAAGAATCAATATCGTGGAAGTGGCCATACTGCCCAAGGTAGTTTATAGATTCAATGCCATCCCCATCAAGCTACCAATGACTTTCTTCACAGAATTGGAAAAAAACTACTTTAAAACTCACATGGAACCAAAAAAGAGCCCGCATTGCCAAGACAATCCTAAGCCAAAAGAACAAAGCTGGAGTCATCATGCTACCTGACTTCAAACTATACTACAAGGCTACAGTAACCAAAACAGCATGGTACCGGTACCAAAACAGAGATATAGACCAATGGAACAGAACGGAGCCCTCAGAAATAATACCACACATCTACTACCATCTGATCTTTGACAAACCTGACAAAAACAAGAAATGGGGAAATAATTCCCTATTTAATAAATGGTGGTGGGAAAACTGGCTAACCATAGGTAGAAAGCTGAAATTGGATCCCTTCCTTACACCTTATGCAAAAATTAATTCAAGATGGATTAAAGACTTTAATGTCAGACCTAAAACCATAAAAACCCTAGAAGAAAACCTAGGCAATATCATTCAGGATATAGGCATGGGCAAGGACTTCATGTCTAAAACACCAAAAGCAACAGCAACAGAAGCCAAAATTGAGAAATGATTCTAATTAAACTAAAGAGCTTCTGCACAGCAAAAGAAACTACCATCAGAGTGAGCAGGCAACCTACAGTATGGGAGAAAATTTTTGCAATCTACCCATCTGACAAAGGGCTAATATCCAGAATCTACAAAGAACTTAAACAAATTTACAAGACAAAATCAAACAACCCCATTAAAAAGTGGGCAAAGGATATGAACAGACACTTTTCAAAAGAAGACATTTATGCAGCCAAAAGACACATGAAAAAATGCTCATCATCACTGGCCATCAGAGAAATGCAAATCAAAACCACAATGAGATACCATCTCACACGAGTTAGAATGGTGATCATTAAAAAGTCAGGAAACAACAGGTGCTGGAGAGGATGTGGAGAAATAGGAACACTTTTACACTGTTGGTGGGAGTGGAAACTATTTCAGCCACTGTGGAAGACAGTGTGTCGATTCCTCAGGGATCTAGAACTAGAAATACCATTTGACCCAGCCATCCCATTACTGGGTATATACCCAAAGGATTATAAATCATGCTGCTATAAAGACACATGCACACGTATGTTTATTGCAGCACTATTAAGAATAGCAGAGACTTGGAACGAACTCAGATGTCCATCAATGATAGACTGGATTAAGAAAATTTGGCACATACACACCATAGAATACTATGCAGCCATAAAAAATGATGAGTTCATGTCCTTTGTAGGGACATAGATGAAGCTGGAAACCATCATTCTGAGCAAACTCTCGCAAGGACAGAAAAGAAAACACTGCATGTTCTCACTCATAGGTGGGAATTGAACAATGAGAACACTTGGACACAGGAAGGGGAACATCACACACTGGGGCCTGTCATGGGGTGAGGGGAGAGGGGAGGGATAGCATTAGGAGATATGCCTAATGTAAATGACAAGTTAATGGGTGCAGCACACCAACATGGCACATGTATACATATGTAACAAACCTGCACGTTGTGCACATGTACCCTAATACTTAAAGTATAATAAAAAAATGATAACCAGGAAAAGATGTTGAATTTATAGACAGCAATTGTCCTTTTTGTAGAAAAATATTGAGCTCCTGTATTTCAGGTTAAAATGGCATGTCAATTTTTCAGATGAAGTAACTGAACATATCGAGTAGTATCTTTAAGTCATATAGCTGGTAGAAGACTTGAAACTAGAAATCAGAGCTGAAACGAAGTCAAAAATTCTCACTTTGGTATGGTTTCATGTTTCTGAAAAAAAGTCAAGTCATACAGTGCATTAAAAATTTTTTCTGATATCTAAGACTATGATAGAAATTTCATATGTATATATGTGCATGTATGTGTGTGTGTATAATAAATCACTTTTTTAATACCCTTGATGTGATGTATTAAATGCAAAGCAGAAATTATTTGGAAGATGAAATATATAGGAATAAATTATAAAAAGTAAAAAAAAAATAAAAATGCTGAGATTAAAATTTTTATGCATGAATCTTTGTGTGTGTCTTTAATTCTTTCTTAAAGACAAATTCCCAGCAATAATTCACTTGGCCAAAGGTATTCAGCACACCCTCAGAAATGATGGGTGTTGCCAGCCTCAGGCTCTGGCTGTCCTGTCCCTGTCCTGCCCTGTTTTCTCTCCTCCAGTCAGTCTCCCATGACAAGGGTTTGTGTTGAGCAAGCTCTAGGTTTTGGTCTTCCTGCTGGTTTGGGTGAAGCCATTTGTGGATGGGTGTTGCTCGTGCAGAACTTGTGATGCTGTCTCTCCTCTAATCTGCTCTCAGTGTCTGTTTTGTAACAATGAGTGAGTGGGAGGCAATGTTCTCTGCATATCAGATGAAAGCTTCACAGAGGGAAAATCTTTTCTTATCGATGTGGGCTATGAGGAGGGCCCTGTGTGGCATCAACTGCCTTCTTTATATCATGTATCTAAACCATGGTCTTCAACGAAAGAGAGCCAGTGGTCTTCAATGAAAGACAGTGATCTTTCTTTCCTCCTCCCTCCCTCACCTGGGGGCATTTAGCAATGCCTGGAGACATTTTGGTTGTTACAACTTTGCGGTGGAGAAGGGGGTGTTGCTACTGGCATCTAGTAGGAAAAGGCCAGGGATGCTGTAAACATATCTTGTTTATAATTCAAAATGTTCTTAGTGCTGCTGAATATTACTAAAGATAAATCAGAATTGGTATAGGGTTGATGATTAAGGCAAGGAAGGATTTGGTGTCTTTTCTTAAGCTGGAAATATGGATCCTGCCTTTCCAGGGAAAATCTCTTCTTTTTCCTCATTTTTTTCTTCATTATTTCCTCTCTATTTCTTTCTTTCTCTCCCTCTCTCTCTCTCTCTCTCCCCCCTCTCTCTCTCGTACACACACACACACGCATACACACACACACACACACCCCTTCCAAATCCTTGGGTGCTTGGGCTGGGAATCAGGTCGCTATGTGCAGGGAGAAGAGAGCAGCAGAGAGGGGACACACACTCACGACTAGAAGCTGTGTTTTCACTGAGGTTTATTGAGAGTTTTGTGACCCGTAGGATACTTCTGGAGGCTTAGGTTTGTGGCCGAGGGACCAAGTGTAGACCAGAATGAGTGGCACACACTTTGCTGCTCAGGTCCAGTTCCAGGTTCCCTTTAAGGCTGGCTCAGGATCCAGGGTTAATTTGCCTGCAGGATCTGGTTGATCCAGGGCCGGTAATGGGAGATTCGGGTGAAGACAGCAGGGGGCTTTGCATCCGACCGTCCATAGGATACGATGCCCTGGGCCACTCCAGCACACACAAGAGGGCCCCCAGAGTCTCCCTGTAGGGGGAAGAGAGAGAGAAGGTGAGCCCGGGAAGTCCTCCACTCCTGTCTGCCAGCCAGCTTGAAGTCACAGTGAGACCTAAAGTCAGACCCAGGAGGTGGGCCTCCTCACTTATAAATCTAGTTCTGATGCCCCTTCTTCCTTTCTTGGGACTGTCATCCACATTCTTCACATCACCGCATGCCCCCGGTGCAGTAGACTGGAATGGACGGTCAGAGGCTGTCTTGGGCCATGGGAGGACAGACAATCCCTGTGATGCCCACCCTGTCACTGGCTGACAACCTTCTGACCCCATCTCCTTCTAAGAGCATTCTGGTCCCTGAACAGTGAGTTTTGGAGAAGAAACCTAGTTGGAGGATCACCTTAAATGCAGATTTTGTCTTCCTGGGATTGCCCACACACAGCTGAAGATTGTGGTCAAAGTCTCTGAAGTGGCTGCAGGACTGGGGATTCATGAGTCTCAGCTTCACCTCTTGCAGAGTGTCTGAGCCCGGCTTCAACACACCTGTTCTTCCCCAGCCAGCCACCCGGCACGTTCTCCCAGGTGGGACAAAGTTGAATTGGGATGGGAGGGGGAGTGTCCCCACAGCCAGGGTCAGGCTGGCTTTCTCCTTCAACTGTGAAGGGAATGAAGGACTGTCAGTCCTCGAAATGGGCTCTGGACAGTTGGAGGTGATCAACGAGGGACAGGGTGAGTAGCTTCATGTTATAGCCAAGTCCTAAGAAAAATTCAGGGCAATGAGGACCTGAAGGAGAAGCTTAGGAGAATGGGAAGTGGAAAAGGAGAAGAGAGGTGTTATCACCTTTAGTAACATGATATCGTGGTGAAGAGTAGAAGTGTTATATTTTGGATGACGGAATTGCTTTATAACCTCAAGCTTCTGCCATGTGTCTTCTTCCTCTGTTATGTTATGGGCTCCAAGGGTGACTGTTATAGACCTGTTGTGAGGAAGAAGGAAGGAAAAGGAGGGACAGTGATGGCTTGGGGTTTCTCCTGAGGTAAGCTCATTCTGAGAAAAGGGGACTAAATTCTGTCGCTGGGTCGCCGGACTCTACCCTTCTCCCTTTTCGTGGGCCACTTGTGGCGTTTGAGGGCTCAGGCTTTACTCGTGAAAGAGCTTTCTCAGGGAACAGACACAATTTCTAGGACCCCTGGAATTGCTGGGGAATGAACAGGCCAGGGAGGACTCAGGGGACAGGGTTCACACTTCCTAATTCAGGGAACCCTGCATGAGGGCCAGCCCCCTAAAGCAGAAGACATCAGTTAAAGGGGAAAGTGGGGGTCTCATGTGGACCCTGTTCTCTGCCTCCCATAAAATGATGGGTTCAGGACCCTGAGAACTAGAGGCCAGTGTTCTTGAAAAGCCCGTAGAGGAAGTGACCCTGAGACTGGGTGGGGCCCTGAAAAGTGAGCCGTGTGTCTTGAGTTGGGTAGGGGTGAGGGGTGCTACTGCTACAAGAGGGACCTTGGACAGGGCCTCCTTTTCCTCCGAAGGGGAGCTTAGCTCACAGTGACTGAGGCTCAAGGAACCTATTCAAACACAGACTAAAGTCTTTCAGCCCAAGTCTTCCCTCTCCTGAAAGTTGACAAGACCAAGGACCCCCCTCTTCAGGCCCCAGTGCAGGTGTATCCCTTGTTGCTACTCTGGTTGTTTATCTCGCATTTGGAGATAAAAGGACCCTGTTGTCTCACCTTCCTGCACAATGAGCAGCCGTCAGCACAAAGTTCCGTCTTATCAGGAAACCACCACAAGATTTTGAAGGACCGTTGGAAGTTACAATTTCCAGGTAGGCCATGTAGGGGCGGGAATGTGGCTTGCATTCTGTGCCCCCGATGATCTCCCCTGGAACAGAGCACCCCGTGGTTTGAAGACGGGCGTAGATACTCTCTCCAATGAATGGACAAATGGGGTTAAAGCTGAGCAAGTCTTCCCTGGAATCTCTTTCTCACTCTGTGTTCCGCCCATCTTCCCTCTCCTGTCTCCTGTATTTCGTATCTTTCCTCACCCATAACCTCCCAGGTGAAATCTCTTTCTTGTCTCTGCTCCATTCAGATGTTTTCATCTCAGACTTCTCCCACTCCCACCTTGCCCTGGCCCACCCTCCTCTGTCTCTGCATCGAACCCGCTGTCCAGGTTCCTGTTTTAGATTTCTCCATAGCTCGTGAGCATAGTCACAGAGTGAGAAAGTCACAAGGTAATGGGTAGCCCTGCTGCTCAGAAGATTAAGAGGACATGTCTGTTTTCCTGGGGATACCCCCTTTCCTTCCATTTGCTCTGGGCTTTTCTACAACTGAGGTGAAATTCCTTGTTCCTGGGAGCTGTCCTAGGCTGTAGAGAATGGCAGTGGGTGGGGGTGGGGGTGGGGTGGCACGCATCCCAAGTGGAAATTTCCCTCTGGGACTCTTGAAGAGAGATCTTGGAACCCTGTTTAAGAGTCAGCTATTTTCAGACTAAACATCTTTGTTTCAGGAGTTGATACTGCAGATTTCAGAGGGAGGAACCCCGATACTCACCAGCTTCAGCTGTGGAGCACAAGAGAAAGAGCAGCAGGGGGAGAGGAAGAAGCAGCATCTTCCCAGAGAGGCTGCCTGAGCAAATGCTGGTTTCCCTTTCCAGTCTTGGGTTTTATAACTCCCAGCAGGAAAGAGAGGGGCAGGGCTGGTAACCACAGGAACTGCATGGTCATGTTTTCTTCTCTCACTCTGAATTGGCTGTTTCTGATCAGAAGTTCCCCCAGAATCACCCTGTGTTTTTCTAGAGAGGAACTTGAGCCCTGAACTCCCAAGTGCTGGCTTCTCAGATGTACCCTCAACTATGGTGCCTTTTCTGGAGTTGGGGGCAGGAAATGGAGGGACCATGTTTTTCTTTCCCAGTTAGGGCAGCTTGTGAAAGGCCCACTGAATGTTCAGTGCAAAGACTTTTATGGCTATTGTCCATAGTCAGAAATGCATATTGCAGAGTCCCAATGCATGCACATATGTATGTGTGAGTATGTAAGCACAAATTAAAGGTTTCAGGAAACAATCTTTATCTTAACCATGTGCAATGTTCTCTGTTATTTTTCCATTCCACTCCACTCCACTCCATTCCACTACATGTCAAAACTTGAGCAACAACCCCACTTAAAGGATAATTCCTTGTAATTTGAAAAACATTGACCTGGATCTCTCTCCTCCTCTGAACCACAGGTTTTTGACAGAAGAGAGACCCAAGGAGGGTAGATGTGGGAAAGGAACAGACCCTAGGACATAACTTTATGCAAAGAGCAATTGGGAATGGAATTAGTATTTTCTGAGAGTCTAGGCATATCATATATTATCACAACTCTTAGACATATTATTACTTTCATGGCAACCCTATCAATATGTATTACCACTATGATCATTATCATGTCATGATAGTCAATTTTTAAATCAGCTATCATAGCTTATGGTTCAGAATTAGATTTTCCTGATTCCAAATCAAGGGCCCTTTCTGCTGTAGCACTAGAGAGAAATAGAAGAATAGAGTCCTGCCAATGTGCAGGGGAAGTAAAGATGTAGAAGGGTGTTTGCTCCAGAGAGGTTGGGGTTTCCTACTGTTACATTAAGAATCAAGCTTTCCACAACAACCTGGGGACACACCATTACTGTCACTTTACAATTGTAGAATTGAGACTCAGACACATTAACATGACCAAGATCACACACCCTATAATATCAGAAGTGGGTTTCAAGCACATAGCTTTTATTTTCCCTGGACTTACAGAAAGCAGTCCACATGGTGGACTGTCATTTCTCTTGGAGATTTATAAGGCATTTAGTTCAAAGATGGGGATGTATAGTGTATAAGTGCCTTTCCCAAATCATCTCACTATGCCCTTGGTCTCAGCTTGGGCTTGTGACCAGAGTGATCCACTCCTTAGTATATATTGGCCAGGTCCTCTGTTGCTTTTAACTTAATTTCCCAAGTTCTACCTACAGCTCTAACTCTCTCTAGAATAAGACATTTAAACACATTCCTAAGGTCTTTTCAAATCTGGTCTTCTTAGGTGTCCTTATACCACTTTTTTCACTCTCTCAGGGGTTGCCAGAGAATATTCAGAATGCCCAGTTAAATTTGTATTTCAGATGAACAACAAATCAGTTTTTAGTTAAGTATGTCCAAATATTGAATGGGGCATACTAATACTAAAAAATTGTTGTTTATCTAAAATTTGAATTTAACTGGGAATCCTGTATTTTTTATTTGCTAAAGTTGGCAACCCTTCTCTGGGCATTCCACCATTAGCAGAACAGAAGAGAATCCGGAGCTGGAGAAGTCTTGTCCTGTGGTCTTACATCAGTTAGACCAAAAAATCAGAGGCTTAAACAAATCAAAGGTGTTTGTTTTCACTGATATAATGAGAAATTGAGAGGTAGGTAGTCTGGGGCTAGTATGACAGCTCCACAGCATCAAGATTCAGATCCACCAAGACTTAAGTTTTGTTCCACCTGCCTGGCTGAGGGTGAGGAAATGGAATAGGTATAGCCCCAGTCAGGGGACCAATTTCAGAAACGAGGACTGCACTATCTGCTCACATTTTCTTCTATGCTTTGTCATATGTATACCTGTGTATTTTAAGAGATTTCCTTTTTCTCTTTCTTCTTCCCCCTTTGGTTATTTTGTATATAGCATGTTGGTAGTGAACTTTACGGTTTAGTGTACAGTTATCAAGTTGGGAGACTAGAGAATATCAAATTGAAAATGTGACCAAACTATTGTTGGAGCAAGTATCACCTAGAGACACAGTACTTGAAGTTAAAAGCAGTAACTGTTGAGACTGGGTTATTTCAGTTCTGCTGAGTCAAGCCTAATTTTCTTTTACATAAAAGATAGTAAAGATTATGTTCAATGGGATAATTTTTGTTCTTGGAAACTTTAAGTATGGCAAAAGAATGAATGTTGATGTTGGGCAACCAAGTGATGGATTGTAGTGGACGTTTTCCATTTATATGGCTCCTTAATGTCTCTGGAACACCCTTCCTGTATTAGAGGAATTCCCAGTGATAATTTTTGCCTTACTAAGGTAGAATCCACAAACTTCCATTCCCAGTTTCTCTTGCATTTAGGTCATGTGACTTAGACTCTGTTAAGCAGATAAAGGGGTGTACAATTTGACTTAGAAGGGAGTAACATGAGGGAGCTATTATCATGTGGAATTAATTCTTCTAGTGAGGGTGAGTGGCAGAGGGGTCAGGGTTTGTGGAAATAATTGATGATTCAGATATCCAGTGCTGCCTAGAATGTTTAGGCCAACCAAGGGGTAGTGGGACCTTTGCTGCACAGTGTTATAGTGTATTTTGGACAATTGCTTCTGGCTAGTTTGACTCTAGACAAAATCCTACAGCATCTTGGGAAGCAGCTGTTGAGTATGTATAAGAAAGGACTTACTAACAATCTGTTGTTATAAAATAAATGTGTGGTTAGTGGAGGTAAGTGATTTCTCATTGCGGCAGATACTCAAGTAGAGGTTGAATAGAGTGTTGATTCACAGTCAGTAGGACAGAAAATTTGGGCCTGATGTAGAAGCACTGGCATTTAAACAATGACAATGATTCCTTAGTAACTATAATGCAGAGGGATCATTCCTTCTCTGAGTTTCCAAACATTGTATTAACTGTGCTATTATTCACTTTGACATTTAAGGCATGCAGTTTGCTCTGCAGTTAGATGGGGTGAGTTTGAATCTTGGTTCTGCCACTTAGCTTTGTGTCTGAACTTAGGAAAATTTTTAAAGTTCTCAGCCTTAGTTACTGCATCCATAAAATATGAAGAATCATACAGTACAAGGATTTTTTTGAGAATTAAATATGATGCTCAATGTGAAATGCCACATGATTGGTTCTTAATAAATGTTGGTTTTATTCCTTTGTGTTTTACCTTGTGTTGTCATATCACCACTTGATGGATAATTGATAGATATGTCCTCATTGGCTATATATTTTTTTGATGAAGGAATAAATCTTATGCTTCCTCTAAATTCTCCTAAACACATTACAGATTAACATCTGTTATGGACTTTGGTTATTTCATGCTTTGCATATAACATCTTTTTTCTATTCATTCATGTGCTGCCAGGCTGTTTATTATTCTTTGAGTAATGACTGTGTCTTTCTTGACTGAGCATTTCTATGCAAGTTGTTCTAACCCTCGAGTTGGCAGGTATAAAACACCTAGAAACTTTTGTTGCAGTCTCTTGTAAAGACCTCCTGTGGGTCAGGGACAGTTGATGGCATGGACTCATACCAACAGTAGTGCAGTGGAGCAGACAGAGTACATCCTTTATGGCACTGGCAGATTTTCCTGAAGCAGGCTGGAGCTCACTCTGTGTTTGCCCTCGCAATAAGTCCTGCCTGTTTCTATAGTTTCTGAATGACTAAGTTTTTCTGAATTTAAGTTTTACATTTAACAGCTGCTAGCTTACATTAAACATCTATAAAGCAATTTAAGAGAATTACTTTCAAATTGATTTATTTTACTATACTCTTGCCTTCACTCCTAACACAATAGCTCACTTTTGAATTACTGCACTCTGCACAATATTTCTGAGTGGACAGAGTATCCAGGAGAATGAGATATGGAGAGATCCTGGGAGATTATTCCCAGTGTTGGGGCAGGAGGAAGATTACTCAGCGTGTGTGTCCTTATTTCTTTTCCAGGCTCTTCAGCACAAACCTAAAAGCATTTTGCTTTTTTAAGGGGTTCCTCCTAAGATTTCTCTTTCCACTCACCATTTCTGCAATGGGCTAATATTAAAGTAGGGAGAGTCTCTGAGGGTGTCCTTTATCATAAGTTTGGGCAAAGCTCTTTTATGTGGATGGTTTCTGCTGTAGTCTCTGAGATGCTACTGCTCCCCTTATCACTCTCAGCTTCACTCAGGCAGGCCTTCTCCTTGGGCCATCATCTTCTGTAACATTGTAGCCATGATGATTTTATCTTTTCTGGCTGGGCTGTGGGGGAGGCTGATAAGGCAACAACTATTCTTTCCATCCCAGGGGTCCACATGATGCTTGTTTAATTTGTGGTTGGTGTCAGTGGTGGAGCTGGTGCTCACAGGCTCAGCCCTGATCGTCATCGTCTTCACTTCTGCTTCCTGTGAGCCAAGCTGTTAGAGTATAGTTCCTGGATTGAAAGGAACTACACTTTAGTTGTATTCTAGATGGTCCTGCAAAGGCTTGATAGCTCCTTACTGGGATTACTATGTTGTGGGATTTCTATATTGTGCCGGGGCCTTAAAGGGTGTCTCATCGGTCTAGTCATTCTTGGTTGCAAGGAGATTCCTTAGTTTCTTGATGGGTAGATGCTGCCCAGGGTGCAGGTATGGTTTTGATAAGGCTGATCGGGTAGATAGTGTGAAAGGGCAAATTATGTGAGACTCATGAGGCAGGTGGTATCAACAGCATGTGTCCATGGCTACAGGGTAGAGCCCACCCTGCAGGGGTCGTTTAGGGATTTTTCAACGGTGCTTCTTTCCAACTGCAGTTGGAAGGAAGGGCAGAGGGAGCAAATCAGGACAACGGACAGCTCCCAGCCCTTCACTTTTTTTTCTGGGAAATGCCAGGTTGTTCAAAGAAAATGATTTGGCCTCTAGGGAAGGTAAGAAGGATGGAAATGCAGGTCAAGAATGGCAAGATACAGGGGGAGTGGACATGGAGAGATGTATTAATAAATTGCATCTTGATTATGTATTAACTGGGATCCCTGTTAGGAAACTCCTCTCCCCCAACCTTTATTCCCCCCTGAAACTTGAAGTTCTTTTTCAGAATTTCAAACATTCCCTTTAGTGATCTTTAATACTACCAAAGGTGGAGAAATCAATATTTCACTATCAGTTAATGACTGAAGTAAGTAAGGGGCACTGGCTGCTCAGGGAATGGGTCAGTGGGCTGTAGAAATGGCAGCCACGCAAACAGGCCTTCAATGTGTGTTTTTAAGGGGACTTTTTGGACATACCCCATCACCTAAGTGCATCCCTAAAAGCTGGTGAGGAGCACAGGTCTTCTGTATGACCTGGCTACAGAAAAAAATGGCTTCTCTCTGGTTATGGTCCATGTTAATTTTTTTAAAACTGAGAATCATAACATACATACTTAAGAGTGAAAAAATTTTTTTCTTCAAATCAATAATTATAAATTAAACATTCATGGAATCATTACCCAGCTTGATTTGTCATTTCCTTTAGACATTTCATCATGTCCTTATCCTGCCCTCCTCAATACGAGAGAAGGGCCATGGATAAGAATCAGGGGCATTTTGAGCAAAGTAAGTTAAGGGAAACTTCCAAAGCCAGTTTCTGATTCTTTCTCCACCCTAGTCTTCTTGTCCCTGGGACACTGTCATCAACTGCAGGAAAGAATATGACTCTTCTAGGTAGAGCTCTCCCTTTGGAACATATGCAAAGATATCCTGCAGCATTATTTTAGGCTCTTCTCTGACCTAGGTTAATGATTTTGGAATAGGGGCTGAGGACTTACAGGACAGGAAGTTACACCCTAGACTGACCAGATCTGGCTTCAGGAGGCAAGAGGAAGACCAGCAAAATGATCAGGGCCTGCCTTTTCCCTGTGGCACTGCCCATGCTGGCCATGGTTAGCTCTGTCACCCCTTCACTGGGCCCTGCTTTTATAGCCCTAGAAGTAGAAGAAAGGGGAGGGCTTGAAGCCACAGAAACCATCTGATCTTGTTTCTGTCTTTCGTGCCGGCATGGTTATCTTGCTCATCAGAAATTCTCATGACTCTACTCTCTGCTCTGGGAGTGTAGAAGTTGTGGTGAGTTCCCAAGAGTCCTAGGATGAGGGATGCACACTTGTCATTCAGAGCAGCTCTCTAGAAGTAGGTAGTAGGTAGTAGCATGCATGGAGGGGGGAGTTTTAGGTGCTGCAGCACCCATTCTAAGCAGGGATTAGGGAACTTTTCTGTAAATCACCAGGTAGGAAGTACTTTCGACTTTGAGAGCCAAATGGTCTCTGTGGCAACTATTCAACTCTGCTGTGTAGCACAAAAGCAACCATAGACAATTTGTAAGCTCTGGATGTGAACATGTTGCAGTAAAACTTCATTTACAAAGGGAAGTGGGAGGCTGATTTGGCCTGCAGACCATAGTTTGCCAGACCCTGATCTAGGTATCAGCCCTTCTTTCAATTCTAATAATCAGAAGAAAGGAATGTGGTGGTGAGAGGAGGAAGGAAAAAGGGAGAATTTATTTTTTAAATTTTTTCTTTCTTTCTGTATTTTTATTGAAACATAATTCACATACCATAAAATCACCCTTTGAAAATATACAATTCAGTGCCTTTTAGCAAACTCACAAGGTTGTGCAACCATCAACACTATTTAATCTAGGACATTTTCATCACCCCATAAAGAAACCTGTATTCATGAGTAGTCACTTCCATTGTCCACCTCCCCACAACCCCTGGCAACAAATAATCTACTTTCTGTCTCTGTGTATTTTGTCTATTCTGGACATAAATGGAATTACATAATATTTGGCTTATTATGTCTGGATTCTTTCACCAAAAATAAACAATGAATTTACAATGTGTTTGGCACTGCTAGGACTTTACATGTATCTTCTCACTTAATCTTTATTAACAGTCTCTTGGGGTTAGTATTATTATACACAATTATGGAGCACTCATTAGAAGTTCAGAATGTCACATAGCAGCAGAGCCAAAATTTAATTTGTCTGGTTCTGAAACTCATACTTTTTCTATTCCACTAATATGAGTAATAAGGGTTGTGGGAGGAAGAGTTAGTCCAATGAATGGAGAAAAAAATTGAATGTATAAAGGAGAACATTTGTGTTCTCTGGAGGGATTGGGGTTACCCACTTGTGCACTGAGAGTCACACTTGGCTTGAGAATAAATTGATATCTGCAGCTGTCATTATTTGAAGTTACCCTGGACTCCCATTATTTTATGTGCCACTGAGGAAGAATAAAATTGTTCTAAATTAAACAATAATGTGTCATTAATTACCAGGTTCATTTCTGTTGTGAAGAGGTTAAAATGAGAAATATTGTGCATCTTTTAACCTATGACATATGGTAGAGTTCAGATGTGTGCTTTATCTCACTCACCCTCAAATCAACCCTGAGAAGTATTATTGTGTTTATTTTACAGATGAAGAAACTAGTCTCAGATAATTTGAATCACTTGACAAAACTTTGTAAGCTATAAACATAACTAGGTATCGAACTTATATCCAATTGCATGGTCTTTCCTTACATCATCCTGCTGTCCTGGACTGTAGAAGCAGAACAAAACCAATAACAAACCATTTCCCTCAATTTTATAAGGCACGATCCATATTATTATGATTTTCAACATTATTTTTATTTCATTTTAGATTCAGTGGGTACACGTGCAGGTTTGTTACATGGATATATTGTGTAATGGTGAGATTTGGGCTTCTAGTGAAATATTGTACTCAACACGTACTTTTTCAATCCCTCTGCTTTGGAGTTCCTGGTGTCTATTATTTTCATCTCCACCTCCATGTGTACCCATTGTTTAGCTCCCACTTATAAAAGAGAACATCCAGAATTTGATTGTCTGTTTCTGAGTTACTTCACTCAGGATAATGGCTTCCAGGCCCATCCATGTTGCTGCAATGGACATGATTTCATTCTTTTTTTATGGCTGCATAGTATTCCATGGTGTGTGTGTGTGTGTGTGTGTGTGTGTGTGTGTGTGTGTGTGATTAGATATTTTCTTTATCCAGTCAGCCATTGATGGACACTTAGGTTGATTCTATGACTTTGCTATTGGGAATAGTGTTGTGATAACCATACAAGTGCAGGAATCTTTGAGATATAACGATATCTTTTCCTTTGGGTAGATATCTAGTAGTGAGATTGCTGGGTTGAATGCTAGTTCTATTTTTTGTTCTTTCAGAATCTCCATACTGTTTTTCATAAGAAATTTACACTCCCACCAACAGTGAATAAGCATTCCCTTTTCTCTGCATCCTTGCCATTATCTGTTATTTATTTTTTGACTTTTTATTAATAGCCTTTCTGACTACTGTGAGATGGTAACTCATTTTGGTTTGATTTGCATTTCTCTCATGATTAGTGATGAGCATTTTTTCATATGCTTGTTGGCTGTTTGTCTTCTTTTCAGAAATGTCTGTGAATGTCCTTTGCTCTTTTTTTTTTTTTGAGACAAAGTCTCACTCTTTCGCCCAGGCTGGAGTGCATTGGCACTATCTTGGCTCACTGCAGCCTCTGCCTCCCAGATTCAAGCGATTCTCCTGCCTCGGCCTCCCAAGTGGCTGAGATTACAGGCACCCACCATCACTCCCAGCTATTTTTTGTATTTTTTGTAGAAACAGAGTTTCACCATGTTGACCAGGCTGGTCTCAAACTCCTGACCTCAAGTGATCCGTCCACCTCAGCCTCCTAAAGTACTGGGATTACAGGCGTGAGCCACCATGCACGGTTTTTGCCCACTTTTTAAATGAGGTTATTTGTTTTTCTTTCTTGTTGATTTGTTTGGGTTTCTTATATATTAGTCCTTTATTGAATGCATAGTTTGCAAGTATTTTCTCTCATTCTATATGTTGTCTGTACTGTAGGTCTGTCTCATTCTGTAGGTTCTCTCATTCTGTAGGTTGATTGTTTTGTTGTGCTGAAGCTCTTTAGTTTAATTAAGTCCCATTTTTCTAATTTTGTTTTTGTTGCATTTGCTTTTGAGGTCTTATTCATAAATTCTTCACCTAGGCCAATGTCCAAAAGAGTTTTCTCTAGATTTTCTTCTAGGATTTTTATAGTCTCAGGCCTCACAGGCAAGGCCTCGAGTAGCTGGGACTATAGGTGCGCACCACCACGCCTGGCTAATTTTTTGAACTTTTAGTGGAGACTGGGTTTTGCCATGTTGGTCAGGCTGGTCTTGAACTCCTGACCTCAAGTGATCTGCCCACCTCGGCTTCCCAAAGTGGTGGGATTACAGAAGTGAGCCACTGCACCCGGCCCTTATTTTGCTTTTTTGCTTCCGTTGCAGATTCATTGCAGACCCGGGAACCGTTGGGTTTATGTTGTTTCCTGCTCTGTCTTACCTCCTTTCACCAGTCTCCCCATTTATTCAGTGTTCATTCTAAGCAGTCCTTAAACCATCCCTTTCCCATGGGTTTGGGTAGAGACCCTTAAATCTGGGATAGTTCTCTTGTTAAACCTTGTGATGCTGCCTGTCCCTCTATCAGCTCTCAGCATTGGCAAGGCCAGCAACGGAAAGTTCTCTGCATCTTAGAATCAAATCTATCAATGGTGATCTCATATCTGGTGGGATTTAGAAGAGGTTTGTAATGTCACAAACTGTCCTTTTCACATGCCTACACGAAGCTCATTTGATTTGTGGTTGTTGCCAGGAATGGAGGCAGCCAACTCCTGAGGCAGTGTGGCAAGAGTCAGAGGGCCAAGCCTCAAAGATTCTTTTATGCGCCCCCCATATGTGGTTTCAGTTAGGGTGAGTACTCCCTTAATTGAGGGACTACTCAGGACTCCGGATTTAGCCCTCCAGGATCTGAAAGCAATGTTGTCCCAGATAATGATTCTGCCTTTCATTTGCTCTTTATCCTGTGTTTCCTTATCTCTTAACACATACATCCAGGAAAAACTTTCTCCTTCCCCTAGAAGTTATGCACAACCGACACAGTTCTGAACATTTGGCTAGTCTATTGATGCTGCCATAGGGAAGTGCTCTAAGTATCAAAATCTCTTGTGAAAGACTGATTTTTCAGTGCCTGTAAGGGGAATGTCGTAAGGAGAAAGGAGCGGTGAATTTCTCAGGACAAATGTCCCTGATTAACAGCAAAGATTACATTGTTGAGACTTAGGAAAGGGTACATCTTTTTCCTACAAAAGCCTTATTCACACCATGCATTTGGGAACGAGGTGAAGTAAGTATTAAATACACAGTTAAGAGCTCTGGAATCAGACTGCATTGGAATCCTGGTAGCACCCTTTATCACCTTTGTGACTTCTGGTGCGTTTCTTTATCTCTCTTAGCTCCCCACTTCCACATCTGTAAAATGGGCTTAATGATAGTGAGGATTAAATATTTTTTGGGGAAAGTATCAGGCATAGTAAGTACTCAAAGTCAGTTATTAGTATTGACATTATTAGCCCCTAAGATCACTAACCTCTTGCAAGAGTTTGTGAACCAGAATTGTCTTCTTTTAAGTTACGCCAGGACTATAAAAGGCCAAAGAAATAAAAAGAGGACCTCTCAGCACTTGGAACAGTCTTCTGCCTGCCCTAATCCTTATCTGAGGGATTCTGGGAGCCACCACTCTGTTCCCAGCCCCTACTGTGAGGAGCAGTGTTTCTGTGCCCTGGGGTTTCCCAGCCTTGTGAGAATGATAACATCCTTTTTGTGTTACGCTGGGGCAGTTAGTTGCCTCCTCATTTTGTGTTGTGGGACCTCACGTGCCACTATTTCTGTGTATTCTTGCAGTTGCTCAGCTTCCCCTAATTTTTATAACCTTTTCTGTGTGGACTGGGTTCCTTGAGAACTATCTAATACACGACTGGCACTATCTCACCCAGCCTCAACATTCTGTTCTTTTTCTCCTGCTGTCTTATGAGTTCTTTCAATGACAATATTTGTGTCAGCCTGGCCATCAAAATTCTCTATTCCTCCCAAGTTCTGGAGTTCTAATAAAATACCACTCACTCACTTTATCAGTGAGAAAGTAGGTGGATGAGCACTTCCTGGATATCAGACCCTGGTGAGACAAAGGAGATCACAGGCTGCAAGCTCATAACTGCAGCACAAACAGCCACATGCTTCAGTGGGAGGAGTATAATGTGCTGTGTGGTGGTAAGAGAAGCTCTCGTGTCTGTCGTGGAAAGGCAGTGACAGCTTCATTTGAGCTGAGATCTCAAGGATAGGTTAGATTTTATCATCGGACAAATTGAGACAGGGCTTTCTGTGCAGAAGTAATGACCTATGCAAAGAGGGCAAGAGAAAGGATGGGTGTTTGTGGAACTACATAAAGTATCTAGCATCAAGTTGAGTGAAAAAGGGCAGGAATGGTGGAAGATGAGGCTGGTGAAGAGCTGGGTTAGGAAGGGCTTATGTGCCATGAAAGTGTAGAGTTTGTCCTATAGGTCAGTTTTAAAAATTGTGGCCAAAAAACCATAAAATAATGGTAAAAAAGCCCCCATAAAATTTACAATCTTAACCATGTTTAAATGTACAGTACAGTAGTGTTAACTCTATGCACCCTGCTGTGCAGCAGATCTCTAGAACTCTCTCAATCTTGCACAACTGAAACTCTATACCCATTGAATAATTCCCCATTTCCCCCTTCCCCAGCCACCATTCTGCTTTCTGTTATTCTATGAGTGTTGCCAACTTGAAATAACTGATGTAAGTGGAACTATGCAGTTTAAAAATTTTTTTGCTTATGTGTGATTGGCTTACATCACCTAACACAACGTCCATGTTTTAGCATATGACAGGATTTCCTCATTTTTTAAGGCTGAATAATATTTCATAGTATGTATATACCACATTTGCTTTATTCATTCATCCATGGTCATTTAGATTGCTCCTCCCTCTTGTCTTTTTTTTTTTTTTGGGACAGGGTCTTACTCTGTCACTCAGGCTGGAGTGTAGTAGCACATCATAGCTCACTGCAACCATGAACTCCTGGGGTCAAGCAATCCTCCTCCCTCAGCCTCCTGAGTAGCTAGAACTACAGGTGTTCATCACTATGCCTGGCTTATTTTTTGTTTTTAAGTTGTGAAATATATCACCTATACAGAAAGGACTTACAGTTTACCCATCAGTTTAAAGAATGATTATAGAGCAGATGCTTATATTACTATTACCTAGGTTAAGAAATACAAACATAGACAGCTCCCAGAAGCCCTGTATGCTTCCCAATCACAATTCTATAGCTCCACTAGAGGTAACTGTTAGCCTGACTGACTTCTGTGATAATGCCTTACTTTTTTGAATCTATTTGGCTCCTGAGTTTGGAAAAGTGAAATAGTTATATTTTTACCATCTATGTATGTACCTCTATAAAATATAATTTAGTTTAGTCTATTTTAAATATTATATAAATGGGATAATATGTATGTATTATTTTGTAACTAACTTCTTTCACTTAATATTATGTATGCGGGATCTGTTTATGTTGTTGTGTGTAGGTCATTGTTTCCATTGTGTGAATACCACAATTTAACTATCAGTTTTACAGATGATGGACATTTTCTTCTGTCTTGTTTCTTTAAATTACACATCTAACGCCAGGAAAAGCATTCTTGAACGTGTATCCTGGTGCACATTTGTACATGTCTTTATGGCCTGTTATCCAGGAATACAATCATTTGGTCAAAGCATATGCATAGCTTCAACTTTAATAGGAAATGACAAACTGTTTCCAAAATCATTGTAACAATTTATGCTCTTACCAGCAGCTTATGAGACTTCTTTTTGCACTACAGCTACACAAACATACAGTATTTTCAGGCAGTTTAAAATGAACTTTTTACTGAAGAATGACACAAGCATACCAAAGTGTACAAATCTTAGGTGTAGTCCCAACGTATTGTTACAAAGTGACACACTCATGAAACTGCAACCTAGATCAGACAATAGACTATTGCCAGCATCTCAGAATTCCTTCTCAGACGCTGCCTTTCTTTTCCTGAAATGTAACCTCTACTTTGACTCCCATTACCTTAGATTGATTTTACCTGTTTGTTTTAAAACTTTATGTAAACTGGATCCATCAATAAATACACTTTTGTGTCTGGTTTCTTTTGTTTAACATTATTATTGTAAAGATTCATCCATGTGTTTGTGTGAAATGTTGTTCCTTAATTCTCATTGATGTTACTGTTCCATTAAATGATTATACTATAATTTATATATTAATCCTACTGGATATTGAAATTTGTCTTATTTCTAATTTAGTTGTTGCTATTGGGAATGGATCTGCTCTGAACTTTCTTATTCATATCTTTGGTACATAGATGTATGCATTTCTGTTTCATGTATCTTTAGAAAAGAATTGCCATGCTCAACATAAGCATACATTGAACAAAACATTTTTTCTTCAAAGTGATTGTACCACTCCCATCAGTAGTGTACAAAAGTTTTGGTATTGTTGGTATACTTTGGTGACACTTAGTATGTCAAAACTTTTTGTGGTAGGCACTGTGGAGGTTCAGTAATCGTATCTTATTGTGGTTTTAAATTTGCATTTATCTAAAGTCCAACAGGGTTGAAAAATGTTTTACATATATATTGGCCATCTCAATATCTATTGTGCTAAGTGTGTGTTTAAAATTTTGTTCATTAAAAATTGCATTGTCTGTATTCTTCTTACTGATTTGTAGTTCTTTGTACATTTGGATATGAGTCTTTTGTCAAATACATTCATTGCAAATGTTTTCTTCAATTTTGTGATTTGTCTTTTCACCCTCTTATCTTTTGATGAACACAAATTCTTAATTTTAAGATTAATTCACTTGTACATATAGATTTTGTGCATCTATCAAAATAAATGAGAACATTTTTGCAAGTGCTCCATATAGAGGCAGCAGAGACATTCCAAGTCAGAAAGTGAGAGATGCATAATGCAGTGGAGGCAAGGTGCCGTCCAGTTGCATTGTGGGGAGCTGATTGCTATGGCAATGACTGGAGTAAAAATGTGGGCCAAGAAAATGTGAGACAGGGCACAAGAGGTGTTCAATATGCATGTAGATATTTTAATCTGCCTGTACATCAATAGAGGTGCCTGTCATACAAATAGAGATGTGTTAAAACGTTCCACTATGTTTGAGAATTTGTTTTGTTGATTATTACTTTGTATATTCTGAAGTTATGTTATTAGATGCACATGGTTTAGAATTATTATGTCTTCTCAATGAATTTAACTTTTTAACGTGATTAAATGTCTTCTAAAATCTCTAGTAATATTCCTGTCTTTAAGGTTTTCTTTGTGAAGTTAGATCAGCTTTACTTTTTGGTTAGTGTTTTCAAACAATCTATTTTTTCATCTTTTTACTTTCAACTTTTCTGTATCATTATATTTAAGACATTTTCCATGTAAGTAGTGTATAGCTGTTTTTCAATCCAATATGATCATTTTGTCTTTTAATTAGATTATTTTTGGGGTGCATTTTAGGTGCATTTTTAAAAATAATATCTAATATTCATTGAGCACTTACTATACATTATACTAGGCACTGCATTAAATGCTTTTCATATGCTCTGCCATTCAATTCTTACCACAACCCTATTTAGGTAGCAATTGATATAGTTGATGTAAAATCTACCACCTTACTACCTGTTTTCTATTTGTTTCACCTGTTACATGTCCTTTTTCTTTCCATTCTTATCTTCTTTTGGATTAATTTCTTAATCATTTAATTTGGCTTCTCTTTCTGCTTGCTAGTTATACGTTATTTTTCTATTCTTTTAATAGTTACCCTGGAGATGAAAAAATAAAATCTTGACTTATTAAATGTAGTTTAAGTTAGTACTCTTTCCACTTCCTGGAGAATTCAAGAACATTAGAAGATTTTAACTTAATTAGTTCTCTTTAATCTCTTATGTTATCATTGCCACATATTTAAAACCCTACTAAGACATTATTGTTATTGCTTTATATAGATAATATTTATTTAGATTTACTCATATATTTATCATTTCTGTGCATTTGATTCATTCTTACATTTGAGTAATTTTGCTGAAAACATTTTATTAGTTTGAATAACTTTTTATAAATATTTTTCTAGTGGTTTTTTTGGCAAAGAATTCTGTCAGTTTTCTGTTTATTTGGAAATATGATTATTTCACCTCCAGCATTAAAGACTATATTCTTTAGATATAGAATACTAAGTTGGTAACTATTTTAAAAAAACACTTTATACATATATGTTCAGCACCTTAAAGTATATTACATTGTCTTATGGCTTCCAATGTTTTTATAATAAGAAGCCAGGTGCCAGTCTTATTGTTCCTTTTTTACTTTACTAAAATGGTTGCAGCATTTTACTATAGTATGGCAAGTTGTGTTTTTCATTTTTCTTTTTAAAATTTATACTTTAAAAATTCTGTAGCTTGATATATTTTATCAGTTTGAAAGTTTCTTGGTCTTTAGAACTTCAAATATTGTTTCTGCTTTATGTTATCTTTCTTCCTCTTTTAAGAGTCGAATTTCATTTTATATTAGAACTTCTTACTATTTTCCACGTGGCTCTTACGTATCTTTGTGTATTTTATATATTTTTCTTTCTATGATTTAAAAAGCTTCTAGAAGCCCTACTTAACCATAATAGGTTCAGAAGAAAAATGGTAAACGCATAGTAATCACTGGTCCATAAAAATGATGAAATCCCACTGGGCAGATGTTACAAGGATAAATCCATTAGCTCCTGTGTCTTCACCCAGGGAAGGGCTTCCCAATGTACTGTTCAGATGCCTTAGCCTGCCCTGTAAAGGGCTTCACAAAAGAAATCCAGTCCCCTTCTCCAATCTCATCTTCAGGCTCTTTCGTTTAGGTCCTTCAGTACATTTCTTCTTCCTCTCCCACATCGTGCTCTTCTGTCATTTTTGGACCAAGGCTCATACTCCTTCTTCTGTCTGAAAGGGCCCTCCCCTCTTGAGCTTTTTGGAAAGCTCTTCGTCATTCTGCACAACTCAGCTCAACTATAACTTTCCCTTGACATTCATCTGCCTCCTCCCTTCACTAAGACAGAGTAAATTTCTTTCTTATTTATGTTATAACAGCAATTTACACCTACATTTATTGCACCTTTTACTGTATTGTCATAGATAACCCTCTGTGTATCCACTGCTTCTATGATAATTTGGGTGTCTCAATCAAGGACTAAATTTATCCTGTTTATCTTTGAATCTCTAGAACCTAGCAGAGTACTATATACATGGGGAGCCCTCTGTGACTGTGGTTGAATTGCACTGCTGAGTTTATACCTACAGAAGCTGCCTCTGACCATGTAATATAGGACCCCTGAACAATCTTCTCATGACCTGAACTGGATTGTGTGAGGTTGAGAGGTGATGAGAGTTAGCAAGAAAATCATTCCTGAAGACTTAGGAGATTAATATGGCTGTTGAGGTGTGTTAACTGTATTTTGCCAAGCTCAGAACATAAGGATGGGAAATACAGAGGAAGGTAGTAGCGCTATGGTAAGAGATTAGAAACCAGGCCCCAGTTCTCCAAAAGAGTGTCCAGAATATGTTGGGTAATGGGGACATACAGCGATATAAACAAGATTTAGACAGGAGTTCTAGCTTTCAGGACTCCTGAGCAGACCCATACCCAGGTAAAAGAAGGCTTTGTGAAGGCTTTGTGAAGTGAGCTACTGTGATGGTAGTGGAGTAACTCATTTAACTCCATGTCTCCTTTTCTTTTTTGTTGTTTTGGGCTTCCACAATGTAAACGAAATACTCTTTAAACGTGCCTCTAAGCTGCGTAGCCAGTGGGGATGGATGTGTGAAGTCTGGACATCTTTTAAGGTGCAGTTTTTGAGGGGCTCTTAGTTCTGGTGAGCCCTGGGGGAAATCATTACTAGTCTTACTATTTGCATTTAACACATTTCTGGGTGGAGGTCATCAGCTTTCTCCAGGATTCTTCTTGAAGTGGAGAGAATCCTGGGAGTCACTTGGAATTAGATGAAAAGCAGATAGGGATGTTGGTTGTTTCAAGTTCATCACTTTCTATATATCAGCTTCATCAAGGTCATGGAAGGTTCTAAACTGGATGGAAGTGCTCCTTTTCCTATCCTGTCAGTCAGCTGTTTCAGAGAACTGATAAAAGAAGTCATGCTTTCCCCCAAAGGAAACATAAAACAGTCCCAAGATAAGGATGGCATCCCAGGCCTGAGACTCCTGTGTCTACCTTTTTTTATTCAGAGCTCACTGCATAAGAAGAAAGGTGGCCATATTAGGAAGATTGGTCCCTTAACTCATTCGTGGGCTGGATCCTTATTTGAGCTCCCACTGGGGCATAGAACATGCCTTTCTCCCACTTATCTTCTTTGTTACATTGCTTGTCATGTTATGTCAGCATCAGCTGCACAAAATCCAAGAGGATCTCATTCTAGGACTTCATCCCTAAGATCTGGGGAGAGTTTCCAAAGGAGAAGGTCTTATGTGGTAAATGTACTCCTAGCTGTCTCATAGTGGGGACCAATGAAAAACTGAGAAGGGTGGAGAGTAGAGGTGTTTAACTTGGAACTCAGTAGAATTGCCCTGCATTGGGGATGGGGAAAGTGTGTGTGACAACTGTCTTTAAGCATTATACAGACCATTAGATGGCACATGTGTTCTTTGTACACATGGTTTTATGTGGGGTGTAAAAGGAAAGTGGTTGAATTCTCTATATTATCTGCCCAGCTTTGCATGAGAGTAGCCAGATGTTTGCTTGACCAGGGTGGTTGGGATGAAAGCTATTGGGGAAGGAGGCGGCTAAGTGAGTTTGAAGGCCACTTGCTCCTCTGAAAAGTCACATCTCTGGGCTGGAAGAGCACTGGCCTTGCAGTTGGGAGACCAAGGTTTCAAACCTGGCTTTGTGGGTAACTCAGTAAACGGCCGTCTGGAGTCACTTTCCTTTCTGTTCCTTGGTTTCTTTATATCCCAAAGGAGGAAGTTGTTCTCTATCAGTGGGTTTCAAAGCTGTTTACTTTTTAAAAAAGTAAAAGGGACCTCCTTTTCAAAGGAAATTTCATACTATGCCTATACCTAAAAGAGACAGAGATATATTCTTCTGATTGAAGAGAAGGACCGCGGGGCTGGGAATAGTTAACCTGTTGCTTTCCTCTTCCTTTCCACTTTCAGGAGCTCCACAGAGCACAGTATTGGAACAAGATGATAACTAAGCAACAATCCTTTATTCTAGTGCCAACAAAATGTACTTCTAGGATCAATGAGATAATTTAAGCTTTAAGTATAATGTGCTTTACGAATGAGAGGCGTGGTAATTGTTCTGGAATTAGAAGGTTTTAAATTCTGGTAGACACCTAATGAGGTCTAGGCCATATGGGACTCAGAAGATGGGACACGAACCTGTGGCTGTCAGATCCAGGACACCCTAAATGTTAACTGTTAGTGAGAGCAGGGAGTGTTTGCTCTGTGCACCACTGGATTTCCAGTGCCTAGCACAGTGCCTGGTATACGCTCAACATTTATTTAATAACTAATGGTAGGAGCATAGCCTTTCTGTTATTCCACAGAAAGAATCTCCTGTAACTCAAGAGGGGCTGGCAAGAAAGTCTTATCCTGGGAGCCAGGCTGTGGGCTAAGACTAAGGAAGAATAGGCTGAAAGGGGCTGAGGCCACTGAGTGGCCGGGAAGCCAGTAGTCCCTGATCTCATGGGGGACGCTGGGCTGGACATGAGAACTGAGCTGACTGTGCTTCAGTGGACAGTGTGTCTGGGACTTTAGGGTCATTTCTCCTGCTCAATTGTCCAGGGGCTTCTTGGTACAGGCAGCGGCTTGGGCTTTGGCCTCCTTTAGGGTGGCCCTGGTCTAAGAGAAGTAAGGGAGGGGCCTCAAGGATTTTCTGGTAGAGACAGGCCCTGAGGGTCCCATGCCTTGGCCTTCAGTCTCCAGGACTCCTCAGGTCCTTCTGTCATCCAAGCTATGGCCCTCTGATTGGGGATGATGATGGGGGAGAGCAGATACTCTGGACTGACCTAATGTAGGAGGCACAGACTTTTTTGGCAGGTGCATCTAATGGCTTCAGCCTCCTCTGGAAAGAATCATTAATGTGTACCTATATCTTTTAAAATTGTTAACAGTTTGCTATAGAGTAAGATTTGATTTGTGCAGGTCTGTTTTAGAAATTCAACTATTTCTGTTACCACACTGACCTCATTCTGTTACCACAAACTAACAGAATTTGACAGTAAAAAATTTAGGTATATTCCATCCCTCCCACATCATACATTCACAAATTTTATCTTATTCTTATTATGTGTCCGTTGCTATTTTGTTGCTTCTGTATGAAACATTTTGGTCTTGTGGCAGAGTGAAAAACAAACAGGCAAGTCATGTGGTGGCTGACAGAGCTTCTTTGCAGAAGTGGAATAAGCCACTATGCTCACATGGCAATGGTCAAAATGAGTCACATGCCCTAGCTTGGCATCACTGGGTGGGGACATACAATCTTCTCCTAAGGAGTCGTACTGTGGAGAGGAGCAGCACATATTTTGAAAGATAATTTAATCTACTAAAATAATTTGATTGTTTTTGTGGGTTTATAAGACATATTAATTTTTACATTTTGACCTTTTATCCATCAATTTTACTGAGCTCTCTTATATGTGGATTGCTGTCTAAAGACAGCAGTTGTTTCTACTTGAAACAGCAACTTATGTCTTCCTTTTCAGTTTCCAAATCCTTATTTTTGTTGTTGCATTACTTAGGACATCCATACAATATCAAATAGTAGAAATAGTAATAGATATTTTTAAATGTTTCTTACTGAATGTAAATGCTTTAAAATATTACCCTTATGTAAGATATAATTGATATTATTTACACAGTTTCCTTTTATTTTTGTCTTCCAAAAGACTTAAAAAATTAATCATTAAGTGTTGAATATATAGAAGTCACCATGCCACAATGTGGTTGTCAGTCAGCTTTCCCTAGGTTATGCTGTGGGGAAGAACCAACCCCCAAATTACAGGGCTTTCGACAACAATAAAAAGATTTATTTCTTGCTTCTATTACATGTTGGCTGCAGATCTGCTGAGGCTACATTCTAGCTGAGTTTCTACTCCATGACTTCATAATTTTGGGATTTATGGGATTATTTTATTTATAAAGTGAAGTCTTTTTCTTCCAGTGTGATACTCATAGCCTTTTAATTGGAGTATTTAGACTATTTACTTGTAACATAATTATTAACATTGTTGTGCTTAAATCTGCCATCTTATTATTATTTTTCTTTTTTTATTTTATTTTATTTTATTATTATACTTTAGGTTTTAGGGTACATGTGCACAATGTGCAGGTTTGTTACATATGTATCCATGTGCCATGTTGGTTTGCTGCACCCATTAACTCGTCATTTAGCATTAGGTATATCTCCTAATGCTGTCGCTCCCCCCTCCCCCAACCCCACAACAGTCCCCAGAGTGTGATGTTCCCCTTCCTGTGTCCGTGAGTTCTCATTGTTCAATTCCCACCTATGAGTGAGAACATGCGGTGTTTGGTTTTTTGTCCTTGCCATAGTTTACTGAGAATGATGTTTTCCAGTTTCATCCATGTCCCTACAAAGGACATGAACTCATCATTTTTTATGGCTGCATAGTATTCCATGGTGTATATGTGCCACATTTTCTTAATCCAGTCTATCATTGTTGGACATTTGGGTTGGTTCCAAGTCTTTGCTATTGTGAATAGTGCTGCAATAAATATACGTGTGCATGTGTCTTTATAGCAGCATGATTTATAGTCCTTTGGGTATATACCCAGTAATGGGATGGCTGGGTCAAATGGTATTTCTAGTTCTAGATCCCTGAGGAATCGCCACACTGACTTCCACAATGGTTGAACTAGTTTACAGTCCCACCAACAGTGTAAAAGTGCTCCTATTTCTCCACATTCTCTCCAGCACCTGTTGTTTCCTGACTTTTTAATGATGGCCATTCTGACTGGTGTGAGATGGTATCTCATTGTGGTTTTGATTTGCATTTCTCTGATGGCCAGTGATGATGAGCATTTTTTCATGTGTCTTTTGGCTGCATAAATGTCTTCTTTTGAGAAGTATCTGTTCATGTCCTTCGCCCACTTTTTGATGGGGTTGTTTGTTTTTTTCTTGTAAATTTGTTTGAGCTCATTGTAGATTCTGGATATTAGCCCTTTGTCAGATGAGTAGGTTGCAAAAATTTTCTCCCATTCTGTAGGTTGCCTGTTCACTCTGATGGTAGTTTCTTTTGCTGTGCAGAAGCTCTTTAGTTTAATTAGATTCCATTTGTCAACTTTGGCTTTTGTTGCCATTGCTTTTGGTGTTTTAGACATGAAGTCCTTGCCCACGCCTGTGTCCTGAATGGTATTGCCTAGGTTTTCTTCTAGGGTTTTTATGGTTTTAGGTCTAACATTTAAGTCTTTAATCCATCTTGAATTAATTTTTGTATAAGGTGTAAGGAAGGGATCCAGTTTCAGCTTTCTACCTATGGCTAGCCAGTTTTCCCAGCACCATTTATTAAATAGGGAATCCTTTCCCCATTTCTTGTTTTTGTCAGGTTTGTCAAAGATCAGATAGTTGTAGATATGCGGCATTATTTCTGAGGGCTCTGTTCTGTTCCATTGATGTATGTCTCTGTTTTGGTACCAGTACCATGCTGTTTTGGTTACTGTAGCCTTGTAGTATAGTTTGAAGTCAGATAGCGTGATGCCTCCAGCTTTGTTCTTTTGGCTTAGGATTGACTTGGTGATGTGGGCTCTTTTTTGGTTCCATATGAACTTTAAAGTAGTTTTTTCCAATTCTGCGAAGAAAGTCATTGGTAGCTTGATGGGGATGGCATTGAATCTATAAATTACCTTGGGCAGTATGGCCATTTTCATGATACTGATTCTTCCTATCCATGAGCATGGAATGTTCTTCCATTTGTTCGTATCCTCTTTTATTTCATTGAGCAATGGTTTGTAGTTCTCCTAGAAGAGGTCCTTCACATCCCTTGTAAGTTGGATTCCTAGGTATTTTATTCTCTTTGAAGCAAGTGTGAATGGGAGTTCACTCATGATTTGGCTCACTGTTTGTCTGTGATTGGTGTACAAGAATGCTTGTGATTTTTGTACATTGATTTTGTATCCTGAGACTTTGCTGAATTTGCTAATCAGCTTAAGGAGATTTTGGGCTGAGACAATGGGGTTTTCTAGATATACAATCATGTCATCTGCAAACAGGGACAATTTGACTTCCTCTTTTCCTAATTGAATACCCTTTATTTCCTTCTCCTGCTTGATTGCCCTGGCCAGAACTTCCAGCACTATGTTGAATAGGAGTGGTGAGAGAGGGCATCCCTGTCTTGTGCCAGTTTTCAAAGGGAATGCTTCCAGTTTTTGCCCATTCAGTATGATACTGGCTGTGGGTTTGTCATAGATAGCTCTTATTATTTCGAGATACATCCCATCAATACCTAATTTATTGAGAATTTTTAGCATGAAGGGTTGTTGAATTTTGTCAAAGGCCTTTTCTGCATCTATTGAGATAATCATGTGGTTTTTGTCTTTGGTTCTGTTTATATGCTGGATTACATTTATTGATTCGTGTATGTTGAACCAGCCTTGCATCCCAGGGATGAAGCCCACTTGATCATGGTATATAAGCTTTTTGATGTGCTGCTGGATTCGGTTTGCCAGTATTTTATTGAGGATTTTTGCATCAATGTTCATCAAGGATATTGGTCTGAAATTCTCTTTTTTGGTTATGTCTCTGCCAGGCTTTGGTATCAGGATGATGCTGGCCTCATAAAATGTGTTAGGGAGGATTCCCTCTTTTTCTATCAATTGGAATAGTTTCAGAAGGAATGGTACCAGTTCCTTTTTGTACCTCTGGTAGAATTCGGCTGTGAATCCGTCAGGTCCTGGACTCCTTTTGGTTGGTAAGCTATTGATTATTGCCACAATTTCAGAGCCTTTTATTGGTCTATTCAGAGATTCAACTTCTTCCTGGTTTAGTTTTGGGAGGGTGTATTTGTCGAGGAATTTATCCATTTCTTCTAGATTTTCTAGTTTATTTGCGTAGAGGTGTTTATAGTATTCTCTGATGGTAGATTCTATTTCTGTGGGATCGGTGGTGATATCCCCTTTTTCATTTTTTATTGCGTCTATTTGATTCTTCTCTCTTTTCTTCTTTATTAGTCTTGCTAGCGGTCTATCAATTTTGTTGATCTTTTCAAAAAACCAGCTCCTGGATTCATTAATTTTTTGAAGGGTTTTTTGTGTCTCTATTTCCTTCAGTTCTGCTCTGATATTAGTTATTTCTAGGCTTCTCCTAGCTTTTGACTGTGTTTGCTCTTGCTTTTCTAGTTCTTTTAATTGTGATGTTAGGGTGTCAATATTGGATCTTTCCTGCTTTCTCTTGTGGGCATTCAGTGCTATAAATTTCCCTCTACACACTGCTTTGAATGTGTCCCAGAGATTCTGGTACGTTGTGTCTTTGTTCTCGTTGGTTTCAAAGAACATCTTTATTTCTGCCTTCATTTCATTATGTACCCAGTAGTCATTCAGGAGCAGGTTGTTCAGTTTCCATGTAGTTGAGCAGTTTTGAGTGAGTTTCTTAATCCTGAGTTCTAGTTTGATTGCACTGTGGTCTGAGAGACAGTTTGTTATAATTTCTGTTCTTTTACATTTGCTGAGGAGAGCTTTACTTCCAACTAAGTGGTCAATTTTGGAATAGGTGTGGTGTGGTGCTGAAAAAAATGTATATTCTGTTGATTTGGGGTGGAGAGTTCTGGAGATGTCTATTAGGTCCACTTTGTGCAGAGCCGAGTTCAATTCCTGGATATCCTTGTTAACTTTCTGTCTCGTTGATCTGTCTAATGTTGACAGTGGGGTGTTAAAATCTCCCATTATTATTGTGTGGGAGTTTAAGTCCCTTTGTATGTCACTCAGGACTCGCTTTATGAATCTGGGTGCTCCTGTGTTGGGTGCATATGTATTTAAGATAATTAGCTCTTCTTGTTGAATTGCTCCCTTTACCATTATGTAATGGCCTTCTTTGTCTCTTTTGATCTTTGTTGGTTTAAAGTCTATTTTATCAGAGACTAGGATTGCAACCCCTGCCTTTTTTTGTTTTCCATTTGCTTGATAGATCTTCCTCCATCCCTTTATTTTGAGTCTATGTGTGTCTCTGCATGTGAGATGGGTTTCCTGAATACAGCACACTGATGGGTCTTTACTCCTTATCCAGTTTGCCAGTCTGTGTCTTTTAATTGGAGCATTTAGCCCATTTACATTTAAAATTAATATTTTATGTGTGAATCTGATCCTATCATTATGATGTTAGTTGGTTATTTTGCTCATTAATTGATGCAGTTTCTTCCTAGCCTCGATGGTCTTTACAATTTGGCATGTTTTTGCAGTGGCTGGTACTGGTCGTTCCTTTCCATGTTTAGTGCTTCCTTCAGGAGCTCTTTTAGGGCAGGCCTGGTGGTAACAAAATCACTCAGCGTTTGCTTGTCTGTAAAGTATTTTATTTCTCCTTCACTTATGAAGCTTAGTTTGGCTGGATATGAAATTCTGGGTTGAAAATTCTTTTCTTTAAGAATGTTGAATATCGGCCCCCACTTTCTTCTGGCTTGTAGAGTTTCTGCCGAGAGATCAGCTGTTAGTCTGATGGGCTTCCCTTTGTAGGTAACCCGACCTTTCTCTCTGGCTGCCCTTAACATTTTTTCCTTCATTTCAACTTTGGTGAATCTGACAATTATGTGTCTTGGAGTTGCTCTTCTCGAGGAGTATCTTTGTGGCATTCTCTGTATTTCCTGAATCTGAATGTTGGTCTGCCTTGCTAGATTGGGGAAGTTCTCCTGGATAATATCTTGCAGAGTGTTTTCCAACTTGGTTCCATTCTCCCTGTCATTTTCAGGTACACCAATCAGACGTAGGTTTGGTCTTTTCACATAGTCCCAAATTTCTTGGAGGCTTTCTTCATTTCTTTTTATTCTTTTTTCTCTAAACTTCCCTTCTCGCTTCATTTCATTCATTTCATCTTCCATCAGTGATACCCTTTCTTCCAGTTGATCGCATCTGCTACTGAGGCTTCTACAATCTTCGCGTAGTTCTCGAAACTTGGCTTTCAGCTCCATCAGCTCCTTTCAGCCCTTCTCTCCATTGGTTATTCTAGTTATCCATTCTTCTAATTTTTTTTCAAAGTTTTTAACTTCTTTGCTGTTGTTTTGAATTTCCTCCTGTAGCTCGGAGTAGTTTGATCGTCTGAAGGCTTCTTCTCTCAACTTGTCAAAGTCATCCTCTATCCAGCATTTTTCCGTTGCTGGTGAGGAACTGTGTTCCTTTGGAGGAGGAGAGGTGCTCTGCTTTTTAGAGTTTCCAGTTTTTCTGCTCTGTTTTTTCCCCATCTTTGTGGTTTTATCTACTTTTGGTCTTTGATGATGGTGATGTACAGATGGGTTTTTGGTGTGGATGTCCTTTCTGTTTGTTAGTTTTCCTTCTACCAGACAGGATCCTCAGCTGCAGGTCTGTTGGAGTTTACTAGAGGTCCACTCCAGACCCCGTTTGGCTGGGTGTCAGCAGCGGCGGCTGCAGAACAGCGGATTTTCATGAGACCACAAATTCAGCTGTCTGATAGTTCCTCTGGAAGTTTTGTCTCAGAGGAGTACCCGGCCGAGTGAGGTGTCAGTCTGTCCCTACTGGGGGGGTGCGTCCCAGTTAGGCTGCTCAGGGGTGAGGGACCCACTTTAGGAGGCAGTCTGTCCGTTCTCAGATCTCCAGCTGCGTGCTGGGAGAACCACTACTCTCTTCAAAGCTGCCAGTCAGACAGGGACATTTAAGTCTGTGGAGGTTCCTGCTGACTTTTTGTTTGTCTGTGCCCTGCCCCCGGAGGTGGAGCCTACAGAGGCAGGCAGGCCTCTTTGAGCTGTGGTGGGCTCCACCCAGTTCGAGCTTCCTGGCTGCTTTGTTTACCTAAGCAAGCCTGGGCAATGGCGGGCACCCCTTCCCCAGCCTTGCTGCCACCTTGCAGCTTGATCTCAGACTGCTGTGCTAGCAATCAGTGAGACTCCGTGGGCATAGGACCCTCCGAGCCAGGTGCGGGACACAATCTCCTAGTGTGCTGTTTTCCAGGCCTATTGGAAAAGTGCAGTATTAGGGTGGGACTGACCCGATATTCCAGGTGCCGTCTGTTACCCCTTTCTTTGACTAGGAAAGGGAACTCCCTGACCCCTTGTGCTTCCTGAGTGAGGCAATGCCTCGCCCTGCTTCGGCTCGCGCACAGTGCACTTCACCCACTGTCCTGCACCCAGTGTTTGGCACTCCCTAGTGAGATGAAACCGGTACCTCAAACAGAAATGCAGAAATCACCCGTCTTCTGTGTTGCTCAGGCTGGGAGCTGTAGACCGGAGCTGTTCCTATTCGGCCATCTTGGCTCCACCCCCTGGAAGTTTGAACTTCAGAGTGATGACTTAGAGTAACTGGTGGAAGAAATTTATAAGCAGCAAAGCATTCAAGATGTGGTGTGGCTGCATCTAACTGCCTATCTCATATGTGAGAGTGAATAAATCATTTAAAATTGGAAGTTATATTTAAAGGCAAAGCAGAGTGTTAAAGTTTGGAATATTTGCAGTCTAACCACATGGCAAAGAAAGAAAAAGCCTTTTCAGGAGAGGAATTCAAGCTGGTTGTGGAGCAACCACTTGCTAGAAAGATTTGCATGACTAAAAGGGAGCCAAGGCCGGGCGCGGTGGCTCACACCTGTAATCCCAGCACTTTGGGGCCGAGACGTGTGGATCACGAGGTCAGGAGATCGAGATCATCCTGGCTAACATGGTGAAACACCGTCTCCACTAAAAATACAAAAAAATTAGCCGGGCATAGTGGCAGGTGCCTGTAGTCCCAGCTATTCAGGAGGCTGAGGCAGAAGAATGGCATGAACCCGGGAGGCGGAGATTGCAGTGAGCCGAGATCGTGCCACTGCACTGCAGCCTGGGCGACTGAACAAGACTCCATTTCAAAAAAACAAAAGACAAAAAACAAAAGGGAGCCAAGTGCTAATAGCTAAGATGATGGGAACAAGGGCTTGAAGGCTCTGAAAGCTTTCTGAGGCAGCCCCTCCCATCACAGACCCTGAGGCCTAGGAAGAAAGAATGGTTTTGTAGCTGATGTCTGGTGCTTCACTGCTCTGCTCTGGGACACTGCTGCTTGCATTCAGTCTGATCCAGCTCTATCCTTGGCTCCAAGGGGCTCAGATACAGTTTGGGATACTGCTTCAGTGGGTGTGAGCCATGAGACTTGGTGGCTTCTATGTGGTGTTAAGTCTGTAGTCTTGCAGAGTGCAAGAATGAAGGAAGTTTCGTATCCTTTGCCTAGATTTCAGAGAATGTATAAGAAAGACTGGGCACCCAGTCTTCTGCAGGTGTGAAGCCCTCAAAAAGAACCTCTCCTAGGACAATGCAGAGGAGGAATGAAGGATTTGAGGCCCTAAATAAAGTTCACCATGGTGCACTGCCTAGTGGAGCTGGGGGAAAAAGGCTACCGTTTTCCAGACCTTAGAATAGTAAATCCATCAACAGTTTGCACCTTGTGCCAAGAAAATCTTCAGGCACTCAACTCCAACCTGTGAGAGCAGTTGTGTGGGCTGTATTCTGCTGAGACATAGGGGTTGAGCTGCACAAAGTTTTAGAAGGCCACTTCTTGCAGCAGTGTGTCCTGGATATGGGACATGGAATCAAAGATTATTTTGGAGCTGTAAGATTTGATGATTGTCCTGCTTGGTTTCAGACTTGTGTGGGACCTGTATTTCCTTTCTTTTGGCTGATTTCTCCCTTTTGAAACAGGAATGTTTGCTCAATGCCTGTACCCCCATTGTATCTTGAAAATGAACAACTTGTTTTGATTTCACAGGCTTGTAGGAGGAAGGAACTTATTTCCAGATGAGATTTTTAAGCTTTGGATTTGGAACTTTTGAATTAATGCTGAAATGAGCTAAGATTTGGGAGGACTATTGGGAAGAGATTATTATATATATACATATCTATATAATATTTTGAAATATGAGAAAGACATGATATTTGGGGGACCAGAGGTGGAATGATATAGTTTTAATGCCATCTGTAAACCAGAATCATGCCTTTTCATTTTCCACTGGTTAGTTGATCATAGGGAGCCCCCTACAGGTACAGGTTGAGGAAGAAGTGTTGAAGTGCAAAGGGATTTTTGAACCACCAGCTCATGGAGTTTATTTGTGTTTTCCAGCCTGCTCAGGCCTAGTCTCGTAGTTAACCTTTCTACTTAATAATAGGATGCTATTGAGCAAAATCAATTTCATAATTTACTGAATAAGATAATCCAACATTAATAATAGGCAGTTCAGTCACATAGTCATTTGGTGTCTATATTAGTCAGGGTTCTCTGGAGAAACAGAATCAATATAAATATCATATATATATATATATTATATATACATATTTAGTGTAAGAAATTGGCTCATGTAATTATGAAGGCTGAGAAGGCCCTGCAGTTGGCAAGATCCGGTTAGCAAGCTGGAGACCCACAAGGAGCAATGTGTAGTTTAAGTCTGAGTTTGATGGTCTGAGAACGAAGGAAAGCTGATGGTACAAGTTCCAGCTTAAAATCTGGCAAGCTTGAGACTCAAAAGGAGATGATATTTCAGTTTGAGTCTGAAGGCCAGATAAGAATGATGTCCCAGTTCAAAGCAGTCAGGCAGGAGGAATTCCTCCTTCTGTTTGAGAGAATCAGCCTTTTTGTTTGAGTCAGGCCCACCCACATTAGAGAGGAAACTCTTTTATTCAGTATGCCAATTCAAATATTAATTTTATCCACAAATACTTTCACAGAAACACCCAGAATAATGTTTGACCAAATACATAGGTACTCCATGGCCCAGCTAAGTTAACATATCAAATTAACCATCACAATATCCCATGGCCAGGCATTTATTCTCTTTCAGTAGTCAGACAGGAGTTATTTTTTAAATAGAAGTAGTAGAAGATGGCATGACGTTATCCCCATGGGATCTCAGCTGTGGTTTTCCTACTATAGCTTGCCAGCTTCTCTGTAAAAACAACTCTGCCTGTCTCAGGTACTTCTTTTTTTTTTTTTTTTGAGACGGAGTCTTGCTCTGTCGCCCAGGCTGGAGTGCAGTGGCGCAGTCTCGGCTCACTGCAAGCTCCGCCTCCCGGGTTCACGCCATTCTCCTGCCTCAGCCTCTCCGAGTAGCTGGGACTACAGGCGCCGGCCACCACGCCCCGCTAATTTTTTGTATTTTTAGTAGAGACGGGGTTTCACCGTGGTCTCGATCCCCTGACCTCGTGATCCGCCTGCCTCAACCTCCCAAAGTGCTGGGATTACAAGCGTGAGCCACCGCGCCCGGCCATCAGGTACTTCTAATGCTATTGTATCTTCTGGTCATGAGGCTGTGGTGGGAGGACAGTTTCCCTACAGCCTGGATGGTTGTAGAGCTGTTTTTACGCTGGACCCCACTCAAAACTGGTAGCCTTGCAGATTACTGAGTAAATGGGTAAGAGCAGCATGCCCAAAGATGGTATATGTTATTTCAAAACCCCAAGAAGTCCACTTTGTCCTTCTTTTTGTGGTGGATGTTGTAAGGTGCACCAACTTGTCTGTAAGTTTAGAGGAGATACTTTACACGCTCCACATTACTGGAATATTAGAAACTTCACTGATATTGTCTGCCTCAGAAGGTTCACAGGGCTCTTCTCTATCCCCTGATAATGTGTGAGTCTTACTAAGACGTCTAGCATGCTTGAATTTTCCTATTTAGCATTTTCAAGTAGAATAATGTCATCCATATAATGAATGAGAGATGTGTTCTGGGGGATATCAGGATAATGATTTCTCGATGATATTGTGACAACATGTAGGTGACTTGACATAGCACTGATAGAAGACAAGTTTTATTTTTGTCCCTACCAGTGGAAGGCAAACTGCTTTTGGTGATCGTTGTGGATAATAATTTGAAAAACTGATCGTTCTGGATGAATATACTCCCATTAGGTACCAAGGGCTGGGTGGATTTGTTTCGTTAACAGTACAGCATCTGGGACCACAGTTGCGATTATCGTTCTGGATGAATATACTCCTATTAGGTACCAAGGGCTGGGTGGATTTGTTTCGTTAACAGCATCTGGAACCACAGTTGCGATTATCGTTCTGGATGAATATACTCCCATTAGGTACCAAGGGCTGGGTGGATTTGTTTCGTTAACAGTACAGCATCTGGGACCACAGTTGCGATTATCGTTCTGGATGAATATACTCCTATTAGGTACCAAGGGCTGGGTGGATTTGTTTCGTTAGCAGCATCTGGGACCACAGTTGCGATTTTCATTGTCATCTGATTAAGAAGAGAGAATCCATAGTCATTTTCTAAGATGCTTGTGGCTTTTCTAAAGCTGTACAGGTGATATAAATGGGTATGTGGTAGAAATCACCAACCTTGTATCTTCTAAGTCTTCAGTGATCACATTTTTCTTTGGGATTTCCCAGAGATGCAGTTTGCTTTCACTTTAATATCTTGTGGGGTGGGGATTGTTCTGGATCCTTCTTATCATAATAACCCTTATTCTACAATTTGGCAAAGCAAAGTGGGAATTTTGTCTGTTACTGTGCTTATTTATTCTTACCAGACACTCTGGGTAGATTGCCAGATAAAAGTAGAATGCTCAATTAAAATTGAAGTTCAGATAAACAACAAAATATTTGAATATAAGTATGTCCCAAGTATGTAAAATATTGCACAAGACACACTTATACAAAAAAATATATTTGTTGGTTTTCTGAATTGCAAGTTTAACTGGACGTCTTGTATTTTTATTTGCTAGATCTGGCAATACTAGACAATAACCACTTGATGACTCAGTGGTCCCAGTGGGTTTACTATGACATGGACATCTGTGGTAGGTTGAACAATGGCCCCTCAAAGATGTCCACATTCTAATCCTAAGAACCCATGAATATGTTACCTTACATGGCAAAAGGGACTTCGCAGATGTGATTAAGTTAAACATACTGAGATGGGAGGATTATCCTGGATTATCTAGGTGGGTCAAATCACAGGAGTCATTGTAAGAGGGAGGTAGAAGAGTCAGACCCAAAGGAAATGTGGGGATGGAAGCAGAGGCCAGAATGATGTCATTGCTGGCTTTGCAGATGGAAGGGGCCATGAGCCAAGAACGCAGGGGGCCTCTTGAAGATAGAAAATGTGGGGAAATCGAATATTCCCTAGAGCTTTCAAAAGGAACACAGCTCTGTTGACACCTCGATTTTAGCCTACTGATACTGATTATAGACTTATGAGCTTGGAACTGTAAGTTAACATATTTGTGTTAAGTCATTAAGTCTGTGGTAATTTGTTAAGCAGCAATAAGAAAATAATGCATCTCCTGACCTTCATTCGTCTCCATTCTGACCAGGGAACTATGGTGGCAATTATGACTGGCATAAGTTCAGAGCCTATAGTTAACAACCCTAGAAAGGTCTGGGGTTCCTTCTTACCTGTATTCATCCACCATAGTAAATGTCCACAAACTCTTCTGCGGTCAGTTTAAAGAAAATTTGGCCGGGCGCGGTGGCTCACGCCTGTAATCCCAGCACTTTGGGAGGCCGAGGCGGGAGGATCAGGAGGTCAGGAGATCGAGACCATCCTGGCTAACACGGTGAAACCCCGTCTCTACTAAAAAAAATACAAAAAAATTAGACGGGCGTGGTGGCCGGTGCCTGTAGTCCCAGCTACTCAGGAGGCTGAGGCAGGAGAATGGCGTGAATCTGGGAGGCGGAGCTTGCAGTGAGCCGAGATCGCGCCTCTGCACTCCAGCCTGGGCGACAGAGCGACTCTGTCTCAAAAAAACAAAACAACAACAACAACAACAAAATTTACAGGACACACCTGTGTCTGTTAAGACACCTGCCTCTTCAACTGAGGAGATCTATGTCTCTTAATTGACTTAGAGGTAAGGACCAGCAGTAAAACCATATCATGATGCCTCAGCTTAGATTTCTGCCTCCAGATTTAGAATTATTTTGTTTAAGTCAGCAATACTTTAGTGGATGGCCTGTCTGCTTCATTCCTAGGGACACTGTGCCAACAATGCACGGGATGCATCTGTGGAATGCATCTTTTAGCCAGAATGAAAATGAAAATGTTCTTCAAAATGAGAGAATGGCTGGCTGTTTGTTAATGAGAAAATGGGTACCATGGCACAATAGATTTCTACCTTCCTTATTCCATCTTCTATAAAACTGTCAGGAATTCCAACAAAACTTATAAAACAATGATGTTTCTAATTTTTAGGCATACATTTTTATGTGTGGTGTTTTCTTTTGTTTTGCTTTTCCTTATGGTTGATTTTTCTTCCACCACTCCTCCAACTCACAGCTTCCAATACGCCTTCTCCGAATGCTCTGTTCATTTTGGTTTTATAAGGAGGAATCCAAGATGTTAAAAAAGTCTTTCCCTATCATAACAAAGTGAACCAGGATTTTCTATTTAATTAATTTTAGATTAGTTTTTCATTTCTTCTTCTATATAAGGGTAATCTTTCACTTCCCCAGTGACACTGTAAATAGGGCTTTATATTGGGAAGTAACACACTTGTCAGGTGTTGCATATTATATCTCTACCAGTTGGTTATTCTGTGCATGTGTTTTCTAAGATAAAAATATGAGTAAATTTCTGCTAGGACAGTAACTCTCAACCTTGGCTGCATATTGGAATCATATAGGGGAATTTAAAAAATTTCTGATGGCTAGGTCCCATTTCCAGAAATTCTGATTCAAGTGGTCTGGGTTATTGCCTTGACACTAGGAGTTTTAAAAGCTACTCAGGTGGTTTTAACGTGCAGCCAAGGCAGAGAACCACTCTTCTATGGTCTTCATAATGACTTTTAACTTTAAGCTCTTGTGTAGTTACGTCAAGTTGCATCAAATATGACGAGATCGGTGATGTCAGATCTGGATTTTGGTGGCCCCTATATCGAAATGATCCCTCTTGACCACCATTATCTGTTCCAGAAACAATTCTGTATTGGCTAAGAATTTATGATGTTTTTCTGATTATTTCCATTTCAAGGGCTTGTTTGAAAATCTAAAATTCCCTTATCCTTTTCGGACAAGGCAGTTTAAAAATGTTTATTTCTTCTTCATGCTAGGGACCAGAGTAATGCTGCCTAAACACAGCCAGGGTAATGTAATATTCTTTCTTATTCAAGCCCAGATAGTGGGTAGCTTGTTGACCATGGCTGCTTTAGCTACTTGGGGAATAGTGCTCAGGTATTCAAGCTGGTGGTTGAGATAGTACACGAACTTCTCTACAAACTCCATTAGTGGCTGTTCAAGAGGCTCATGAAACAATTTAAAGGACATGAAACATGAATGGTTGAAAGTATATATAGAGAGACACAACAAAAAAAGATAATTTCAGGCCAGTATCCCTGATGAACATCGATGTGAAAATCCTCAATAAAATACTGGCAAACCAAAATCAGCAGCACATCAAAAAGCTTATCCACCATGATCAAGTTGGCTTCATCCTTGGGCTGCAAGGCTGGTTCAACATATGCAAATCAATAAATGTAATTCATCACATAAAGAGGACCAATGACAAAAATTATCTCAATAGATGCAGAAAAGACCTTCGATAAAATTCAACACCTCTTCATGCTAAAAACTCTCAATAAACTAGATATTGATGGAACATATCTCAAAATAATAAGAGCTATTTAGGACAAAACCATAGCCAATATCATACTGAATGGGCAAAAGCTGGAAATACGGATTGATGTTGATTCTTCCTATCCATGAGCTTGGAATTTTTTCCCATTGTTTGTGTCCTCATAATGTTTCAGAGAAGTTCACAGGCAGATCTACAAGGGGATATATAGAAAAATTCTTATTGTAGCATACTTTTGTGTGGATCCTGGATGCTGGAGGCAAAATAAGTTGTCTATAAATGAGAAGATGAATTAATAAAATGTGGCAATGCAAACTCTAGAATATTAAGCAACAGCCAATTGCTGCTATGAGGCTTATATAAAATATTAATTTTATTAATTAAAAATACATGCACACAGAATTCCAAGAATGGTGGTGATGTCAAGGGGTTTGATAAAGATTCCCACAAGCAATAATTGTAAAAACTGGAAAGAAATATTTAAAATAAGTATTTCAAGTCACTGGAAAGTACACAAAGCAGGCAGAAATTTAGGAGAGTCACAGATGACCATGACAGATGAGAACAGCAACTTTGTGCTTTCTATTTTTACCTAAGAGTACGTCATATCCCTTTACACTATGAGGGAAAAAAGTTGTAGCATTATTGCCTTGAGATAGCAAAGGACAGAATTTAGGGCTGGTGGAGCAGTTGGAAATTTAAGGAGAGGGGAATTCTAGAATTCAGGGACCTATAGAAGGTGTAAGGCCCCCAAATTTGAATGTGAACTATGTCCTTTTCCTAGCTGATCACAAAACTGCATATGGCATGGGGAAAACTCTATGGGATGAGGCTACATAAGAGCAGCTAAACAGAAATACCAGCTGCTGCACTTCACAAGGGAGACAGTTTATAGTCTTGAGTCCAGGCAGACTAAGTCTTTACCTGATGACATGGTTTGGATTTTTGTCCCCACTCAAATTCTATTTTCAGTTGTAATCCTCAATTACAATTGAGGTGGCACCTGGTGGGACCTGGATGAAGGAGGGGCCTAGCAGGAGTTAATTGGATCATGTGGGTGGATATCTCATAAATGGTTTAGCACCATATCACTTGGTACTGTCCTCATGGTCACGAGTGAGTTCTTACAAGATCTGGTGGTTTAAAAGGGTATGACACCCCCTCCTGCCTTGCTCCTGCTCCCACCATGTGAGATGCCTTGCTCCCTGTTTGCCTTCTGCCATGATTGTGAGTTTCCTGAGGCCTCCCCAGAAGCCAAATAGATGCCAGCATCATGCTTTTTTTTTTTTATACAGCCTGTCGATCTGTGAGCCAATTAAACCTTTTTCTTTTATAAATTACCCAACCTCAGGTATTTCTTTATAGAAATGCAAGAATGAACTGATACAGAAAATTAATACCAGGTGCAGGGTATTGCTATAAAGATTCCTGAAAATATGGAAGCAGCTTTGGAATTGAGTAACAGGAAGAGGTTGGAAGAATTTGGAGGGCTCAGAAGAAGACAGGAAGATAAGGGAAAATTTGAAACTTCCTAGATACTTGTTGAGTAGTTGTGACCCAAATGCTGACAGTGATATTGACAGAGATGGCCAGGTTCATGAAGTCTTAGATGGAGATGAGGAACTTATTGGGAACTGGAGCAAAGGTCACTTTTGTTATGCCTTAGCAAAGAACTTGGCTGCATTGTACTCCTGCTCTAGGGATCTGTGGAACTTTGAACTCAAGAGTGATGATTTAGGGTATCTGGTGGAAGACATGTCTAAGCAGCAAAGCATTCAAGATGTGTTGTTGCTGCTTCTGACAGCCTGTGCTCATATGTGTGAGCAAATAAATGACTTAAAGTTGGAAGTTATATTTAAAGGGGAAGCAGAGCATAAGAGTTTGAAACATTTGTAGCCTGGCCATGTGGTAGAAAAGAAAAGCACATTTTCAGGGGAGGAATTCAAGCAGGCTGCAGAAATTTGCATAAGTAAAAAGGAGCCAAGTACTAATAGCCAGGACAATGGAGAAAAGGCCTGGAAGGCATTTCAGAAAACTTTGAAGCAGCTTCTCCCATCAACTTCTGGGGAAGCCTCAAGAAACTTACAATCGTGGTGGAAGGCAATGATTGTGTTTCCTGAGGACTGGCAGGCCTAGGAGGACTTAATGGTTTTGTGGGCCAGGCCCTGTGTAGCCTCAGGGCCAGGCTCTGTGTGCTACCCTGTGTAGCCTCAGGACACTGCTGCGTGTATCCCAGCTGCTCTAGTTCTAGCCATGGTTCAGAGGAGCTCTCATACAGCTTGGGCTGCTGCTTCAGAGGGCGCAAGCTGCAAGCCTTGGCAGCTTCCATGTGGTGTTAATCCTGCAAGTGTGCAGGATACAAGAGCTGAGGCTTAGGAGCCTTCACCTAGATTTCAGAGGCTGTATGGAAAAGCCTGGGTGTCCAGGCAGAAGCTTGCTGCAGGGACAGAGCCCTTATGGAGAACCCCTGCTATGGTAGTGGGGAGGGGAATTGTGGAGTTGGAGCTCCACACAGAGTCCCCACTGGGGCACTGCCTAGTGGAGCTATGAGAAGGGAGCTACCATCCTCCAGACATCAGAATGGTAGATCCACTAACAGCTTGCACCCTGCACTTGAAAAAGCCACAGGCATTCAATGCCAGCCTGTGAAAGGAGCTGTGAGAACAGCCTTAGAGGTGTAACCCTGCAAAGCCACAGTGGGGGAGCTGCTTAGGGCCTTGAGAATCCACCCCTCACACCAGTGTGCCCTGGATGTAGGACATGGAGTCAAAGGAGATTATTTTGGGGCTTTAAGATTTAATGACTGCCCTCTGGGTTTCAGACTTTGATGGGGCCTGTAGCACCTTTCTTTAGGCCATTTTCTCCCTTTTGGAATGTGAGTATTAACCCAGTGCCTGTATTCTTATTGTATCTTGGAAGTAACTAACTTGTATTTTATTTTACAGGCTCATAGGTGGAAGGGAGTAGCTTTGTCTCAGATGAGAATTTGGATTTTTGAATTAATGCTGGAATGAGTTAAGACTTTGGAGGACTGTTGAAAAGGAATGATTATATTATGAAATGTGAGAAGGACATGAGATTTGAGAGGGTCCAGGAGTGGAATGACATGGTTTGGATCTGTGTTCTCACCCAAATATCATGCTTAATTGTAACCCTCAATGTTGGAGGATATCAATGTTGGGGTCTGGTAGGAGGTAATTGGATTATAGGGGTGGATTTCTCATAAATGATTTATCACCATTCCACTTGGTACTGTCCTCATGATTGTGAGTGAGTTCTCTTGAAATCTGGTCTTTGAAAAGTGTGTGGCACTGCCCCCCCAATACCTTGCTCCTGCTCCCACCGTGTGAGATGCCTTGCTTCCCCTTTGCCTTCTGCCATGATTGTAAGCTTCCTGAGGTCTGCCCAGAGGCTGAGCAGATGCCAGCATCATACTTCCTGTACAGTCCACAGAACCGTGAGCCAATTAAACCTCTTCTATTTATAAATTACCCAGTCTCAGGTATTTCTGTATAGCAAGCAAGAACAGACTAATAAATCCAAAGGAAAACCCATTTTCAGAAGAACATAACAGGATCAAGAGTCACTTAAGTGTGTCTCATTTTTAGTCCCAAATTACTAGAAGCATTAGTCTGTTCTTGGCATTGCTATGAAAATACCTGAGACTGGATAATTTATAAAGAAAAGAGATTTAATTGGCTTACAGTTCTGCAGGCTACACATGAAGCATAGTGCTGGCATTTGTTGCTGGTGAGAGCCTCAGGAAGCTTACAATCATGGTGGAAGGTGAAGGGGAGCCAGAATGTCACATGGTGAGAGGAGGAGCAAGGAAGAGAGAAGAGGGAGGTCCCAGACTCTTTTAAACAACCAGATCATTTGTGAACTAACTGATACTCACTTATGAGAAAGGTGATAGTGCTAAAGCATTCATGAGGGATCTGACATGATCTAATCACCTCCCACCAGCCCCCACCAGCAACACTGGAAATCACATTTAAACATGAGATTTAGAGGGGCCAAATATCCAAACAATATCCTTAGATATGTAAGGAAAGAAAAAGTATGATTCATACTCAGGAAAATGGCAATCTATAGCCTTGACTATGAAGGGAAATGATGTCAGATGGTTTCTCAAATCTACAGAGAGCAATGGAAAGTACTAGTGATGGTGAATATAGACATCTAGTTTGAATCTATATAGTTGCAATGTTTCTATATTTTTTCTAAAATAAAAATGAATACCATAATCTTTATATTTTCCACTAAAAAGAATGCTGAGATATAGCTCAAAGACAATAAAGAAATTAACAAGGAAAAGTGGAAAATGTATTAGGCCAGGTGTGGTGGTTCACACTTGTAATCCTAGCATTTTGGGAAGCCAAGGCAGGTGAATTGCTTGAGCTCAGGTGTTTGAGACTAGTCTGAGAAACATGGTGAAACTCCATCTCTACAAAAAATACAAATAGTAGCCAGGTGTGGTGGTGCACACCTGTAGTCTCAGCTACTTAGGAGGCTGAGCCAGGGGGTAGAGGTTGCAGTGAGCCAAGATTATGCCACTGCACTTCAGCCTGGGTGACAGAGCCAGACCTGTCTCAAAAAAAAAAAAAAAAAAAAGTGGGAAACCTATATGACAAAAAAGAAAGCAAGAAGCTGGCAAGAGAGAAGCAAAATCAATGAGATAAATAGAAAACTAATCGCAAAATAGCAGATCTAAGTTTAATCATATTAATAATTGGATTAAATATAAATGGAATAAACACTAATCAAGGGGCAAGGACCAATTATATGCTGTCTTTTAGTGACACACTTTAACTACAAAGACACAAATAGGTTGATATTCAAAGAATGAGAAAAGATCTCATGCACACTCTAATCAAAAGAAGTCTGTAGTGGCTTAACTGGTTGGGGACTGGCTGAGAGCCAGGAAAGTCTTCTGAATGTGAGGAAACAGTATAAGAGAAACCCCCAGGGATCCACACTCCAAAATAGTCTTTTATGATCTTGGCTATGGGAGAATCTCTTGATTCACTAAGGCCTCAGGCCTGACATAAGTAGCTGCTTAGAGATTGCACAGAGATATTGCTCCAGAAAGGGAACTCACTACAAAATCCCAAAGGCATCTGAGCCTAGAACAGCTTCAGCTGGACACCATTCTCGACAGCCTAGATATTGGGGATCTACAGACATGGCTGCTGCTCCAAAAAGGGAGAAGGGAGACCAGGCACTCTTATGCACCCCTGGGAGAGTCCCTACCATTCTGCTGTGTGCTGCTGTTGAGAATGAGACATGAGTGGACCATACTCGACACAGCTTCTTGCCCATACTGCTTCCTTGGGGAAGGGGGCATCCGCTCTGGTCCCAAGCTCAAGATGCCATTTTGAGAGTTTAATGCTGGGCCGCACCTCACCCTTGGTCTGAGCTTGGGCTCACGTGGCTGCAACCACCCCCCAGCCAAGGAACCGCAGGGAAACCAGCTGCTCCTACACTTATCTAGAACAATACCCACTTCCCTACAACCATGCTGCTGTAAGACTGAGATGTAAGCAGACGACACTCCTTACAGATTCTGGCCCACACTGCCAGCCTGTAAAAGGTTCCACCTTCTCAGGTTGCAGACCCATGGTACCATTTTGAGAGTTTAACACTGGCCTGTGCTCCGCCTTTGGGCAAAGTAAGCACCGACCTGGCTACAGCTTCTGCCCAGCTGAGGAGGGGCACGGAAATCGGGCTCTCCTACACATACCTAGGACAATACCTATCACCCTGATAAGGGCTGCTATGAGACTGAGACTTCAGTGGATGGCAATCTTCACAGCTTCTTGCCCATGCTGTTCATCTGAGGGAGGCCCTGCTGTCTCTTGTCACAGACCCACAGCCAACACCATTTTGAGAGCTTAACATTGGGCTTTGCCCTGCCTTTAGGCCAAGTTCAAGGCAACACGGCTGCAGCTGCCACCCAGCTGAGGGAGAGAAAAGGGAGACCAAGCTCTCCTAAGCACACATAGTACAATACCCACTGTTTTTCTACAGGTATTTGTGGGACCGAGGACTAGTCTTCCCAACCCATCACAGCTTCCAGACCACCAGTATAGACCACTTGGGTTTCAGTGCTCCATCACTGCTACCTGCATTACACCAGCTGCCCAGGGGCCTGAGAACCTGAACAAGCACAAGCCCCTAACTCCCATTACTAGAACACTTTTAAGCAAGCCATCTGGAGGCCCAAGAATCAGCCCTCTGGGACACACTAACACCAGTGCCAAAGTAAACTTCTCTGGGGCCTAAAAACAGGCACACTCAGCCCGCTGCTGCCACCACTGGGGCTCGAAGACTGGCTCAGCTGGTGTCCAAGTCCTCAGCTAAACTTAACCACAGCCTTAACTGATAACTATACCTAAGCCACTGAGGAAATCACAGATACCACTGACGTTGTGTACTGCTGAATAAGACATACAAAGATCACACTACCACAGGCACTCCAAATTAAAGCCAAAGTATCCTACTATATAGATCCATCTTCAGAAAAAAATTGTCCCCTAAAAAAGCATTTCAAAAAATTGGAACAAGCTATATCAGATGCTCAGATGTTAATGGAAGGACACAGGATTCACAAAAGGTAAGGAAATATGACACACCAAAGGACCACAACAATTATCCAGCAACATATTCCAACCAAAAATAATTGCTCAGTATTCCAAATAAAGAATTCAAAATATTGATTCTGAAGAAGTGCAATGAGATGCGAAACAAATCTGCATCAAACAAATAAATCAGAAAAGCGTTCAAGAAATGAATGAGAAATTTACCAAGGAGATAGATATCTTAAAAAAAAGCATAAGTTCTGGAATTGAAAAGCTCATTGAAAGAAATAAAAAAATATATTTGAAAGCTTCAATAATAGACTAGATCTAACAGAAGAAAGAATCTCAGAATTTGAATACAGGTCTTTTGAAATAATCCAGCCAGACAAAAATAAGGAAAAAAGAATAAAAAATAATGAACAAAGCAGATGTCTGGACTACATAAAGCACACAAACTTAAAAATTATTGGTATTCCCAAGGAGGAAAAGAGATCAGAGTTTAGAAACCCTGTTTAAGGAGATAATCTATGAAAACTTCCCAAGTCTAGCAAGAAAGTTAGACACCCAGTTATAGGAGGCCTAGCAATCTCCACGAAAATACATTGCAAAAAGGACTTCACCTGGCATATTATATTGAGAATGTCTAAAGTCAAGGTGGAAGAAAGAATTTTAAAATTAGCAAGAGAAAAGCATCTAGTCACCTGTAAAGGAAACCTTATTAAACTAACAGCAGGCTTTTCAGCAGAGACCTTACACAGCAGAAGAGAATGATGTGGTATTTTCAAAGTACTGAAAGGAAAAAATTGTCAGTCTAGATTTTTATTTTCTGCCAGAATAAGCTTCATAAATGAAGGAGAAATAAAGTCTTTCCCAGAGAAGCAAACACTGAGGGAAATTGTCACCACTATACCAGCCCTAAAGGAAATGCTCAAAGGGGTCTTAAACATGGAAACAAAAGGTTGATATTCACCATCACAGAAACAAATGAAAATATAAAACTCATAGGTCTCATAAAACAATCACACAAAGGAGGAAGAGAAAAGGATCAAATGGCAGCATGACAGAATTTCATCAAACCACAAAGAGAAAAACACAGAGAAAAAAGAAAGAAACAAAGAATTTATAAAACAACTTGAAAACAATTAACAATGACAGGAATAAAGCTCTACATATCAATATCAACCTTGAATGTAAATGGACTAAATGCTCCACTTAAAAGATACAGATTGGCAGAATGTATTAAAAACATGACTGAACTGTATTCCACTTACAAAACTCATCTTACCAATAAAGACACATATAGACTGAAAGCAAAGAGGTGGAAATAGATATTCTACACAAAAGGAAACCAAAAGTTAGCAGAAGTAGCTATATTTATATCAGATAAAACAGACTTTAAATAAAAAGCAGGAAAAAAGACAAAGAAGGTCATCATATAATAATGATAAAGGGACCAATTCAGCAAGAGGATATAGCAGTCCTAAATGTATATACATTCAACATTGGAG